>NC_081558.1:65127899-65167226 GCF_022355385.1 Mustela nigripes
GAGGTTGGGGGAACCAGGTGGTGGGTATTAGAGAGGGCACAGATTGCATGGAGCAGTAGGCATGGTGCAAAAACAATGAATACTGTTAAGCTAAAAAGAAATAAAAAATATATTTTTTAAAAAAGTGAAGAATGTCACTCTCTGATGGTTTAGGAATATTGGTGAATTTGGGGCATCTGAGCTCTAGAAATTACAAGTAAAACCTAATGAAATAATTTGCATGTTTTTTTATCTTGACCTCAAATAAAAGAGCTGACATTGACCATTGAATATTTTTGGATTAATAGAAATGTTTAAAAAAATACAACACTAGAAGCTTTATAAAACTTCTAGGTAGCAATTCACTTTCTTACCTAAATATCATATCATTCTTTTTTTCTTAATTTAATTTTATTTTTCCAATGTTCCAAAATTCATTGTTTATGCACCACACCCAGTTCTCCATGCAATATGTGCCCTCCTTAATACCCACCACCAGGCTCACCCAACCCCTCATACCCCTCACCTCCAAAACCCTCAGTTTGTTTCTCAGAGTCCACAGGCTCTGATGCTTCTTCTCCCCCTCTGATTTCCCCAAACTCACTTCTTTCCAACTCCCAATGTCTTCCATGTTATTCCTTATGCTCCACAAGTAAGTGAAACCATATGATAACTGACTCTCTCTGCTTGACTTATTTCACTCAGCATAATCTCTTCCTGTCCCATCCATGCTGATACAAAAGTTGGGTATTCATCCTTTCTGATGGAGGCATGATATTCCATTGTATATATTAGACCATATCTTCTTTATCCATTCGTCTGTTGAAGGGGATCGTGGTTCTTTCCAGTTTGGTGACTGTGGCCATTGTTGCTATAAACATTGGGGTACAGATGACCCTTCTTTTCACTACATCTGTATCTTTAGGGTAAATACCCAGTAATGCAATTTCAGGGTCATTGGGAAGATCTGTTTTTAATTTCTTAAGGAATCTCCACACTGTTTTCCAAAGTGGCTGCACAAATGGCTAACAGACACATGAAAAAATGTGCATCATCAATACCCATCAGGGAGATTCAAATCAAAACCACATTGAGATACCACCTTATTCCAGTTAGAATGGCCAAAATCAACAAGACAGTAAATATATATCATTCTAAGGACTGTCAAGTTTGTTAATTAACATTTTCTACTGTACTTGATAAAATGAATCAGGGCAAGTAGGGGTAACACACACTATAGAAACAAAGGTCTGGAGACCACCTGAATTAGTATATGCTCATTGTGGTCATCATGAAATTTCACTTTTGAATGTTATTCCCTAGAAAAATTCATTGAGACATAATTTTGATAGTTTTAGAAATATTTTCTGTGATTTTGATTGTGCTCATGTGCTGTTAATTGAGCTTATAACTAATTGTTATTGTTGATAAAGACTAGAAAGCATATATCTAAACCGGAAATTGGCAGGTAAAGTTAAACATATATTCAAATACTTTTCACCAGACATATATCTTATTCAGTGAAATGTCAATGTCTTTTGCCCATTTTCGGATTGTTTATTTTTTAATGATAACTCATGAGAATTCCTTATAATCTTTAGATAGGAGTTGTCAGATATGAGATTTCTAAACCTTTTCCCTAAATCTGTATCTTACCTTTTTCATCTTAAAGAGTCTATAGCAGAGAAATAAAGTTTAATTTTGGTGAAATCCTATTTATTACTTTTTAAAAATAATCATACTTTTTGTATTATGTCTAAAAATATCTCGCCAAGCTCTATATCCTGAAGACTTCTTCTGTTTTCTTCAGTTTTGCATTTTGTATTGCAATCTGTAATTTGGATTAATTTTCATATCAGTTATGAAGTTTGTTATTTTTGACTATGGATATTCAATAGTTTCAGTATCACTATTGAAGAGATTATCTGTCCTGTGTTGAAGGTTTGGGAACCTTGCCAAAAGTCAGTTAACTATAAAGCCCAAATGTCCATTAAATGATGAATAGAAAAAAAAAAGTGTATCTATACAGTGAAATGTCATTTGGCCATAAAATTAAAATATTGATACATGCTACAGCACGAATAAATTTAAAGACAATTACACTAAGTGAAAGAAACCAGTCATATAATATAATATTCCATTTAGGTGAAGTGTCTAGAATAGGCAAAATCTACAGAAACAGAAAGTAGGTTAGTGGTTACTCAGGGATAGTAGTTAAGGGATTTAAAACGATGGAATATATATGGTGATAACCAAAGAGTGTAAGGTTTCTTTTTGGGGTAACTAACTGTGATAATAATCATAAGTATCCATGAATACACTAAAAATCAATGTACTGTACATTTCAAATGGGTAGAAGTGTTGAGTTGTACACTATATCTCAAAGAAACTGATAAAAAAAAAGAAAAAGAAAAAAATAAATAAAAGTTATCCATACTTCTGGGAAGTTATTTTTGGATTCTTTATTTTTCCCAGTGATCAAGGTGTCTATCCCTCCAAACACACAGTCGTGATTACTATAGCCCTATACTAAGTCTTGAAATCAAGTAGTAATTGTCTCCCACTTCTATTTTTAGAACTTTTCTTATTCTAGTTCCTTTACCTTTCCACTTAAGTTTTAGAATAACTTTGCCTATATCTCAAGTGAATTTTTGTTGAGATTTTGGCAGCAGCTATATCTCTATTTGCATTTAATTCTATATCTACATATCTATATCTATACCTATATATCATCTATCTATATACACATGTACATATGCACATGAACATGTATATGTACATATTCTATTGGTTCTGTTTCTCTGGAGAGCCATATTATAATGGCACAAAGAAAGCTTTAAGAGGACAGTGTCTCCTTGTTTATTTCAGACAACTATATCCCACAGAAAAACTAGCTGTATACCTACTCTTTGACATTGAGTAATATGTCCTGGAAATTATTCCATTGTTTATTGTCATTGCTATTGTTGTTATCATTTTTCTTAAAACCACATGGCCCCAATTTTTCCCCTTGCTAGTTAAGTGGAAAGTAAGTTACAGAAACTCAGGGATTCTGAACCAAAATTCTTTACTTGAAGCAAAGGAAGACACCAAGGCTGTGATAGTCTCACGAATCCATGAGGTAAAGCCATGTATAAATGTAGAGGGACCGAATATGAGTGAGTTTGAGCCAGGAGGTATCTGCTAAAAATATGCATGAAGAGAAACTCAACATAACTACTACTTCATAAACAATGAATAAATAGAATGAATGAATGAATGAATGAGTGGATATTTTTAAAAACAATACTGTTCACCATGTGAGCAGGGGAATTGTGGTGGTCTAAGGAATTATTAGGTTATTGGATAGGGCATGACAGAAAGTCATTTTTCCTCCTCTTTCTCTCTATTTGAAGTTAGGAAAAGTTCACAGGTCAAAAGCACCAGAATCTGAATGTCACCATGAAGGCTGATTGCCAAGCAGCTGTAGAATTCAAGTGATACCTCTTAGTATCTATCAATATAATATTGAAGACCAGAAAAGTGTTGGAGAAGACCCCACCAATCTTGCTGTCTCTCCGTGAGCTCCTTCCCTTGCTTGTTTTCTCCTCCTTCATTTTGTCCATCTCCGCCTTCTGGTATCTTTCAGATAGGCTGCAGTGAGGAAGATGTTGCTAGAGTTGATAACATATGTCACGAGTTCACCTTTGAAGAGAAGCTTCTGCTCAACCCTTCATAATGCACAGGGAAAATTGTAGGGCATCAGCTGCATGGACCAAGTTTTACCAGTGAACCAGAGGCAAAACTTAACCTGAATATAGCCAAGAAGATGGAGTCTAGCAAAAAATAGAATATTTCAGTAGCAGAGAGGTAGTAGATGATAGAGGTAGACAATAGCACCAAAAGACAGGTGTACATAAATGACCTAACAAATTTCAGATTGCTTTATGGACTGCTGTTGGCTGGGGATAATGCATGGAAAAAGCCACATGTTTTAAAGGCCAAGGATATATTAATTCTTTTTCTTTTACATAATATACAATCAATTTTAAATAATAGGTCCAAATTTCATTCTGATTTTCATTGTTTTGTTCCACTCTGGTGTTTGGTTTGTTTGACAACTTCATTGGAGTCTACCAATATTAACATTAGATCAGAGATAATGCTTTCTCTATTTCTCTGTATGACAGAGAAATATATACCCATATATATATGGAATATGTATATATATGTATATTCCATATATATTCCATATATGCATATATATTCCATATATATAATTCCATATACACATATATCATATATATGTGGAATATATACATATATTCCATATATACATATATATATATTCCATGTATATTCCATATATACATATATATATAGAATGAGAGGGATAGAGAGATAGATAATAGATAGATGATAGATACCCTCTTATTCTCTTCATTTCTCTTCCTCTATCATTCTTACCTCTTAGAATGACTTTATTCCTATCCGACTATAGACTCTTGAAGTATTGTACTCTTGTCTTTAGTATTTGCAAAGTCATTAGTGAAATCACTAAAAAATATCCTCCCAACTTTATATGTGCCTCCTGGGTACTTTCATCACAAAATGGTTGTTAATGAATCTTATATAGGGCTTTGCAAACATTAATATTAGAGTACCTGCAATGATGTGTTAATTAAAATTAAGTCCTTTTTTCGTTTAAGATGCGATAGGAAAAAAATTTGGCACAGGCAAAACATCACTGTGAATTTTAATTTAAAAAATCAGGAACAGTTACATTTCACATAATGACAATTACCCGAACATCTTGTAGACAGAATACATCCCTGATTTGGTCAGAAACAGCATATTATAGCTGAGTGTGACTGAATGCCATAGAGGATGCTCTTGCTTCTTCATAGCAACATACCAGTGTCACTATAATTATGAGTTTAATATTTAAAATTTGTTGATTTTATATTTGCATGTATGTATGCTACCTAAAATTAATTAATTTTAATTGCATACACCAATTACATCAGACTCATTTTACAACATATTATTCCTCACTGATTACATATCCTATAAGATTGCTTTAATTTTTCATTTTATACTTTAAAGTCAAATAATAATATGTATTTCTAATTAAGCCAGTTTACATATCTAACTTCTGATTAAGCCCTGTTTTAATATTTTATGAATCAGCCACCTTTAATTCCCTGCAATGATATCTCTTGCCTCTCTGTGCTTGCTTTCCTTGTCTCATATATCTTAAAGTGAGTTCAAAGAGCATTTTCTTTTCTTTTTTTTTTTTTTTTAGATTTTATTTTTACACAATCTCTATACCCAACATGGGGCTCAAACTTACAACCCTGAGATCAAGAGTCTCATGCTCTACTGACTGAGCCAGCCAGTCTTTTAAGGTACAGAAAAGCTTTCAGGTTTTTCACCCAAAAATGAAGGGGAAGTACAAAGAAAACAGCTTTGATTTGCTTGAAATGAGGGAAATCTATTACGTTATGCGATTGGAAATGGCTATTTTTATAGGTTATCCTGTGATTTGCTGTGGTATTCAGTGAGTTAAATATTCTGTATTTGGAAGTTTTATGTCTGAATCCTAGAGAAACATAATATAAATATGTCTGACCTCAACAATGATATGATTATCACATTATACACTGATCTTTCCCTTTGCAGTAAGACTCATAAAATAATAAAATGGAATTAACATTTGTTGAGTATTTACCACATGCAGAGCTCCACAATTATTATTTCATTCTGTCCTTATAAAATGCCACAGCTGAGGGAAAAACAAAAAACATGGCTGAGAGAACTGAGGGCTGGAAAGGTTAAGAAAGCGTGTATGTGTATGTGGCAGGGCACACTGCTCCAAAGGACAGTGCCAGGTTTCAAAGGCACTTCTAGCTCAAAAGTCCATTCCATGCTACTATAGTCCCACACTGCCTCTGTCCTTCCAAGCTAATCAGCTGCCCTAATGCATTTTGAAAATTAAATTTAGATTCAAAGGATATTGTCATAAATTCAGTGCTTTCAGATATATTGGTCAAAGTCTTTTAGATACCACATTATTAGAACTGAGCTATTTAACTCTCTTCTTCCCTTTTTCCTCACTTCCCTATCTCCTTTATTCAGTACTCAGGAAAGTCACCTCAAGTCATGAAGGAGAGAAGAAAAAACTGTCTTGGACTAGAGAAATTAAGTTCAGGACATTCTTTAAACTTGGGGAGATCTAGTTTTCTACCACAAATTATTCTGTAATACAGAACTCCAAAATACTATAATTAAGGTAATTCTTTCAAACTGCTAAAATGAAAAAAACACATGAACCTTGGTTAGGTAAACATAAAAAGAGGATAATGTTTAATATAAAAAGAGAAGAAGAGCATAGGTGAGAAAGATAAGTAGGAAAACAATGAAAAGGAATAATGTCTGCTATGTTTAAAGACACACAAAAAAAATCTTTCAAAAGTGAAACCACACTCTTTCAAAAGTGAAACAGACCTCTCAGGCTGTTATGAAATATGGCAATGTGGTATCAGGAAACCAAGAAAATTGTAGTACAAAAAGTATATAGAGAGTAACAACAACAAAAAATAGATAAATTGGACTGTATCAAAATTGAAAACATTGTGTATCAAAGGATATTATCAAGAAAGTGAAAAGACAACCTACAGAATATAAGAGATACTTTTAAATCATGTATATGATAAGTTACCAGTATCTTTACTATTTAAGGGACATTTAACCTAACAACAAAAAGACAGACAACTCAAATTAAAAAAAAAAAAAAAAAAAAAAGGACAAAGGGCTTAAAGAGACATTTCTTTAAAAAAGGTATATAAATGGTCAGCAAGCACCAGAAAAGATACTTAATGTCATTGGCCATTAGGGAAACACAAACCAAAATCATAATGAGATACTTCATACTCACTAGAATGGTGATAATAAGAAACCCAGAAAATAACAAGTGTTCATGCCTGTGTGGGGAAATTAGAGACCTCAGGCATTGCTAATGAGAATGTAAAATTGTTCAGCTGCTCTGAAAAAAAGTTTGTCAATTCCTTAAAATTTAAGAGTAGAATGACCAAATGATCCAGCAATTCCACACTTAGGTATATACCCAAAAGAACTGAAAAGAGATACTCAAACTAACATGTGTACATAAATGTATATAGGAGCACTATTCAAAATAGCCAAAGGGTGGAAACCACCCAAACGTCCTTTAATGGATGAATGGATGGATAAGTCAACTGTGGTGTATTCATGAATGGAATATCAATCAACCATAAATAGGGAAGAAGTAGTGATGTATGCTACAATGTGGATGAACCCCAAGAACATTATGTGAAGTGAAAAATACCAGCTATGTAAGGTTGTATGATGAATGTGTGAAGAATGCTAAATGTGTTCACGGTTTTCTTTGAGGGTGAAAATAACTTAAAACCAGATAGAGTGACAGTGGCATGAGATTGTAAGCATATTAAATATCACTCGAGTATATACTTTAAGATGGATAATCTTATAGTAGATGCATTTCACATTAATAAAACGAAGGGGCACCTGGATGACTCCGTTGGTTAAGTGTCTGCCTTTGGCTCAGGTCATGATCTCAGGGTCCCGCTGCTTGCTTGAGAGCCCTCCATTGGTCTCCTTGCTCAGCAGGGAGCCTGCTTCTTCCTCTGCCAGCTGTTCCCACTGCTTGCACACACACACACACACACACACACACACACACACACACACACAGAGTTTCTCTCTGTGGCAATTAAATAAATAAAAAAAAAAGAAAAAAGAAAAGTTAAAAAATATGTGATGTATGGATGAAAAATAGGTAAATATTTTGTGTTAAAATATTATTTTTAATAAAAAGGAATCCCAGGAAGTAAAAGATTAATTGAAAATTCTACAAAGTAACAAACCTATAGGGACAAAACTAAAATGAAACCATACAGGAAAAAAAATAAATAAAAATGAACCAGGTAAAAATAAGTCAGAAAGAAAATCAAAAAACTCCTAAAACATATAAAGAATGAAATGAAGAAACCCTGCATAAAGATTGTCACCATTAGTGAAATTACTTGGAATAAGCAATTGAGTTATGGATCAATGATTATGTAAAAAAATAGAAAAGAAAAAAAAAACTCATAAAATTCTCCTATTTATAGAGTCAGGAGACTATGACTCTGCATTTAGACCAGCATTTTAAAGCTCTAAATGGTCTGAAACCTCTTTGGTGGATATAGAATCTGACTCACCAGGCAAGCTTAGCCATAGGGTCACTGGCTCAAGAAGGATCAATAGTCCTAATGTGGGGTCCAAGGAGAGAGAGTTGGTGGGGGGTGAGGGTGGTAAGGTACCCAAAAGGAGGGGCTTGGACTAGGGATACTGAGAAAACACATAAGCTAAACTCCTGGCTACCAGGGGGCCCTGTGTCCTTAACTACAACACCCTTCAGAGACTGCAACTCACTGGCTGTGCCCCAAGCTTGAGATGCAGAGGGTAGACTTCTTCCTTGAGACCTGTCAGGTAGAAAGCCTTTGTAATTGGGCATGGTCAGGCCTGAAAGATTACAGATAGGTCTTCTGGCCAGGAATTGGACTCTTCTTCCACAGTTTATTTTTTGTAAGTTTATGCTTGTATATTCTGGTACTTGGCAAATTTCAGAATGCTATCATATATTTTTTCTTTCTTTTCTTTTTTTATAGAGAGAGATCACAAGTAGGCAGAGAGGCAGGCAGAAAGAGAGAGGGAAGCAGGCTCCCCACTGAGCAGAGAGCCCAATGCAGGGCTCGAATCCCAGGACCCTGAGATCATGACCTGAGCCAAAGGCAGAGGCTTAACCCACTGAGCCACCCAATTTTTTTTTTTTATCATATTGAATCCACATAGTGTAACTTCAACCAGTTTTCATATGAGGAAATCTCATTTTGAAGAAGGAGACTGAGGAAATCTCATCTCAGTCATTTGAGGAGAAATGACTTATGACCACAAGGCAAGGGGCAGTCAAAAGACATCTAATATGAATTATTTTGACAACAAGGTCGATGCTGTTCTCCCACCACATGCACAAATTCTTCTTTTGTTTACGACAGCATAAAATCTTCAGGAAACAAATCCCAAGGGAAAAAAATGCTTCAGATTCTGACTCATAAAGTAAAATTTGGACTGAACATTTGGTCTTTTCCTTTACTTTTAGAGTCTTTTGAGTTTTATTTAGGTTGAGTTCCACCTGCTAAGTACATCTATTTCCCTTACTGTATGGTAGAAAAAGCACTGGGTAGTCTCAAGTGGCTCTCTGTGGGTCCCCAATGAGATGAGATTGGACGTGAGATATTGTTAAGAATTCCTCACATTTAAATTAACAGATTGATTTTCAGTACCTGCACCATTTGGGGAAAATCATGATGCTGGAGTTGAGGTATGTAGGATAAACTGACCTATATGTTTAATACCAAGGCTTTAAGTTTTTCATTTTCAGGTACTGGATTTCAGTAGACATCAGCAGGGCTTCAGCCTATTGTGAGCTTTGGTGTGTGTCAGAAAGTGAACTGGTCTATTCCTGGAACTCACATTTCCAAGAGGAATATGACTCAGGATTGGGGGACAATACTGTCTCCACTCATGGTACATTAGCAGCAAGTGAGAGAACACTGAATTTTATTCGAAGTCAAGAGAATGTCATCCTGATATCTGCTTATCCATTTTACTCGTAAAAACCAGGAAAGAAGAATACCATGAGCAAATGTAAGACATGGATAATTCCAGAGGTCTCCATGCTCTCATAGAGATTACATTTGGAAGATAAAGTGGCTTTCTATCATTAAATAAATTAATAAAACAAGTTTTTTTTTAAAGATTTTATTTATTTATTTGACAGAGAGTAATCACAAGTAGGCAGAGAAGCAGGCAGAGAGAGAGGAGGAAGCAGGCTCCCTGCTGAGCAGAGAGCCCGATGTGGGACTTGATCCCAGGACCCTGAGATCATGACCTGAGCCGAAGGCAGCGGCTTAACCCACTGAGCCACCTAGGCGCCTCAACAAGTTTTTTTTTTAAATCAGGAAGAAATGATTAAAATTAGTTTTAAAGTACATCAATAATAAAAAATTATCACCATGTAGAGTAATAAATATATTTATTCCATTGATTAAATAATTTAGTTTCCTGGAATGGAATGATTAAAACGAGTACAATGGAATGATTAAAACGAGGACAACATTTATGTACGTGGATTTTTAATTTGGTATAATTTGTAATATCAAAGAAATGAAAACAACTTAAAGCTCCAGTGAAAAAAGACTAATTAAACAGTTTATGATATGTTTATAGAAGGGCATGTTAATAACCATTAAAATGACCTGCTCAAATAATTTTCAAGGTCTGAACAAATTTGAATAATTAAGGCCTGAACAAATTCAAATAATTTTAAAGTTAAATGGTAGAAGCCATTTTTGTTATATATGCATGTTTGTGCAATAGATTATGAGTAATGATGATTTTCTTATTTAAGTTCCCATATTTTCTACAATAATTCCCTATCATTTTCACCATCAGAAAAAAAAAAAAGAACTTAAAATACTATAATTAAAACATCTAAGATTGCCTGTGTCTTGGCCGTGTATTACTTTTCCCTTACATTTTATCTTCATTATTGCAGTGAAAGTTTGGAATTATGAAACAAAATTTTTCCTCAGAAAAATATTCCTCAATTTTCTCTTAGCTGAAGATGAAATAGAACCTGTTTTTCCTAACCCTAACATGTTTTCCCTATTTACTGATCTGGTTCTCTATGTGTTTCCCTCCGTCCTCTCTTTTTCTCTCTCTAGCTCTCTCCCATCCTGAAGTTTCTCACCCACACTGCTGAAATCATTGCATGTGATGCTAACCTCTTCTTTATACCAGAAAATTTTAGGAAAATCTTGTATAATAACATCAAGTCAATTTCTTGGTTAAAACCTTTCTGCAAACCAGGATGGCAGTCAGAGAGCCTCATTTTGTGTTTTAACTATTTATATCTGAATCGTTAATTCAGATATAAATAGTTATAAAATAATAATGTGTAATTACTGACATACTAATTTATTTCCATATCCCCTATATTTTCCTTTTCCATCACTATAAAAAGATAGATGCTCTTTATTTTCTTTTCTCTGTGTCCTTTACAAAACAAAAACAGAACCTGATTCAGTGGGATAGAACACTTAGAGATTGCGGGAGTTCTAAGAGAATTTAGGGTGGTGTCTTTGAGTAGTCTGGAGAGGAAGGGAACTTAAACTCTGGGAAAAGCTAGGATTTTTTGAAGGTCAATAGACTAGCATTTAGCCTAGGCTAAACTCATACATCTGAGTTTCTTGTTGAAGGTTCATACCTTCACAGAAACAGCATAATATTCCTTGTGGCTTCAGTGTTTTTTTTCATTAGCAATAAGCAGTTGCCACTGATTGCATCGAGGAGGTCTATGATAATGATAATTATAGTAGCTGATATATCCTTACATAGAGCTTTACAAAGCAAAAAAATACTCACTTCACAGGCCATTTGCTCCTCATAATAGCTTTGTCAGAAAATTAGAGATTATTATCAACATTTTCTATCGGGAGAATGAGAACCAGAGTGGTTAATATGATTTGCAAATGGTAACATGCCTAGCAGATACCAAAAGAGTGACAGAAACCCAAGGCTTTGGAACCCCATCTCTCTCAGCAGACACAGGCATAGGAACCACAGCTCCGTCTTTTCTCTGTAACTTTGAGGATAAACAGATCTTATGGAAACTGAGAACTACTTTTTCTTTTCTTGCTTTATGTCTGATTTTCTGTCTAACTCACTTTGAGGACTGAAGGGTAGGGATGGAGCTCCAGAAGTTAAGTGTAAACAGGAGACACAGAAATAGTGCAACAGAAAAATTTCAGAAGGCGAGTTTAAGAAACAGATGGGCCGAATGAAAGATCTATCTAGAGAGATTGTGCAGGGAGGCAATAAGAAGATGAAAGTTAGAGCCAAAAAGAAAAAAGAAAAAAAACAAAAAACCAACATAAAACCCCTTCAAGGGTCTGGGACATTAATGAGGACTTCAATTCTTGGCAAGCCAGCATACACCATGACCAGAGCCACAGCTTTTCCAAAATTCAGTTTTCTCATCTGGAACGTGGACTGATAATAACCCACCCTGTGATACTTTTCCACAGTGAGCAAGAGAAAAAGGACATAAACAACAAAACACCAAATTGTAAATTATAAAACACTTGACAAATGAGAGTTAATTATTTCCTGTCTGTTCATATACAAAATTTCAGAAAGAATGCAAACACTTTAGGTAGGGCAAGCATAACCTAAGGGAGAGAAAGCATCAAAATGCTAATCCCCAAATTGAAATTTTTAGAGCTGTTATTTGCATATAGCCTAAAATCCCTGCGAAAATAGCTAGAATGCATTTAGTTACTTTTAAAAACCACATATTGAGTTGTTATTAATTTATTATAGATGAGGCAATGTTTTCCTTTCAAAAAGTTCTTTTCTCCATTGCACCAGAGGCACCAGTAGAGAATTTAGAGTGTTTTATATTCCATAGAATATGCATAGAGATATCAATAATAAATAGCATTTTCCACAGTATAGAGTGTGAGGCACTCACTCAGAGTCACTTACTCTTGTTGAGCTAAAAATACCTCAGTGACAAATTTCAGGAAGGAAAGGAAAAAAGAATTCAGTGTTCATTACCCAAGGGTAGAACCCTGCCTGAATGGTCCACAGTGCCTTGTCACTCCCTCTCAAAAATGCAGAGCATTAAAACCCCAATCTATTCTGGTGCACATTGGCTATGACACCCCTTACCCAATGCGGTGCATCTTTCATTTTCATGCCCAGCACTTACACCTATTTTTCAGGAAATATCTTGAATAATCCTGGTAACAAAGAACATAAAAGTTTATCAGTAAGATAACATGCTTATGGTATGAAGAAATGTATTAAATTTTTGAAAACCTTGGTGAGTCACTGTATATGGATAACATCTCTATAATCCGTCTGCTGAGTGTCTGCTCCCATAAGGGTGTCTGAGCACAGAAATAAGTTAAATGGATTACAGTCTCAATTGCATATTTTCATAGCACCTTGGCCTTTCCACAGGAATAACCAAAAGAAAAAGGAAATTAACAGGAGACCACAGGGCATTTAATCATGAAGCTAAAGGAAACCTAACTAGTGTTGCACTCAGAAAATATTTTTTTTTGTCTGTAAACATGAGTTAGACAATATTTAATGATTTTAAGATATGGCAAACATAGAATTGTGACATCTTTATTATCATTTGTGTAACCTATATAGGTATTGATCATTTACAATGAAGATTGTCAAAATAATCTAAATGTTGCTGATTTTAATCTGAATGTGAAGCATTAGCATATAGGTTTTAGCAAGTAAGGGAAAATATATCTTCAGGACAATAAAAATGTAAATACTTCAAATGCCATAACCTTCAAATCCTCTATGAAAATCTATTGGTCAGGCATGGCCACAGAAACAGATAAAACCAACATAATGAGGAGCTTCCAAATGAATTTTAAATATTTGAGCTAAGAATTTACTTCTAAGAGAGGAGTTTATATATTGGGGAGATGTCTAAAATCTTTCAAACCTTTCCTCAAAAATTTAATGGGTGACCTTGGAAAAGTCTAAAATCTAAAAAGTTTATACACACACACACACACACACACACACACACACACATATATATATATTTCAAACCTTTCCTCAATCTAAAATCTAAAAAATCAAAAACTTAATGGGTGACCTTGAAAAAGTCTAAAATCTAATATATATATATATCTCAAACCTTTCCTCAAAAACTTAATGGGTGACCTTGGAAAAGTCACCTTTATTTGGACTTCAGTCTCCAACTATATAAAAGGAAGATAATAATAACTGCACTATCTAGTCAAATTGGTTATTGATAACATGACATCAGAAAGTACATAGGACATTTTGTTGCAAATAAATAGTTCTACATTATGTATGTGTGTGTGTGTGCATGTGTGTAAAGTACTAAAGGTGATCTCATGCTTAGGTCATTGTGTGTATAGTCTGACCAAATTCCTATTTCCAAATTGATTTAATTCTACTCATGTCTTGTGAAATTCCAAGAATTAGATAAGGGATTTTATATACGCACTGTGCTATCACTCTAGGAAAGAAAAAGACATTCAAACTCCTTGCCTTATGTCCAATCAGTTTAAAATGATACATGCAGTTTTTTGTCTTGTGGAAAAATGAGACCACAATGTTCTACCTGGTATCACATGCTGAATTTAAGAAAGAAAACAAAAAGGGAAAATTCTATATGCTGATGGACAGAAGAGCATTTACTGGCAACCAGGACTAAAATCAAACCAAACCAAAACAAAACCTGAAATGATTTTCTAATTAACCCTAAAAGTCTCTGTTTTCACCTTCTCAATGGTATATACACTGATCAACATACATAAAATGGCACCCTCCCTCATTCTTTATTCTCATTCTCTTTCTTTTACTTTTATTTTTCTCTTTAGCACTTATCACTAAGTGGTCTATTATGTGTCTTAATTATTTGTTTATTGTCATCACCTCCTTATTGTTTAGAGAAGTGAGGGAAGGAATTTTTGTCTAATTGTTTTCATTGTTGTTCCACCCTTCCCCCAGCAGCTAGAAATGTACCAGGCACAAAGGGATCAAGGATTCAAGGAACAAGCATTGAAAGAATGAATTTGTTTCAGACAATGGAAGGGAAACATAAAGAGTCTAATTTCCCAAATCTGGGAACATTGAAGGGACTGTTGTATGTGGAACAAAGATTCTGTGGGAGATTTGAGTAAAGAGCTTGCATATAAATTACCTTTGGGAAAAAGTGTAGAGAAGTGTAGAAGAACCACACTCATTTCTAATATTTACCTTTAAATCCTAGTCAGTGCATATCTGCCAGTAGGCATGGATTTACCAGGGGCTCTGTTGAAAAGCATATTGACATGTGCAGTGCTATTTTATGGTGGTTTGCTTCCAACATAATCCACCCGTATAGGTCAGGGAATGGTACATGATAGACAGATGTAGAATCCTATGAGGCAACATTGTGCTTGTGTTGACTGTGAATGTGGGGTTTCTTACCTATAACATTAGAACAATCTCAGATTCCTTATCAGGAAAATCAGGATCATGCCCCCAGGATTACCACCTCACATGGTAGTGCAAATGTGAATTATCTACCATTTCAGATGGATGGCATATGTATGACATATCTGCGAGAAAGAAAGCAATAATGGGTTTGTTTTCCAAAGTGTTAGAATAGTGGTTAAAGACACAGGTTATGGGGCCACCTTTCTAAGTTTCTCTGCTCTTATGAACTGGAGAAGTTATTGAGTTTCTTATACTGATTCAGTGTTCACCTCTGTATTGCAGATAGTGGTCATAGTGCTCCTACAAGTCACTGGGAGGATCAGGCAGTTTAATATATATACAAAGGGTTTAGAACAGACAATGCATAATGTAGTCTAAAGACTGGAGCTGTTGCAGTTTTAAAAGCTGGTTTCTGTCTTTAACAGAGCAAATAGAAACAAAACATTATAGCTCCCATCTCAAACAGCCTGAAGCACACAGCACAAGACCATCCTCATTTCTTTGTTGGGGGGAATTATTTTTAAGCATAATTTGAAGTAGATGTTGTAATCAAACCAGCTCAAGAGAGAACTGAATAGAAGAGAATGGATCCAGAAGATGCTGGCCAATGAATAAAGTTTTGGTAGAGAAAAAAACAAAAACAAAACACACATACTGTTCAGTATCTGTGCCTGGGAAAGAAATTATTAACCTTAACCAAGAAAACCATACTCCTATTTTGTATTTTAGAAACATAAGAGGCATAACTTGAAAAATGGGATAAAAAAGAATGATCTTTTTGGATGTTTTACTTTTTCTGTAAAATCATATGGCATTACAGAATCTCTGAGCCATCTTACTACATAAGCAACTTGAGCTATTTTATCTGAAGTACACACAGCAAGCAAGTGCAGAAGAATACAGTTCCTTTCTTTCTTATTGAAAGGTGATTTGTAAATTGTTGAATCAGTAAAGTATGAGCCTGAAATACCATATTTTCAAAAACACAGGTACTGCAAAAGTCTGATTAAATGTGCCTCTTCATAGATTTTGAAAGAAGTGGCTTGATTTTTTCCTTTTACTCCTGAGTTCTAGGCAGTTTGGCAATTATGTGAAAATAGTTGGTTTGGAAGTCCACTGAGTATTTTATTTCAAGTTTGGAAGTACTCTTCTGTTGAAAATCCTGCAATTTTCATATATCTGGCAGAAAATATAGCAAGACTCCTGAGTTTGAAGGCATGAAAATACAGCCAGAGTCCCAAGTTTGAAGGCATAAAGATACAGCAAAGTAGTTGAATTCATGGTAATATTTAAGAAAAATCAGGCTAAAATATCCATTAGATTTTTTCAAGTAGTGGGAAAGAAGCTAACATCCTTGCAAGGAGATTGCAGTAATTGGAAAGTCAATAATCATTTTTTGGGAGATTAGTGAGGAAAAATACCATTTGAAAGGGTCTCTGAATCTGCTTTTCCAAAAAGAAATCTGATTTTGCCATTCTTCTGCTTAAAATCCTTTAGTGAGCTCCATTGCCTATTGTAACCTGGAAACTTGTCTTCAGAATCTCCTCTTTGGTTATTCCAGAGCCTCTTTGCCCAGATGTCAGTGACATTCTACACTTACCACCTGGAGTATTTCTTACTAGCCTATGCCACCATGTCCTTACCATGTAATTTTGAAATGCTCATCACTTCCTCTGCCTGAAACATATTGGGGTCCACTCTCTTAACCAGAAAACATTATCACTGCATGTGTTTTTGCCTGTTTAAATCCTTGTACATCCTCATATACTAAGCCCTTATATACCGCTCTTTCTAGAATTCCTTCCCTAACCTATACTTCCTAACCTCTGTAGGTTCTATGGGATCTCTCAGGACCCTATACCTACTTCTAACCAGGTACAAAGAGTGAATAGTAACTGTTCATTTATCTACCATCATTGAAAGAACCTCTCCTTCATGAAAACTACCTTGTTCCTAATTTTATTTATATTTTTAGTTTTATAAATGCTTGATGCTTAGTAAACACTCAAAATTGTTTGTTCCTCACTTGAGAAAAGAATACTTTTTGAATCATTAAAAGTTTATAGATGAAAACCATATTGCTTATTTTGAAGCATTTCTCTTTGCTAGAGACAGAGAGATATTTTAATTATGGCCTTCCATTTAATGATTTTCATAATCAAGCATTTGGGTATAATTTTGTGAAAGTACCAATGAGTCCACTGGACTTACTTAATTGTAATATAATAGTTTATCCTACTGAAGGCACCTTACTTTTCGCTAATGTGATAATGACAGTCTATTATGAGTCCATTAGGGTATTCCTTGTGGAACCAACACAGAAAACAAATGCTATAATTTGCAGATTCATGTTTTGTTACAAAACAAAAGACTTACTCTTTCTTCTAAATGATCCTATGCTATTTGGTATCTGTCACAGAGAATGGGACAATAGGGGAAGGACAAATATTACATGGAAGCCTAAAAGTGCCATCACACGCAAAACTGAATGCACTCAGATATTCAACTGGGAGCCGTTTCAAATCCAGCTGATATTGGTTCCTCCTACTTCTTTGTACCATGCTCTTCTCTAGGTTAAATTTCTAGAGCTTCCCTTGACTTTATACCTAGTATGGACTCTTATAGAAACAATGTATGAAACTTATTTTTTTGTTGAATGATAAAATTGGGCAGTAGTTAAAACCATATTTATTACCTAAAGGATCTAGGCCTATTAGTATTAACCCCCAAGTTGTTTGTTTTGTTTTTTTTAGAGGTGGAACTAAAACCAAAGTTAGTTTGAACTTTGAATTCTGCAGTATATGAAGATCTTTGACATACAATAACCTTAAAAAAAAACAACACCCAAATGAACCACAAGCTCATTATTTGAACTGAAATAAAATAGAGTATGGTCTGTCAAAGGCATCCTTAGGAGGAAAGCCCAATTCTTCAGGTCGCTAGAGATCCACTCAGATATAAATATTAACCTTCATGTCCACACTGTCAAACAGCACATAGACTTTGTTTTCCTTATGTGGTTTTATGTACTAAGAATATCTTTTACCTATCTGAATTCTATTTTATTTTCCTCAGGGCTAAACTAAATTCATCCTTGCTTTGTGGAAGTTCCCTGACAAGACCTTAGTCATCTCTCCTTCCTTCAAAATATTTCAGCACTTAGAGGTTATGTCATGTAACCTGACATCTAATTACATTTATTATATTATTATTTGAAGCTTCTTGAAGGCAAGACATAAATCTCAGGTTACTTACAAAGTTTCCCATAATATATCAAATATTATGAGGTGCAAGGTAGTTCTTAATAATAATAATAATAATAAATAATAATAATAACATACATGTTGTGTACATGATGATTGCCTTTTGAGTATTGGGAATTCAGTTGGTAGTAATCTAACTACATTACTAATCCATGCCCTGGGGATATTCTCATTAATTTTCAAAAGTGAGTTAAAACAGATTACATAATTAATTAAATATAAAGCAGAATAAGTTGTAAAATAGACATCAGCAACCACTTGGAAGAAATTGATGATTGAACTTGACATTGAATACATATCCTGAGTATCTGATAAAGAATATCAATTTAACCTTAAGAAATTTCAAGCTTATTTTGAGAATAAAAGTATTTCATTACTCTAAGTCCAATAAAAATTTTTTTCAATAAAATGCAAAATGTTTTCAGTTACACTGTTCAGAAGATGCATATTTATTCTCCAAAAGGCTGTTCCTTATTTTAAACTTAATTGTTATATATTTTTTAAAGATCTTATTTTAAAGATCTTATTTATTTATGTGACACAGAGAGAGAGATAGCAAGCATAAGCAGGGCTCGGAGAGGCAGGCAGAGGGAAGGGAGAAGCAGAATCCTTGCTGATTAAAGAACATGACATAGGTCTTGATCCCAGTACCATGTGATTATGATCTGAGCTGAAGACAGACGCTTATCAAACTGAGCCACCCAGGCACCCCTAAACTTGTTTTTTATATCAATAATGATGCATGTCAGTTGGATATCTCTTATACTGAAATAGTGACAGAATGCCAGTCTTCAGGAAGCCAAGAGAATATGGTTAATGTCTGCTGTTTTCTAATAATCAAATAATACAAGGAGTGAACATAAAGGATCAACAGAGATAAATAATAAATCTACCTTGGATATAGTTTTCATTCTATTATCTCAAATGAGTCTTTTAAAAGAGCAAAACAGCAGTGAATTCATGGATTAATTCTCTAAGGAATGTTTGAATGATTTGTTCTGTTGATTAATAGGAATCATAAAAAATCTGTGTGACAATAGTTTTGAAGGAATTCTCTGAGGAAGTTTAAGAGTATGAAATGAATGTTGGTTCAAATAAATTTGAACCATTTCTCCACTCTAAATATACATGGAGAAATTTTTAAAAAGTGGTAAATGGAATAAAAATATTTTCTATGATTATATAGGAGATATTTTAAGAATACTTGGATAGACAAACATTAAAAAAATTGATTAATATAATTCTTCAAATATATAACAAAGAAAATAATGTCATTCCAACAAATGTAAAAAAAAGATTTTTATACGTTTAAATTATACACATACACACACACATATATATATATATGTATTATAATAGGAAGCAAATATTTCCTTTATGTGATTCAAAAAATATTCACCATTATCATATGTAATCATTAAAATGTAAACAAAAACCAAAAAAACTCCCCTATATTCAGAAGAAAGGACAATATTTCCCACTTTCACCGAAGAAAAGTATATTAGAAGTATAAATATTAAAAGAAGAAAAAAAGGGGTGGAGGAGCAAGATTGTGGAGAAATAGGAGACCTAAATATCATCCGGTCCCAGGAGTTCAACTAGATAGTCATCAAACCATTCTGAACACCTACGAACTCAACAGGAGATAGAAGAGAAGAAGAGCAGCAATCCTAGGAACAGAAAAGTGGCCACTTTCTGGAAGGTAGGATGTGTGAATTGAATCTGAGGGGATATACAGGAAGAGAAACACAGGGGGAGGGGCCTGTTCCTGGCAAGTGGTAGAGCAGCAAAGCACAGAATTGGAACCTTTAGAAGTCTGCTCTATTGAGGGATGTTGATCTAGAGGCTAAGCTGGGGGTGGAGCCCTCACTGAGACAGTGTGGTCTCAGGACCCATGGGGTCATAAAAAGGCCTGTGGTTCCTGAAAGTGGTGGAGCTCCCAGGCATCAGAGCAGGGAAATTGGATGCAGAGACAGAGCCAAGGAGGGACACTCAACTCAGGGTTACCTTAAACCATGATCCAAAGCACAGTCAAGCCACTGCTCTTCAAGCAGGGACCCCACAAGAGGAAGATCCAGGGAGACTCACCTTCCTTCCCTGGGGGGAGTGGCAGAGGAGTGCACCATAGGAATCTGCTGGGTTTTGAGATTCTAAACAGGCCATGCAGCAGAGATAGAAATGCTTGGTCACAGGCTGAGTGGGCTCAGAGCGTGTCAAGAGACCAGAGACATAGGAGTTATTGACTGCTTTTCTCTGAGGGGACACTGAGGAGTGGGGCCCCAAGCTCTTGGCTCCTCTGGGGACAGAAATTGGGAGGCTGCCATCTTCATTCCTTCCCCCCAAAGCTGTATGGAAAGCATTCGGGGAATAAAACCTCCTGAGAGAAAAACTGAGCAGATTACTTAGTCTGGCCCCTGGCAAGGTGGTGCAATTCCGCCTTATTGAAAGACATATGAGAATCACTGCAACAGGTCCCTCCCCCAGAAGATCAACAAGAACATCCAGCCAAGACCAAGTTTACCAATAAAGGAGAACTAAAAAACTTCAGAGCTATGGGAATATGGCACATAAAATTCATGGCTTTCCCCCCATGATTCTTTAATCTTTCAAAGTTAATTTTTTAAATTTTATTTTTTTCTTATTCTATTTGTTTAATTTTTCCTATTTCTTGTTTTAACGTTTTTTCAACTATTTTATCTTATCAACACCTCTTTAAAAATCTTTTTAAATTCTCATTGTTATAGTCATATTCTATCCCTTTATTGTATTTAGCCTTATTTTTTTGTGTATACATAGGTTTTTCTTTCTTTAAAATTTTGGGATACAGTTTATTTTAACATTAAAATATACCCTAAATCTAGTGCATATCTTTTTTCTAGTATCCAGCCTAATCACATTCTTTCCTCTTTTTTTTTTCTTTTTTCAACCAACTTCTTATCAATCCCTTTTTTAGAACCTTTTTAATCTTCAACTTTACAGTCCTAGTCCATCATATTTACATCCTTCATCATATTTACCCTTATTTTTGTATATATATAAATTTTTCTTTCTTTAAAATTTTGGGACGCAGTTTTTTCTAACTTTCAGTTCTCTAAGTTTCAGGTCTCTTCTGACTTGTTTAGTGTATATTTTTCTGAGACCATTCTTTCCTTTTTAGTATTTTGTTCTCTCATTCATCTATTCATATCTGGATAAAATGACAAGGTGGAAAAACTTACCTAAAGAAAAAATAAAAAAGAACAAGAGGCAGTACTGAAAGCTAGGAAGCTAATCAATATGGTCATTAGTAATATGGCAGATCTAAAGTTCAAAGTGATGACTATCAGGGTGCTAGCTGGGCTTGAAAAAAGATACTAGAGAATCCCCTTTCTGGAGAAATAAAATCCCTTTCTGGAGAAATAAAATCTAACCAAACTGAAATTTTAAAAAATCTATTAATGAGGTACAATAAAAAATGGAAGCTCTTACTGCTAGGATAAATGAGGCAGAAGTGAGAGTTAGTGATATAGAAGATCAAATGATGGAGAGTAAAGAAGCTGAGAAAAAGAGAAATAAACAACCACTGGACAACATGTAGAGATTTTGAGAGTTAAGTGATACTATAAGACAAAACAATGAGGGCTGCTGGGGATGGGGAGAGAGATAGACTGACTAGGTTATGGACATTGGAGAGGGTATGTGCTATGGTGGGTGCTGTGAATTGCGTTAAGACTGATGATTCACAGACCTGTACCCCTGAAGCAAATAATACATTATATGTTAATAAAAAAATAAAATTTAAAAAAATGAAGAAGAAAGGAAAATAAAAAATTCCACAAAATATTGAGTTGAATGCTCAAGATAGTCATTCAAAAAACAGAGAAAATATATATAAATATATGTAGCATTGTTATACTATAGTCTTATATTTTTTCATAAAATATATAAAAATAAATATTTTAAGTAAAATTTATATATTTTAAATTAAACTAATTTTTAAAAATTAAGTTAAACAAGTGAAATTAAAATATTTTAAAATAAAACATTTTAGAAAAGATACCTAGTTATTAACAGAAACACACCAACACCTTCCCTACATATAAGGCACAAAGAGGAAAATTTATCTTACTAACTTTCATAACACAGATATATACTCTGGCAACTTACCATATCCAAACTAAAAATGTGAAGAAACTTACGTGATTCATGTATTTTAATAAAAAAAAGAAGATAATGATTAACTTGTTATATCAGATGTTAAGCTCAAGAAATCAGAAATGCATTGTGCCAAAACATGACTGATAAAATATATCAATATCCAAAAACAGCTCAGATGGTTCTAACATTTCTAATAAATTGAAGGTGGCATTTCAATTCATTGGTGAAAGATGTTGTGTTTATTAAATGAGTTTGGGAAATTTATCTTACCATTATAAAAAAAGAGAAGTTAATTTTAAACCATTATTTTAGGTAAAATTCTGCATTGTTTCCTGTTTAAATGAAAAAAAAAAAAAGCAGAATTACTTAGAGAATAATTTTAATTTGGCACTAGCTTTAAGCCAGATAATGTGCTGAGGTTATAATCAACTTTTTCCATGAGAGATTTGGTACTTCCCTTTCTTGATCTTGAGTGACAATTATCAGAATGGAAATCTAGGGATGCCTGGGTGGCTCAGTCATTAGGCATCTGCCTTCAGCTCAGGTCATGATCCCAGGTCCTGGAATAGAGCCCCACATGGGGCTCCCTGCTCAGTGGGAAGCCCTGCTTCTCCCTCTCCCACTCCCCCTGCCTCTGTTCCCACTCTCTCTGTGTCTCTCTCTGTCAAAAAATAAATAAAATCTTTAAAAATTAAAAAAAAAGAAAAAGAAAGGAAACCTATCATATTAAATGATGAAATAAATTTATTTTGGTAGTCATCTATGCCACATAGCCAGTAATTTATGGGAGCACATAATAGATCCCCAAGGTATTATGGGGGATTCAGAGATTGTACAGATAAACACTATTTTAATTACATTAAATACAAGTGTGAAATGATCCAAGCACAAATGAATTATAATATTACAGAGGGAAAGGACATAATAAAAACTAAATAAATAATAACCTGAAATAGAGCAGAACATGAGCCAACTCAGTCTTCCTTAAGTGGATATCTGGAGAGGAATTTGTGGGGAATTTGAGTAGCTCACAATGAGGGAGACTGCTGGAGAAGGAACTTGGTTAAGGTATAAGAAAGAATAAATTGAGCAAAGTCTGATGTTGCAGAACTTTGTTGGGTCCTGCAGAGCTGTTTTTCCCTGCCCTGCATTTGGTCATAGGCAAAGTGGGTCACCATATCCGTGAGTGATGCTGTCTTATTTCAGTGTGCAGGGCTGTAGCTGCTGCTTGGATTTCTGTTCCTGCATGGATTTTCATAGACATGTGACTGGCCATCACCCTCACAGTCTGGTGGAACACTGGGACTGGAAAGAAGAGAATATGACAACTATAAAAGGGTATTTTAATAACATTATCAAGTATAGCATTTGTAATAGACAGATAGAAAAAGGTTAAAAATGATTGATATTCAACTTCAGAAAAGACACTTTAGCTTCCTTGTAGAGAATAAAGCAGTGAATAGAAGGAAGCATGATCATGTAAGAAAAGAGAGCAATGAAGAAATGACTACAATGATACAACCATTAAAAACCCCTGCCCTGACAAATGTGGAAGGGCCATGAGGGGTAGATGTAGAGGTGGATGATATAGATCCAGATGTGGGTATAAATACGGACATGGATACAGATATACAGACATAAGTACTTGAAGTTTAGTTTTCATTTTACTCAGTCCTTTGATTGCATTTGACACAATGATCACACCCTTTCTCCTTGATACATTTTCTTTCTTTGGCTTCTCTTTATTATCCTACTTCACAAGCCAATTCTTAGAAATGTCTAGCTGGCCCACCCTCCTTAACTTGACCTCCAAAGCTTGGAATGCCTCAAGGTTCAGTCTTTCGTCCTTTTCTTTATTGTATATATGCTTAATCCCCAAAAATCGTACAAAGCCCTTTAGAGTTCAAAAGCAAACTGACACATTTTCATCACAAACACCTGACTAACATGTGATCTTGCTAGTAGACAATAACACAAATTTTAAGCAGTAACTCTCTCTGAGTGGAACCTGATCTGTTTTATTTCTGTCCCTTTATCTATACCCCCACTCTTAATCTTTGTACTTAACTGCAGGTCCATTTATACATCGTTTATTCAATTTTTCTAATTGGAAATATATTTAAACATAATGTTTAAGCATATAATGTTTATTTAACATTTTTTATTTAAACATAATATTGCCCAACATGGAGTCTTTACTTTGTTCTTCAAGCTTGCTCTTACCAAAGTGCCCCCATTCTAGTGAAGGGCATGAACAGTGCGTTGGTCTGGCCAACATGTTTAGAATCATTTTTTATCCCTCTCCTTTTCTCATAAATCTATATATTGACTGCACCTTCAATATGAACAGATTGAGGCACTTCATTTGTTCAAAAGAACTGGGAAAATGATGCTAAACTGACTTCTACTAATCCTTTAATAGTCTCTTCTCCACGGAACAATCAAAAAATATGTTTAAAACATAAATTATACCACTTATCTGACTTGCTCAAAACTTTCATGGCTTCCTGTCACATATGGAACCAAAATCCAGAATCTTTACTATGGTCCATAATGCCCTGTATTATTGACCCTTAACTATCTCTGTTGTAATTTTCTCACATTCAATTCCATAACTTAATGCTATTCCTCAAACATCCCAAGAGTATTCCCTGATGGATGTTACACTTACTATTTATGTTATCTTGAACATTCTTATTTTTTACAGGGCTCATTCCATCAACTATTTCAAATCTCTCCTAAAAAGTTACATCCTGGGAGAGTATTTCAAAATGCTTTCTAATAGTGAAACTTCATCATCCCTTTCCTTATACACATTTCTTTTCCTCTCTAGCATTAGTCAATGTTTTGTTATACATTTTGGTATATGTAATTTAAAAAATTATCTGTGTCCTCCTATTGGATTATAAATTATTTGATGGTGGTGACTGTCTTACACACTAATACACTGTCATGCCAGTTAGAGTATCTGGTGTGGCTGAATATTCACATGTATTTTTAATATAAGAGGAACTTAAACATGCTTACATATGAACTCCCTGATGAAAAGGGATACCAGACAGAGAAAGGCTGAATCAAAATTCATAAATAAGAATGAGATCATTAGAAAGATATGAGGTTTTAAGCTCAATAACACAAAGCTATTAGTTTAAGACAAAAAATGTAATTCTTCTATGATATAAGTATAAAAAGAAAATAGATGTAGAGCATAGCAAGAATGCTAATCTGATTTTCATCATTGTCCTATCTTAAATTCTTGTCAAAATTTGCTTATCAAAATCACCAAATCACCTGGATGCAATCCAGCCAAAGTTGCAAAGCTCAATTCATACAGAGTTAGAATTTTTCCAGGTCATTATTATAGTAAGGCAGTGGAACAAAAATGTACAGAAATTGGGGGAAAAATAGAGAAGTGACGAACCAATCACTGCATAATTGTTAATGAAAGGTGTGGGAATGTTATGGGCTGATTCCTCCCTCAATCAAATCCATACACTGAAAGCTTAACCCCTAGTACCTCAGAATGTAACTGTATGTAGATACATGGTTAAATTAGGTTAAAATGATGTCATTGGTGTTAGCCCTGATCCAATATGACTGGTATCCTTATGAGAAGAGGAAATTTGGACAATACACATGCAGAGGAAAAAAACCATGTGAAGACACAGGAAGATGGTCATCTATAGCACTCAGAAAAAAATCAACTCTGCTGACACCTTGATCTCAGAATTCTAGTCTCCAGAACTATGAGAAAATAGATTTATGTTGCTTAAACTACTTTGTTATAAAAGCCCTAGCAAACTAATACAGGTGGGCTCAAAGAACAAAGCAAAAACAAAAAAGGCCAATTTCCATAGATCCCTACATACTGGAGGTCCATCTTCTATAGGGAAGTGCTGAGGAAATGAAATTCAGAGGTTGTGAAAAGGAAGCTTTTATCAGGTAACTGAAAGAAATCACCTTATAAGTAAGAATAGGGTAAAGATATATTTATTGGCTTTGATTTGCATTTGTATTTCCCTGATGATTAATGATGCTCAGCATCTTTCAGTGTGTCTATTGGCCATCTGCATGTCTTCTTTGGTAAATTATCTGTTCATATCTTCTGCCTACTTTAATTGGCTTATATGTGTCTTTCTCTCTTTAATGTTGAGTTGTATAGGTTCTTTATGTATTTTGATTATCAACCCTTTATCAGATGTCATTTGCAAATACATTCTCCTTTAGATGAGTTGACTTTTTGATTTGTTGATGGTTTCCTTTTCTGTGTAAAAGGTTTTTATTTTGGTGTAGCCCCACAGGTTATTTTTATTTTTGTTTCCCTTGGCAAAGGAGGCATGTCCAGACAAATCTTTCTATGGCTGATATCAAAGAGATTACTGCCTATGTTTTCTTCTGGGAATTTCATGGTTATATCTCAAATTTATGTCTTTAATCCATTCTGAGTTTATTTTTGTGTATGGTATAAAATAGTGTTCCAGTTTCTTTCTTTCTTTTTCTTTTTATTTTTTTTTTGCATGTAGCTGTCCAGTTTTGCCAACACCATTTTTTGAGGATACTGTCTTTTTCCAATTGCATATTTTTGCTTCTTTGTGGTAGATTAATTGACCAAATAGTAATGGGTTTATTTGTGAGATTTCTATTCTGTTCTATTGATCTATATGCCTATTTTTTGTGTCAGTACCATAAAATTTTGATTACCACAGCTTTGTAGTATAACTTGAAGTCTGAAATTGTGATTCCTCTAGGTTTCTTTTGTTTTTTTTTTTAAGGATGCCTTGCTTATTCAGGATCTTTTGTGATTCCATTTTAATTTTAGATATAAATTTTAGGATTATTTGTTCTAGTTTTGTGAAAAATACTACTGATATTTGGAATAAGAATGCATTAAATCTGGAGATTGCTCTGGATAGTATGGACATTAAAGCAATATTTGTTCTCCCAGCCCATGAGCAAGGGTTATCTTTCTGTTGCTTTGTATCATCCTTAATTTCTTTCATCAATATTTTACAATTATGAAATACAAGTCTTTCATCTCCTTGGATAAATTTATTCCTAGCTATTTTATTAGTATTGGTGCAATTATAAAAAGAATTATTTTCTTTTTTTTAAAATTTTTTTATTTTTATAAAGATATATTTTTATCCCCAGGGGTACAGGTCTGTGAATCGCCAGGTTTACACACTTCACAGCACTCACCAAAGCACATACCCTCCCCAATGTCCATAACTCCACCCCCCTTCTCCCAAACCTCCTCCCCCCAGCAACCCTCAGTTTGTTTTGTGAGATTAAGAGTCACTTATGGTTTGTCTCCCTCCCAATCACATCTTGTTTCATTTCTTCTTCTCCTACCCACTTAAGCCCCCATGTTGCATCACCACTTCCTCATATCAGGGAGATCATATGATAGTTGTCTTTCTCTGCTTGACTTATTTCGCTAAGCATGATACGCTCTAGTTCTATCCATGTTGTCCCAAATGGCAAGATTTCATTTCTTTTGATGGCTGCATAGTATTCCATTATGTATACATACCACCTCTTCTTGATCCATTCATCTGTTGATGGACATCTAGGTTCCTTCCATAGTTTGGCTATTGTGGACATTGCTGCTATAAATATTCGGGTACACGTGCCTCTTCGAATCACTACATTTGAATCCTTAGGGTAAATACCCAGTAGTGCAATTGCTGGGTCATGGGGTAGTTCTATTTTCAACATTTTGAGGAACCTCCATGCTGTTTTCCAGAGTGGTTGCACCAGCTTGCATTCCCACCAACAGTGTAGGAGGGTTCCCCTTTCTCCGCATCCTCACCAGCATCTGTCATTTCCTGACTTGTTGATTTTAGCAATTCTAACTGGTGTGAGGTGATATCTCATTGTGGTTTTGATTTGTATTTCCCTGATGCCAAGTGATATGGCGCACTTTTTCATGTGTCTGTTGGCCATCTGGATGTCTTCTTTGCAGAAATGTCTGTTCATGTCCTCTGCCCATTTCTTGATTGGATTATTTGTTCTTTGGGTGTTGAGTTTGCTAAGTTCTTTATAGATTCTGGACACTAGTCCTTTATCTGATATGTCGTTTGCAAATATCTTCTCCCATTCTGTCAGTTGTCTTTTGATTTTGTTAACTGTTTCCTTTGCTGTGCAAAAGCTTTTGATCTTGATGAAATCCCAATAGTTCACTTTTGCCCTTGCTTCCCTTGCCTTTGGCGATGTTCCTAGGAAGATGTTGCTGTGGATGAGGTCGAAGAGGTTGCTGCCTGTGTTCTCCTCAAGGATTTTGATGGATTCCTTTTGCACATTGAGGTCCGTCATCCATTTTGAGTCTATTTTCATGTGTGGTGTAAGGAAATGGTCCAATTTCATTTTTCTGCATGTGGCTGTCCAATTTTCCCAACACCATTTATTGAAGAGGCTATCTTTTTTCCATTGGACATTCATTACTGCTTTGTCGAAGAATAGATGACCATAGAGTTGAGGGTCTGTTTCTGGGCTCTCTATTCTGTTCCATTGATCTATGTGTCTGTTTTTGTGCCACTACCATGCTGTCTTGATGATGACAGCATTGTAATAGACCTTGAAGTCCGGAATTGTGATGCCACCAACTTTGGCTTTCTTTTTCAATATCTCTTTGGCTATTCAAGGTCTTTTCTGGTTCCATATAAATTTTAGAATTATTTGTTCCATTTCTTTGAAAAAGATGGATGGTACTATGATAGGAATTGCATTAAATATGTAGATTGCTTTAGGTGGCATAGACATTTTCACAATATTTATTCTTCCAATCCAGGAGCATGGAACATTTTTCCATTTCTTTGTGTCTTCCTCAATTTCTTTCATGAGTACTTTATAGTTTTCTGAGTATAGATTCTGTGTCTCTTTGGTTAGGTTTACTCCTAGGTATCTTATGGTTCTGGATGCCATTGTAAATGGGATTGACTCCTTAATATCTCTTTCTTCTGTCTTGCTGTTGGTGTAGAGAAATGCAACTGATTTCTGTGCATTGATTTTATATCCTGACACTTGACTGAATTCCTGAATAAGTTCTAGCAGTTTTGGAGTGGAGTCTTTTGGGTTTTCCACATAGAGTATCATATCATCTGCGAAGAGTGATAATTTGACTTCTTCTTTGCCGATTTGGATGCCTTTAATTTCCTTTTGTTGTCTGATTGCTGAGGCTAGGACCTCTAGTACTATGTTGAATAGCAGTGGTGATAATGGACATCCCTGCCGTGTTCCTGACCTTAGCGGAAAAGCTTTCAGTTTTTCTCCATTGAGAATGATATTTGCGGTGGGTTTTTCATAGATGGCTTTGATGATATTGAGGTATGTGCCCTCTATCCCTACACTTTGAAGAGTTTTGATCAGGAAGGGATGTTGTACTTTGTCAAATGCTTTTTCAGCATCTATTGAGAGTATCATATGGTTCTTGTTCTTACTTTTATTGATGTGTTGTATCACATTGACTGATTTGCGGATGTTGAACCAACCTTGCAGCCCTGGAATAAATCCCACTTGGTCGTGGTGAATAATCTTTTTAATGTACTGTTGAATCCTATTGGCTAGTATTTTGTTGAGTATTTTCGCATCTGTGTTCATCAAGGATATCGGTCTATAGCTCTCTTTTTTGGTGGGATCCTTGTCTGGTTTTGGGATCAAGGTGATGCTGGCCTCATAAAATGAGTTTGGAAGTTTTCCTTCCATTTCTATTTTTTTGGAACAGTTTCAGGAGAATAGGAATTAGTTCTTCTTTAAATGTTTGGTAGAATTCCCCCGGGAAGCCGTCTGGCCATGGGCTTTTGTTTGTTTGGAGATTTTTAATGACTGTTTCAATCTCCTTACTGGTTATGGGTCTGTTCAGGCTTTCTATTTCTTCCTGGTTCAGTTGTGGTAGTTTATACGTTTCTAGGAATGCATCCATTTCTTCCAGATTGTCAAATTTATTGCCGTAGAGTTGCTGATAATATGTTCTTATAATAGTTTGTATGTCTTCGGTGTTCGTTGTGATCTCTCCTCTTTCATTCATGATTTTATTTATTTGGGTCCTTTCTTTTTTCTTTTTGGTAATTCGGGCCAGGGGTTTATCAATTTGATTAATTCTTTCAAAGAACCAGTTCCTAGTTTCGTTGATTTGTTCTATTGTTTTTTTGGTTTCTATTTCATTGATTTCTGCTCTGATCTTTATGATTTCTCTTCTCCTGCTGGGCTTAGGGTTTCTTTCTTGTTCTTTCTCCAGCTCCTTTAGGTGTAGGGTTAGGTTGTGTACCTGAGACCTTTCTTGTTTCTTGAGAAAGGCTTGTACCACTATATATTTTCCTCTCAGGACTGCCTTTGTTGTGTCCCACAGATTTTGAACCGTTGTATTTTCATTATCATTTGTTTCCATGATTTTTTTCAATTCTTCTTTAATTTCCCGGTTGACCCATTCATTCTTTAGAAGGATACTGTTTAGTCTCCATGTATTTGGGTTCTTTCCAAACTTCCTTTTGCGGTTGAGTTCTAGCTTTAGAGCATTGTGGTCTGAAAATATGCAGGGAATGATCCCAATCTTTTGATACCGGTTGAGTCCTGATTTAGGACCGAGGATGTGATCTATTCTGGAGAATGTTCCATGTGCACTAGAGAAGAATGTGTATTCTGTTGCTTTGGGATGAAATATTCTGAATATATCTGTGATGTCCATCTGGTCCAGTGTGTCGTTTAAGGCCTTTATTTCCTTGCTGATCTTTTGCTTGGATGACCTGTCCATTTCAGTGAGGGGAGTGTTAAAGTCCCCTACTATCATTGTATTATTGTTGATGTGTTTCTTTGATTTTGTTATTAATTGGTTTATATAGTTGGCTGCTCCCACGTTGGGGGCATAGATATTTAAAATTGTCAAATCTTCTTGTTGGACAGACCCTTTGAGTATGATATAGTGTCCTTCCTCATCTCTTATTATAGTCTTTGGCTTATAATCTAATTGATCTGATATAAGGATTGCCACTCCTGCTTTCTTCTGATGTCCATTAGCATGGTAAATACTTTTCCACCCCCTCACTTTAAATCTGGAGGTGTCTTCGGGCTTAAAATGTGTTTTTTGGAGGCAACATATAGATGGGTTTTGTTTTTTTATCCATTCTGATACCCTGTGTCTTTTGACAGGGGCATTTAGCCCATTCACATTCAGGGTAACTATTGAGAGATATGAATTTAGTGCCATTGTATTGCCTGTAAGGTGACTGTTACTGTATATGGTCTCTGTTCCTTTCTGATCTACCACTTGTAGGCTCTCTCTTTGCTTAGAGGACCCCTTTCAAGATTTCCTGTAGAGCTGGTTTGGTATTTGCAAATTCTTTCAGTTGTTGTTTGTCCTGGAAGCTTTTAATCTCTCCTTCTATTTTCAATGATAGCCTAGCTGGATATAGTATTCCTGGCTGCATGTTTTTCTCGTTTAGTGCTCTGAAAATATCATGCCAGCTCTTTCTGGCCTGCCAGGTCTCTGTGGATAAGTCAGCTGCCAATCTAATATTTTTACCATTGTATGTTACAGACTTCTTTTCCCGGGCTGCTTTCAGGATTTTCTCTTTGTCATTGAGACTTTTAAATTTTACTATTAGGTGACGGGGTGTGGGCCTATTCTTATTGATTTTGAGGGGCATTCTCTGAACCTCCTGAATTTTGATCTCGTCCCTTTGCCATATTGGGGAAATTCTCCCCAATAATTCTCTCCAGTATACCTTCTGCTCCCCTCTCTCTTTCTTCTTCTTCTGGAATCCCAACTATTCTAATGTTGTTTCGTCTTGTGGTGTCACTTATCTCTCGAATTCTCCCTTCGTGGTCCAGTAGCTGTTTGTCCCTCTTTTGCTCAGCTTCTTTATTCTCAGTCATTTGGTCTTCTATATTGCTAATTCTTTCTTCTGCCTCATTTATCCTAGCAGTGAGAGCCTCCATTTTTGATTGCACCTCATTAATAGCTTTTTTGATTTCAACTTGGTTAGATTTTAGTTCTTTTATTTCTCCAGAAAGGGCTTTTATATCTCCCGAGAGGGTTTCTCTAATATCTTCCATGCCTTTTCCGAGCCCGGCTAGAACCTTGAGAATTGTCATTCTGAAATCTAGATCTGACATACTACCAATGTCTGTATTGATTAGGTCCCTAGCCTTCGGTACTCCTCTTGTTCTTTTTTTTTTTTTTTTTTTTTTTTTTTTTTTTTTTTTTTTTTTTTTTGTGGTGAATTTTTCCGCCTTGTCATTTTGTCCAGATAAGAGTATATGAAGGAGCAAATAAAATACTAAATGGGTGGCAACAACCCCAGGAAAATATTCCTTAACAAAATCAGAAGAGATCCCAAATCGTGAGGGGGGGAGAAAGGGGATAAAAGAGTTTCAGAAAGAAAGAAAGAAAAGGAAAAAAAAAAAAGAAAAGAATGAAAAAAAGGAAACGAATAAAGAAAAGTATAAAAAGGAAAAATATATATATTAGATAAACTAGTTAAAAAACGTTAAAAAAGAAAAGGGTAAAAGTTAAAAAAAATTTTAGCAGAAGAAGAGAAAAAAAATGAAAAAGAAAAAAATTAAATTAACTGCAAAAAATTACAGGGAGAAAGCCATGAGTTCCGTGCTTTGCTGTCACCTCCTCTGGAATTCTGCTGCTCTCCTTAGTATTGAAACCGCATTCCTAGGTAGGTGTACTTGGTCTTGGCTGGATTTCTTGTTGATCTTCTGGGGGAGGGGCCTGTTGTAGCGAATCTCAAGTGTCTTTGCCCCAGGCGGAATTGCACTACTCTTACCAGGGGCCGGGTTGAAGAATCCGCTCGGGTTTGCTTTCAGGAGCTTTTGTTCCCTGGGTGCTTTCCGTAGAGTTCCTGAGGACGGGAATACAAATGGCTGCCTCCTGGTCTCCGGCCTGGAGGAGCCGAGAGCCCAGGGTCCCACTCCTCAGTGCGCCCTCAGAGAACAGCGCCCAGTAACTCCTGTCTGCCTGAACTCGGGCCACGCTCTGAGCTCACCAAGCCTGAGACTGGTTCAAGGTAACACCAAGCTGTGAGCTTACTGTCAGTTCTGTCTCTGTAGCTGGCTTTCTCGTTCCAATACCCGGAAGCTTTGCGACACTCAGACACCCCCGATCCTTCTGTGACCCTGCGGGACCTGAGGCCACGCTGACCCCGCGTGGGCTTCACCCTGGTTTAGCCTCTGGAGCGATGTCCCTCAGCAGAACAGACTTTTAAAAGTCCTGATTTTGTGCTCCATTGCTCCGCCACTTGCCAGGAGCTGGCCCCTTCCCCTGGGGTCTATCTTCCTGTTGCTTTGGATTCACTTCTCCGCCAGTCATACCTTTCAGAAAGTGGTTGTTTTTCTCTTTCTAGAATTGCTGTTCTTCTTCTCTTCAATATGCTGATGGATTTGCAGGTGTTTGCAATCTTAGATAGCTATCTAACTGATCTCCTGCTAGCTGAAGTAGTGTCAGCCTGCTACTTCTCTGCCATCTTGACTCCTCCAAGCATAATTATTTTCTTAATGTCTCTTTTTGCTACTTTATTATTTGGCTAGAAATGAAATGTATTTCTGTATACTGAGTAATGTACAGAATTGTTAAATCACTATATTGTACACCTCAAAGTAATATAGCACTATATTTAGTTTTATTGGACTTAAGAAATAATTAAGAAATAAATACACTTATTGAGTTGGCTATAGATAATAATACAAGGAATTGTCCACATGAATACTGATAACACACAAGGATGATGATGTACTTGGGAGAGAGAAAATCAGAGCTACCTGTTAAATTCTTCACTAACAATTTCCTAACAAGCTATTAAAAGTGATAACATTAAGCAACGTATTGGTAAACAAGACTCTATAATGTTTAAAAGTATTGAGTATTCACAAACAACCTAAATAAATTCAAGTGGACAAATAAAACCCAGGTAAATAGTACAATGAAAAACATACAGTATCTGAATAATGTGAAAAAGCTCTTGTAATTTTAGAAGTAGAAAATAAAGACAAGAAAATGAAAAATACTGTTCTAAAAAAATTGAAACACAATTACATGCCAATAATCATAGAGAAGTTCAAAATCATGAGTAAAAATTAAAATAATAAGTTAAAATTCTTAAATTCTTATTAAAATTAAAGTATCTTTTTTCTAGTTTTTATTATTTTTTATTTTTAATTCCCAGGGTTTGGAGGAATAGGTACTTCATTTGACCTTTACTACCTCTGATTTGTTTTCCTCAAAGAAGTCTGCTTTCTTACATAGAAATTGAATTTATCAAATTATGACAAATGTATTTTAAAACCATATTGAGTTGGAAAAAATTTTCTCACTTATTTTTAATTTATAAGTCATCTAATCATATTTACTGGACTCAGCTTTCTTTTGAATATATCACTATAGTGGTTGGTTCTAAATTACTGGTACACTTATTCCTTGAGAACATATTAAAATGCATAGAGCCAAAACCCCCTCTTCCTGATTCTATGGTTTTTAGATGGAACATTGTAACAAGGACCACAATTTGAGTACAAAGAGGTAGAGGAAATGACAGAAGTTATAGAACATACAAAGAAAGAAAGGGCTACATACAAAGTTAGATGCTAGACTGATCATGACCTTTGTTTGGTAAAGATGACATTCAGGAAAGGAGACTTAATCTGAAGTCCTGGTGTTCCCTGGAGAAAAGGCTGATAAAGAAGTCATGGAGGCCCAAGGTGTTAGTGTAACCTACTTCAGACTCTCATCAGTGAAAAATCTTCAGGGGAACATCATAAATCAATTAGAAGAGTATCTAGAAGATAGGTTGACAGAAGGAGAGAGTGACCAGAATCTCCATGACAAATATGTTATAAATTGAAATTCTGTGTGAGAACAATTGAAGTTAGAGCTTAAGTACCAATTTTAAATTCAAGACTATCTAAATCTTGTGCAAATTAATCTTCTGCTTGTATTTAGGGAAATATACTTATTAGTTGCCAGGGGCAAGGGAGTAGAGAAAATAAGAATATATATACAAAAAATGTATCCTTCACTGAACACTACTTATTAGAAAGCAGACCAGGATGAGAATTCAGTGCCTGTTTCAAGTTCAAAATTAGCTTTTCAGAATTAAGTACAGATCAACCAACATTCTCTATGATGTTGGATTTCCACAGAGTGCTTGCCTTTGTCTGCTGCTTCCCTTCCACACAGAAACTCACAACTACAAAAACCCAAGGGAAATAAATCTAACCCTTTTAAGGTAATATGCAAAATCCAGAGTAGATGTGTCTTCATGAGCAAAGGGGAGGATGGCGCAAACATATTTAAACATGTAGAGCTTTGCAAATCATGGTTAAAAGTAAGATTTTATTTAGTCCAAGTGAGGAAAGAAAGCTTGAGCCATTTTAAGTAGAGGGTTGATTTGATCTGATTTCCACAATTAAAAATTTATTCTGGATGTTCTAAAAGAATGGGTGGGAAGGAAGACAGGCATGAAAGCAGGGGAACAGGGAGGTGTCATTGCAGCCAGAGACAGAAACAATGGCAGCTACAATAAGGCATTGCAGTGTTGGTGTGAGAAGGAGCGGTGTTTCAGCTCTATGTTGGAAGTGAAATTCAGAGGACTCTCTGATGAGATGTAGAGTATAAAGAACAGAGTGAAATAAGTCAGGGTCCCAGGTTTTTGCCAAGCATTTGACTGGGTGATGCTAGTATTTCTCTATATCACAGACCAGATGCCCCTGTCTTTTCAATCCTATTAAATGCTTTTAAGAGACAGCAGACCTGGAATTTATTAGCTTTGTGACCTTGAGAAAGTTACATGATCTTTATGAGTTTCAGTTTTGTTTTGTTTTGGTTTGTTTTTTAAATTCAAATATCAAAATATTGTTCACAGAGTTTTTGCAACTTAAGGTGAATGTGTGTGTGTTGCATCATATGAAAAAAATATCTATTCCTTTACCTAACAAAGTGAAAGTGTTCAATACATGATAGCTATAATTGATGTTGTTTTTATTTATTTAATTTTTGCTGTTACATTTTGATTTACTCTGGTGGAGTTTTGTTTTCTATTAACCAGTGATTGTTAGCCTTTGTTCTCTTATTTCTGATAAAAAAAACACAAAGGTGTCCCTTTTCTCTGGAGTATCTTCCTGAATCCCAGCAGAATTCAAAGGGATTCTGCTAGGTTTGCAAATACTTTCCAATGCCACATGCCTTAGAATGTTTTCTGTGCAAAATTGGAAAACAGTAGCTCCCTCAGCAGGGGCAAGAAGCATCAGTTGATACAGTTCAATTCCAGGTAAAGGTCGATAAACCTATGCAGGATGGTTAAAGTGAAACAAAACAAGACAAAACAAAGCAAAAACAGTCTGTTGAGACCATTGGGTAATTAGGAAAATATTTCAGTAAGGGAAGAGAAAAAGAAGATAAAAATATAGTCACCTCAAATGATACAAATCTGCAAATGGATAAGCAATTTTTTTAAGTTAAGCCTGTATAAAATGTTCAGCCAATACAGATGAGTAGAAATAAAAAAATCCTCTATCCTTAGCCCACCTTCAGAGGTAATTAATTTTTAGAATTTCTGTTTTCATTCTTCTGGCATTTGCTAATATGCTGATTCACTCCATTTCTTAATGTTCTCACATTTAAACCTTCTTGTTTGCTCCCTGCTATAAGATGAGGAATTGGGATCACTTCCCCTGTTCTGTTTTATCCCCCAACCACCCGCACTGGTTTCATTATAATTTTCCTTTCATACATCTATTAGTCACATTTATTTTTAAGTCTATTAACCTTTTAGACAGTGTAATCGATACCCTGCTTACAAAAAATAAGTAATGGAGAATCACTACACTCATTCATTTCTCTTCCTCCTTCTAATGCCTAAACTGTTTGAGCTACACCATTATGTCTACAACTTCACAGTTTACAGTATTTATTTTCCACACTATAATTCTACTTTAACTTTCAGTGCTTGCCTCTATGTCAACCTTAAAAGTTGAAAATCAGTAAGTGGTCTTTATGTTGTTAGATGCATGAATATCATTCACAGCAATCTGCTAGGCTCATAGGAAACCCATGATCCTTTCATGGCAACACTGTGCTCTAGGAAAATTTTTTCGTGTTAAGGTCACATGTCTGCTTTCTCTGTCACTTGCTCAAAATTATGCCACTTTTTAGTTTTCTCCATATTTGAGCCATTGCTTTCCTGTATAGCATTTTTACATAGAGTATCTAATTGCATTAGTTCTTGTTTAGAGATAAATAATAGGTATACTTCACTGAGACCATCACATTCTGTTAACTGAATTATTTGCTGAGGGAAAAATAAGCACAGAACCTGAGATTGATTTTTACTGTTCTCATCATCTGGAGTCCACTGTTTCTGGGATCTAATATCTTCCTACTCTCCCCTTTCCATTTGTGTGTGAGTGTGTATGTGTGTGTGTTGAATAATTATTTATTTATTTTGGGAAGAGAGAGAGCGAACACATGGAGAAGGGAAGAGGGAGAGAGAATCTCAAGCAGACTCCCCGTTGAATGTGGAGCCCAATGTGGGCTCCTGAGATCATGACCTGAGCAAAATTCAAGAATCAGATGCTCAGGGGGAGGAGTCAAGATGGCGAAGTAGCAGGCTGAGACTACTTCAGCTAACAGGAGATCAGCTAGATAGCTTAACTAAATATTGTAAACACCTGCAAATCCAACGGCAGATCTAAGAGAAGAAGAACAGCAATTCTGGAAACAGAAAAACAACCACTTTCTGAAAGGTAGGACTGGCGGAGAAGTGAATCCAAAGCGACAGGAAGATAGACCCTGGGGGGAGGGGCCAGCTCTCGGCAAGAGGCGGAGCAACGGAGCACAAAATCAGGACTTTTAAAAGTCTGTTCGGCTGAGGGACATCACTCCAGAGGCTAAACTGGGGCAAAGCGCACGCGGCGTCAGTGTGGCCTCAGGTCCCACAGGATCACAGAAGGATCGGGGGTGTCTGAGTGTCACAGAACTTGTGGGTATTGGAACGGGAAAGCCAGCTACAGAGACAGAGCCAACAGTGAGCTCCCAGCTCGGTGTTACCTTGAACCAGTCACAGGCTCGGTGAGCTCGGAGCGCGGCCGGAAGTCAGGCAGATGGGAGTTACTGGGTGCTGTTCTCTGAGGGCGAATTGAGGAGTGGGACCCTGGGCGCTCGGCTCCTCCAGGCTGGAGACCAGGAGGCCACCATTTGTATTCCCATCCTCCGGAACTCTACGGAAAGTGCTCAGGGAACAAAAGCTCCTGAGAGAAAAGCCAAGGGGATTACTCAGCCTGGCCCCTGGTAAGGGCGGTGCAATTGGCCTGGGGCAAAGACACTTGAAAATCACTAAAACAGGCCCCTCCCCCAGAAGATCGACGAGAAATCCAGCCACGACCAAGTTCACCTACCAAGGAGTGCAGTTTCAAAAGCAAGGCATGGAACTCATGGCTTTCGCCCTGTGATTTTTTAGACTTGCAGTTAATTTAATTTCTTTCTTTTTCATTTTTTTTCTCTTCTTCTGCTAAAATTTTATTTAACTTTTACCCTTTTCTTTTTTAAAGTTTTTTAATGGTTTATCAAATATAGATATTTTTTCTTTTTTAAACTTTTCTTTATTCATTTCCTTTTTTTCATTCTTTTTTTTCTTTTTCTTTTTTCTTTTTCTTTCTTTCTTTCTGAAACTCTTTTTATCCCCTTTCTCCCTCCCTCAGGATTTGGGATCTCTTCTGATTTTGTTAAGGAATATTTTCCTGGGGTTGTTGCCACCCATTTAGTATTTTATTTGCTCCTTCATATACTCTTATCTGGACAAAATGACAAGGCGGAAAAATTCAC
>NC_081558.1:65182226-65209668 GCF_022355385.1 Mustela nigripes
AAGTTGAAATTAACCCAAGTCTTTAATTCATTAAATTCTATCTCCATAGAGCCTCTTAACCAGATGTTTAATTTCTTGTATCATCTTATGTAGGTAGATATGTGCATGCTCAGTTCAAGATGGGAAATCTGATTTTGCTTAGCAGAAACAATATTTTTAAATTAAAAACATGAACTATTTGGCATAATTCTAAGCAGTGAAATAATTATCTAATAAAATAAAGAGAAAGAAGAAATTAGAAGTAAAGTTGCCCTTCCTAAAATTTTGTTAGTTAATCCACTCACTTCTTGAACTAGTCATGGATCCTGTCTGGATATGTTTTCTTGTGTATAGATAACCCTTTGGTATATTTGTAGGAGGAAGGACTGAAATGTTAAACTAATGAAATACATAATATTATTTTTTTCTTATAAATGTGCATATTTTATAATATTATATATTTATTATGTCTGTGTGTTATGTATTTCATTACTCTAGTAGTCTTTTAAAACTAAATAATTTGTATTTGTTGGCAAAATTTTGGTCCCATTAAAAAAACCTGCAGTAATTTTATTTTTTATTCAAGATTTTTTTTTTTTATTTATTTGATAGATAGAGATCACAAGTAGGCAGAGAGGCAGCAGAGAGAGAGAAGGAAGCAGGCTCCCCACTGAGCCAAGAGCCCGATGTGGGGCTCGATCCCAGGACCCTGAGATCATGACCTGAGCTGAAGGCAGAGGCTTTAATCCACTGAGCCACCCAGGTGCCCCATGCAGTAATTTTAAAAATTCCCATATCCTTTGTCCAAAACATTTTATGACTAAGTATGACATTCTTAACGTGTTTTTTATTTAATAGTTCAACTAGTGGTTATTTGCTATAAAACAGATACAACCGGAAGTGAAGCAATATAATGTCTGTTATAATCAGCTTACTTTATCACCAGTTTCTTCTAATGGGATTATAGTCTATAAATGATCATGTTACCATAGCAACATGATTTAAAAGCCACACCGGGCTATAAAGGCAATAACAACACCTGTGTACCATCATTTTCTTGGGTATTTTATATCATTTTTGGCTCAGCAAAATAAGAGGACATCAAAACAACAACCTATTGTTTCAATCATGATTTCCTATAACATTCATTTTAGATTTGGCCATTCTGAATTTGAATCAGTAAATTCTACACAGAAGATGAAAGAAAAATGATTTTGATAACTTAGCTGGGTTAACTCTGAATAACATCAAAAGAAAAAGTTAATTAATGGGAAGATTAAATTCCCTAGTGAAATACAGTAATATATAAGAAACATGCTTCAATATATTTCAGAGTCCCTTGCCTTCTGAAACCTTAACTTAGTTCTGCACCTATTTGTGCTTAACATTTGTGTAAGAATGATATAGGAAGGGATAAAACTGTTTGCTTTGATGAAAATAAAAGAATTTCTGTTAGATTGCACTGGGTGTTGGTTCAGAAAACAAGTTTTGCTTTCACTGTTTGGCCTCTAATGACAGTAAAAAAAAAAAATTGGAAATCTTACCCTCATATCTTTTACCTAAGATGAGGTCAAGGAGGAAGTATAGAGGGGAGAGGAAAATATTGTCAGGAAAAACAATGCCCTCTCTAGTTTAATCCTTTAATTTGAATTCTTTCATTGTGTCAGTCTGGATCCTTTAGGTTTGTTGGGGTTACTGACAATTTCTGATTCTCAGTGGCTTAGTCAATGAGGATGTATTTCTTCCTTCCCTTCTGTGTCTTTGCTCCTTGCCTGGGAGAGGAGTGGAGTTAGGCCCATTCATTCTCCAGGACCAGGCTGACAGAGCTCCGCTATTTAGAATGGAGAAAATGATAAAGGCACAAAAGAGAGAATGAAGAATTGCACATGACTTTTAAATGCCTCTTCCTGGCAGTAACACCTGTTACTAATATTTCACTAGCCAGTGTAGGTGCCAGAATGAGGGATATATCTCTGATATCTTCCAGTTGTGAGACCTTTGTGGTTTCTTGCCTGGCATTTAAATTTTATTTCTCTGAAAGTCCTTGTTCAAATACTATGTCTTCAATAAATTCTTCCTCTTCCCTAACACCTTATTTGCTTTTCCCCCTGGATTTCCAAACACTTTATTTGCTTTTTTCACATAGTCCTTATATTTGTCGTCCTGAGGATATTTTTATTGTTTTTATGACTTTTTGATGGGTGGTATAACTGGGTAGAAATTCTGAAAGGAAAGTTACTTGTTCTTTTCTGACTAAAGATAGACGAGTCTCTTATCTAATAATATTATAGGACCATATGCCTCAAAAACTTTTCAAATTTATATTCAATTTGAGAATAATAAGACAAATCATGATGATAATTGTAACAGATAGCATTTAGTAAGTTCTTACTCATATTGGCAGCTTGGCAACCATAACATACAGGGATTCTCCTATTTACTTATTGCAAAATCATATGCTGCTGATAGTATCTTTATCTCTATGGTCAACAAAACTGTCAGAAAGAGGCAAAAGACTTACCTAAAATCTGATAAGTAGTGATAATGCAGCTTGCATCTAGATATTTTGTACTCCAAAGCCCACATTTTTTGGTGTGATTTAACCTTTTCATTTTACTAAGACAGGATTACTTGAGAACTGAGTAAAAGTAGGATATGACTAAATAAATATCCCTCATTTAATAGGTTATATATTTATATTAATATAATTTCGTTGTTAATTTAAACATAAGGAAATGAGTAATTGCAAATGCAAGAGCTATAAACAAAGAATGGTTTTGATATTAATAATTACTTCTTCCTGGGATACTGTGGCATTAGCCAGGAGTTTCTAAAACATGAGTTTCAGCCTGAACTTGTCTTCTTTTCTTTATTCCATGGTTCAGTAACATTCTCTGATCTGTGTGGGCTGATGTCTTGTGCTGACTAATGCTAGTCCAAAAGAAATTTTTAAAATTCCTTCAGCCACAGCTATTGTGCTCATTTCAGGTGAAACAAATCTTAGGTAGAATTACTTGGTGAAAGAAAAGAATCTTCACAAAGAATTTGTATGGCATGTGATATATCTGATCATATTTATTACTGCACATAGTTCTGCAAAAGATGGTTACCTAACTGTGTAAGGGTTTTGATTTGGTCGCTTGTGAATTCCTAAACCACACCTTACTTGACCTTGTAGAATACCCACCTTGATTTTGCAGGAAAGAAAAACACCTTCTGGAGCGATTGCTTCTGAAGCATGCCTTCAGAATTTTCTATTGCTACAATGACAATTCTCCTCTTGCTGAAGTAGGTGGAGCTAAAGCATTAATTTGTGATTTTTTAACACTTATTTATATGGGTAAACTTTTTATCTCTGTATACTTTCCCAATAGATGTTACCCTCTGAAGGAAAGGACTTGTTTTTAAATCTGTGTGCTCCCTGCTCCCTTTCTTTTTCACCACCAACACCTATTGTTCTGTTTACCATTTTCTGTGTGTACTTAATTGTTATGGTTTTTCTGAGTATGAACTCAAGAAATGTGGGGATGTTTCAGAAGTTATGGTATAGATCTAAGTAGATGATTCTAGGGCAAGTTTGTGATTTAACCTGAGTTTCAAAACACCTAATGATTTTAAAAATCTTATGATAATTACTTACTCTCTTTTGGGGCCATTTTGTGCACATATGTGTGTGTGTGTGTGTGTGTGTGTGTGTGTGTGTGTGTGAGAGAGAGAGATATGGTGTATGGTGTAACTAAATATGTAGATACCTAGTACATTATTTATAGTACTCTCTAGGTATGCTCCAGAGCAACTGGATTTTATACCAATTCTTTTAAAATCTAGATTTTTTTTTTAACTAGGAGTAAATGTAACAAGTTAAACTTAAGTCAGTATTTCATAATGTGTGTGTGTGTGTGTGTGTGTATTTGAATGCAACATGAAATCTCTGAAAAAAAGTACTATATACAATTACTGTGAAAAAATTAAAGTTTGAAAAAACTACAACAATTGGGGAGCTTTTCAACTACTTTCTATATAATGGTGGTTCTCAAATATATAAAAATGGATTCATTGTTGAATATTGTGTTGAGTTTTTAAAAAAATTTCCTAACAACTGAAGCTGAATTTTATAGAGTCTTAAAGGCTATAGAGAATTCAGTTGAGAGATGAGACCCAGCAAGGAACAACGTGGGATTTCATAATACATGACATTCCAAGATCATTAAGTTTTCATTGGAGAATTAAACATTAACCAACAAACCTGAAGGTAAACTCTGAGGAATGGAAGAAGCCACTGTCGCTCTTCTATTTTAATAGTATTCTCTAACAAGACATTAGGATTTGAAATGCTTTAATTTAGATGGTCTTGTTAGTCACTGGAGATATCAAATACCAAATGCTAATTAGATCATAAGTTATAGTAACTAGCTAGATGGAAATGCCAAAATATTAAAGGTTATTTAGTCATCTAGAAATGAGAATTTTCCCCCAGAAGACACACAATATATACTCCTTTTCCCTCAGAAGGTTTGAATTTAGAATGATTTAAATTACAAGACTAGTTGCCTAGTAAGAAAACTGCTATATACAATCATAAATATCCAGCATGGCATGTGATTATGACACCAATTAATATTTATCTTAGAGGAGGTTACTATTATTAACATACATATTTATTTATATATCACTTTAAATATAAAAATTAATCCAAATAAATATATAGGCATATATAGGTCAATAACTAAGTGAAGGAGGAATTTTTTAAAAAATTTAAGAATTTTTATTCATTTCAATTAACTATTGTAATGTCAAGTGACTACAGATAAATTTTACAGAAACTAGGATTCCCTGATGCCTCTAATCAGTATTATCTAAAAGTCATTTTAATAAACAGAACTTATAAACATAGGTACACTTATATTATTCTTTAGAAGGTTATTTTACCTTCTGAAATGTATACTATTATTATATTATATGTAAATACTTTTAGTAGGAAATCTGTAGGCTTCTGATTTAATATAGTCATCAATGTCTTGAATGTAACTATCTTCTACATTAAATTCCAACTGAAATGTGTGTGCTTGTGTGTGCACATGTGCCTTCATGCTGGAAAAAAAGTGAATGATGGCATTATTTGAAGTAACTCAGCTTATTAGGTGTGAAGCCTAGCACAAGAAAAGCATTCCTAACTTCTCTAAATCTCAATTCCTCATCTGTAAAATAAGGATCATATTATTTTGTCAAATCATTGTTATAAGAATTAATGTGGTAATGCATGCTAAGAACAAATATAGTAATGATTCACTGTTATTATTTGTATTTAATCATCATTATTATTCATAGCCTAATACTTCAGTATTTTTTCTTTGCAAATTATAATTGAGGAATTATATTTTAAAGAATCTAGTCTTCATAGCAACTAACAAACACTAAAGAAAAACAAAAACAGAAACAGAAACAATGCATAGGCATGAAATAAGAGGCATAGTAGCAGAATCACATCAATTGTCTAGTTTTTCACCTATAAGGTCCAAACCCTGAAGTGAAGATCATTCCAGTCTAAGTCTGGGGACAGGAAAACTCTCAAACAATTCTGCTTTGTAAGTATAAAATTGGTACACATAGAATGGCATGTTATGAATCCTCTGTCACCTAACAATCAAGTTGGAGAAAGTAATCAGTAGTACACCCACCTAAGAAAACTATTGCTCCCCTGTCTCAGAACTGCCAACTCAAAATTAGCATATAAACGATGCAGCCCTGATGGGAAGTTCCTATATTCCATGAGAAGGAGAAACAGGTGAAAAACAATTGTAAAGTCATTAATCTAAAACAACCCTATACCCCAAAAGACCATCTGGCATTACAAGCTATTGCAGTCAATAAAGAAGTTGAGAGAAAAATTTGATACAACTACTGAAATTTAGGAAGTACAATAGAGAACTAAAATAATACTCATTTTTAACTTAACTTTTTTTTTTTTTTAATTTTTTATTTTTTATAAACATATATTTTTATCCCCAGGGGTACAGGTCTGTGAATCACCAGGTTTACACACTTCACAGCACTCACCAAATCACATACCCTCCCCAATGTCCATAATCCCACCCCCTTCTCCCAAACCCCCTCCCCCCAGCAACCCTCAGTTTGTTGTGAGATTAAGAGTCACTTATGGTTTGTCTCCCTCCCAATCCCATCTTGTTTCATTTATTCTTCTACCCACTTAAGCCTCCATGTTGCATCACCACTTCCTCATATCAGGGAGATCATATGATAGTTGTCTTTCTCTGCTTGACTTATTTCGCTAAGCATGATACGCTCTAGTAGGCAGGAACATTGCTGCAAAGGGCTTATGGTGAGATTATCGGAAGTTAACTGATAACTATAGCAAATGTGGAAAAGTCAATGTTATGAAACAACAATGAAAATGAGAGTATATGCAGGTTTTGTTGTCTGGATATTTCCATTCTTCCTTTTGTTTTTGTGTGCTCTATTTTGTTTTTCTCCAATTTTCACTTTTGTCTTTTCCTCTTGCAATATATCCAACAGGCATCTGATCAATTCCTTTTTTAAAAAATTTCTTCTGCTTGAAATATGTGAAGTTGTTTCTATATTGATCAAGACCATAATTGAAACACTACTTGGTACCAGGAAGTAGATTTTCAAAGATGGGATACCAATTAGATAATGAAATGACAGAAAATAAATCCAAGCATGACCCAGTCATCATTAGAAAATGGGATACTAGGGTAATTCACAACATGCAATAACATAACATAATTAACATAACATAATTAAATTGTCACCTGTGTACATTTGACATAAAGTGCACATTGAGGAAAAACTATGATACCAACCACTAGTTATCCTCATTTCTTATAATATTTTGACCACAAGTTTTTTTGTGATAGTCTTTTGTATCTGGTTAATGAAAAAGTTTATAAAAAGGCAATAATAAGAATGAGCTCAAAGTGTAGTCAGAAAACTACAGAGCTTCTATGGAATCCTCCAAATAATACCATATTCATAGTTCACACAGTGCACGTATAGCTAAAAATCTGACCACAAGTTTTATAGTGCATGTTTAAATTTTAAGTACCTGTTGAATTCCCAGGCTCATGAGTCTCATATGTGAAAATTGTGGCACTGATTGAGAAGATTTGGAAAGGGAATATTTGAATCCCCAAATCCCCCTTGAGCCCCCCTCATCATGTCTGAATTAAATAGCCTTCTCTTCTGTGATAACCTTGTGCGAAGCAAATAATTTATAAAGAGATGTCTATTCTTCTCATAGTGAAACTCTGGCACCCATCATTGTCTTCAGATTCTAATCTGAGGCAGATTCTAGCAAACCCAAGAGGGAAATATACAAAATATGTACTTAAAAGAATTTAAATATCAAAAGAATTACAAAAGTATGTAGAAATTTGGGGTATATGTTTGCAAATATATTTCTAAGACACTATGTCCAAGAAGATATAATGTTGGATTGGGATGAATATACAGAAATAGGATTACATATTAGAGATTTTTAAGATAAATGTTAGCTATACAGTTGGAAATGCCTCTAACAGTTTGCTTAGTTGACTAAAAAATGCTTTCCTACATTAAAAGAAAAAGGGAATGACACGATTTCTGTGATGGTGGGGGAAGGAAGGCAGACAGGAAGTGGGAAGGTCGGAGGAGGGAGGGGAGGAATTGGGAGAGAGACAGAGAAAGGAATATTAAGGTTCAGGATAATAGAAATTTTAGGGAGAATTTATTTTATGAGACCTACATACCCATCTGCCCAACATTTCCCACAGGAGGATTCTGAGGATCCTCCCTTAACAAAAGTACTAAAGAGTGCATTAACAAAAGGAACACCAACATATTTGTAAATCACTGTGGGGCTTATCCTCTGTAGACTGGAGATAATGTTAGGAGATACTGATACATGGATGGAATCCAGGAGTGCCAGAGGCCTCGGGTAGCTTTTAACTGGTAGATACACCATAAGGTGAAGGACAGGTGCAGTTTGTTCAACCTGAAGGGATTATTAGCATTAGCTAGTTGTTATAGTGTCCCAAGAACCAAGAGCTGAACCTGAAAACAAAGAAATATATAGTGCTCCCTATATAGTACTTGGTTTCAAAATCCTCCCTCCTAAACATTTTTGGATCTAAAATAGGAAAAAAGTATATTAAACTGAAGCACTGTTAAAAAGATAGCTTTACTTTCAAACTCCTGTTTGTTTTGTATCACAAGCTGGTGCGATTTCTATAGCTCTTATTACACACGTAAGAATACGGCTGTGATACACACTTCCCTCCAGATCTTTCACAGGACCCCAACGTCTCAGTGTTAAAGCATGAATGCAACCTCTCTACTGGAATGCACAATCAAGATAACTGTCAAAAACTTTGGAGAACCTGGAGAAAATTACTTGCTTTTATCTATAAACAAGAGATTCATTTATATTTCATATCAATACATTTGAACATATAAGATTAGAGATCTATCCCATAAAAAAACACAGAGGTATAGGCTGAAGTCAACTCTTTATCACACATTTTCAGGATCACTGAGCTTCTTCTGAGACATGATCTGAATCAAATTCAGAGATTATAGGCATTGTTTAAATTCAAACAGATCCAGATGTATTTATTTGAAGTATATAGATATTTTAAAGATTTTATTTATTTGACAGAAAGAAATCACCAGTAGGCAGAGAGGCAGGCCAGGGCAGGGAGGAAGCAGGCTGATGCAGGGCTCAATCCCAGGATCCTGAGATCATGACCTGAGCTGAAGGCAGAGGCTTTAACCCACTGAGCCACCCAGATGCCCAGAGTATATTTTTCAAAAGCCAATTGTGTGTGGGTACCCTTTTCTCTTTGATTCTCAAGTAATACTCTTGCTTATTTCTTTTGATTCTTCTTATTTGCTTCTCAACTTTTATGTAGATGTAATTTTTTTGTTTTGTTTTTGTTTTTACTTCTGGAGGCCAGTCAGCAAATACCACAAAATGATCCTTTTTTGGACTTGTTTTAATAAAACACTTGACTCCCATGTCTAAAACAAAATAAAATGTGCTAAACAAATCACATACAATATGTGTAAATACATGTAATACTTTACAGTGCATGTAAGCATTCCACAACCTCAAAGTCCAGAATACTTCTTTTCTACTCAGTCAATTCCTAATTCTAGAAAGGAAATACAAAATAATAATAAAATAAAGTAAAATAAAATAAAACATCAGAGCAACCAAAAACACGAACTTCTCATCAACACCCAATTTCTCATAATAGTAAAGTAGTAAGAAGCAGTTCTTCCCTTTTCCCTCACTTAATCACTCATTATCTTTTGAAATAACATATTCTGTGTGTGAGTGTGTATGTGTGTATATGTATACAAATATATATGTGTACATATTTACAGAGACTATAAAATTCATCTTATAAATATATAAAATTATTAAGATAAAACCACCTGGGTAGCTTGTCTATATATACTTTATATGAAGAAACAGGGGATATGTAAATGTGTAAATTTATGTTAATATGTACCAATCATATCTATAAACAAATAGCTTTTAAGTATATCTATGGTCAAGTAGATAAAACAAAAGAGAATTATTTATTATAGCAACTGCATTTATTGTCTATATGGCAGACATTATATGTAAATATGTAAATATGTGTTTGTCTCAGTCTTAAAGATATATTTATTGAGCCCATAATATTCACCATGTGACAGACTATTTTAAGTCATCTTTTAAAGATAAGGATGAATAGAGTACCCATCAGTCTTGTGCTCAAAGAGTTCAGATGCAATGAAAAGTAAGGGATTGGGGAAGGTCAAACAGAGAAAAAAAATTACAGTACAGTAATTGTTGTGAGCATAGAAATTGGAATAATAGAGTGCTTGCAGCACAATAGAAGAACACATGTCCAATCCTAAAGGGATCAAAAATAGCCTCATATAGTATGAGACACCAATGTTAGGTCCTGAAGTAATGTATGTGCAATGTGTCTGATCTTGAGAAGAAATTATGTGTGTCTAGATCTACATGTGAATGTACACACACAAGGACTTCAGCTAGATAGAAAGCTTTATCTCCACCATTTAACCCGTCCATTATGCTATCATGCAAGGCAGCTAATCAAATGGGCTTGGTAATATAAACAACTTAATTGAAATAGCTGGCCTCAAGAAACTCATTGAGGAAGGATGATGCTTCCTGGTGGAGTTCAAGATGGCATAAAATGTATCAATGTTAAATCCTTGACATATGCAACTCTCTTCCCCTTGGTTTATGGCTCTTTTAGGAGATGCAGTACCCATTTGCTTTTATCATTCCTCTGAAACTGCATTAGAGAAATTACAGGGTATTATCAAGATAAGAAAATAATTGCATTTTAATTTGACATGAGAGTTTCTTTGGAGAATAAAGCAGAAATTACATCAAGGAAACAGACTGAGCACATGCCTACCTACTTCTCACACAATATCATGAGAAATGACAAAAAATGTACTTCACAAGAATTTAAGTCTATTATAAAGCTGGACAACAAAAAAGGAATGCAATAGTGGGCCTGCCACTTTGAATAATTTCTAAAAGATTGAAAGCATAACGAGTTATGCCTTTGGAGAAGTAGGACTTAAACAGATTTGAGATGAAACCGTATTCAGGAGATTGCTATGAGAGAAGCATGGCTGGTTCCAGGTAATCTTCAGGCTCAAAATGTGAGTTAGTTCATGGAGCAAAGGAGGAAAGCTGGATATCCCTCTAAGTGGTATCCTGTGGAACAGCATTCAGGAAAGATGAGCTTTCAAGACACTAGCATTCTCCCTCATGTACTCACCTGTAGTCTATAGGGACCCATGTGCTCTGACTAAAGCACAGCGTGTTTGTCTTCAAAATGGAGAGACAGGACAGAGTGTCCAATAGAGCCTCTTATGCTGACTAGCCTCTATATTACAACTAAAATCTCAAAGGACAAGTCATTATAATAATAACCAACATTTAAAAAAATAAGTCAGGAAATCTAAACAGCAGATATATGCAAACAATTGGCAATTTCATAAACCAGAAAGAAAAAACAATAGAAAGGGGCTTTGAAGTAAATAGAGGAACACCAAAATAAACAATTGATAAATAGAATAATTAAAGGTGAGCTTATATCTGAAACTAATACACATTATGTGTCAACCATACTTCAATTAAAAGTGTTTTTTTTTTTTTTAAATACAACTTTAAAAAAACAGTGAGCTAAAGCATAGCCATACTTATATCAGACAAAAAGGACTTTAAGCCAAGGGTAACAAAAGACAAAGTTCTTTATATATAATGATAAGGGGGTCAGTACATCAAGAAGATAAAACAATCAGAAATATATACACTCCCAACAAATTAAGCTGAAAGTTAGCAGAAGGGAGGAAATAATATGGATCAGAGTGAAAATAAATGAAATAGAGACCAGAAAAACAATAGAAAGGATCAAAGAAACTAAATGCTATTTGAAAACATAAACTAAATTGGCAAACCCTTAGCTAGATTATCTAAAAAAAAAAAGACAACACATACATAAAAATATAAATAAAAGAAGAGATATGAAAACAGATATACTACAGAAATACATCAAATCATAAGAGATTACAATGAACAATTATATGACAACAAATTACATGACCTAGAAGAAACAGATGCATTTCTAGAAATAAAACAACTCATCAAGACTAAATCAGAAAGACATAGAAAATCTAAGCAGAACCAATTACAAGTAAAAAAAATTGAATCAGTAATCCAAAAACTCCCAACACATAAAACTTCAGAACCAGGGAGCTTCCCTGGAGGTCTGTCAAACATTTAAAGAAGAATTAACACTAATCCTCAAACTGGTCAAAAACATCAAGGAGGAGTGAACATACCCAAACTCATTCTACAAGGTCAGCATTACTTTTATACCGAAAATAGAAAAGGATACCACACAAAAAGAAAAGTATAGACTGTGATAGTCATCAATATTCCTTGATGAATACAGATGTAAAAATTCTCAACAAAATATTAACAAACAGAATTCAAAAACATATTGAAAGGATTATACACCATGACCAAGTAGTGTTTATTTCTGGGATGCAAGAATATTTCAAAATAAATCAATAAGTGTAATATGTCACATCGATAAAATAAAAGATAAAAACTATATGATTATCTGAGTATGTGCAGAAAAAGCATTTGGCAAAATGCAGCATTTTTTCATGATAAAAACCTTCAACAAATCGAGAATAGAAGGAACATAACTGAGCATAATAAGGTTCATATATGACAAGCCCACAGCTAACTTTATAGTCATTGGACAAAAGTTAAATGTTATCCTTAAGATCAGGAACAAGTCAAGGACGCCCGTTCTCACCACTCCCATTCAATATAGTGCTGGAAGTTCCACCTAGAGCAACTAGGCATAATTGAAATAAAAGGCATCCAAACCGGGAAAGAAATAAGCTGTCATTATTTGCTGATGACATTATTTTATTATATATATATATTTATATTTATATCTCCCAAAGAATTATCAAAAAACTGTTGAATTACCAATTTCGGTAAAGTGGCAGGATTCAAAATAAACATGCAGAAATCAATTGCACTCCTCTGTACTAATGATGAAACATCTGAAAGAGAAATAAAGAAAACCATCCCATTCATAATAGCATCAAAAACAATAAAATACTTAGAAATAAATTTAACCAAGGAAGTAAAAAATCTGTAAAATAGAAACTACAAAATTTTTTGAAAGACATTGAAGAGGACATAAACAAATGGGAAGATATCCTAGTTCATGGATTAGAAGAATTGATGTCATTAAAATAACCATAGTACTCCAACCCATCTACAGATTGAATCCAATCCATCAAAGTACTAAAGGCATTCGTCAAAGAAATAGAATAGCCTAAAATTTGTGTGAAACCACAAAAGACCCACAAAAGAAAAAAAAACAAAAACAAAAGATAACCAAAGCAATCCTGAGGAAAAAGAACAAAGCTGAAGTTATCATACTTACAGATTTCAAAGTACTAAAAGACACTGTAATAAAAAAACACTATGGGATAAAAACAAATGAAAAAACAATAACAACAACACTGTAACCAATGGAACAAAATAAGGAGCCTACAACTAAACCCTAAAATATATATGGTCAACTAATATTCTATAAGGGAACCAAGAATACCTAATAGGAAAAGGATTGGATCTTCAATAAATGGTGCTGGGAAAACTAGAGAAACACATGCAGTACAATTAAATTGGACCTCTATGTCATACTGCTTATAAAAATTAACTCAAAATTGATCAAAGATTTAAACATAAGAACTAATACCTTAAAACTCCTATAAGAAAATCAAGGGAAGAAGCTCATTGATATTGGCAATGATTTTTTGGGCAAGATGTCAAAAGAATAAACAACAAAAGAAAAAAATTAACCAATGGGACTACGTCAAAAGCAAATGTTTATACAAAACAAAACAAAACAAAACAAAATCAATTAATAGAATGAAAAGACAACCTACAGAATAAGAGACATTTTTGCAAACCACTTATTGGATAGGGGCAAATATCCTAAAATTATAAAGAACTCAGTCAACTCAATAACAATAACAAAACAAAGAATCCAAATTTAAAAAAAAAAAAAGGGTGGAAAAACTAGACATCAAAATGATCAACAGACACATGATGAGATATTTAACATCACTCATCATCAAAGAATTGCAAATCAGAACCACAATGAGATATCACCTCACCCCTGTTAGAATGGCTAGACTCAAGAAGATAAGAAACAACAGGTGCTTATGAGGATGTGGTGGAAATGTGTATAGGTTTGATCATTATGATAAACAATATGGAGCCTCTCCCCCCAAATTAAAAATATAGCCACCATACAGTCCAGCAATTCCATTTCTGTGTATATACACAAGGAAATCAAAGTTGGATTTTTTTAAAAAATATTTTTATTTATTTATTTGACAGAGAGAGAGAGATCACAAGTAGACAGAGGCAGGCAGAGAGAGAGGGGGAAGGAGGCTCCCTGCCGAGCAGAGAGTCTGATGCGGGGCTCAATCCCAGGACTCTGGGATCATGACCTGAGCCGAAGGCAGAGGCTTTAGCCCACTGAGCCACCCAGGCGTCCCCAAAGTTGGATTTTGATGAGATATATACACTCTCACATTTATCACAGCATTATTCATTAGCCAAGATATGCAAACAACCCAAATGCCCATGAACAGATGAATGGATAAAAAAGATATGGTACATATACACAATGGAATATTATTCAGCCATGAGAAAAGAAGATATCCTCTCATTTGTGACAACATGATGGACTTGAGCACATTATGCTAAATGAGACAAGTCAGAGATTAAAAGGCAAAAAAAAAAAAAAGGCAAATACCATGTATTATAATTTATATGTGTAATCTAAAAAAAGTTAAACCTATAGAAAACAGAGAGTAAAATAGTGGTTAGCAGGGAATGGGAGTGTGGATAAAAATGATGGTATTTCAGGGTACAAATGTGTAAAAAGTATTAAATAAGCCATAGAAACCTAAGGCATAGTGTAATGAATATGGAAATAGCATCACATAATTATGTAATATCATAAATATGGTCATATGAGCAGTTCTAAAATATACACGCATCAAAGTAACGTGCTGTATACCTACTTTTTAAAAAATTTTATTTATTTATTTATTTATTTATTTATTTATTTATTTGATAGCCAGAGATCACAATTAGGCAGAGAGACAGGCAGAAAGAGAGGGAAGCAGGCTCCCTGCTGAGCAGAGAGCCTGATGCTGGGCTTGCTCCCAGGACCCTGAGATCATGACCTGAGCCAAAGGCAGAGCCACCCAGGTGCCCCTGTATACCTACTTTTATACAATGTTAACACCAATTATTTTCAATAAAAAAGTGAGCTTACTGAATACTCACAGAGAATGGAAGACTAGTACATCACTGGAAAATAAAGTAATGAGCTTACAATATAAAAGTAGGGACATTGAAACTAAAAAATTAAATAGATTGTAGAAGAACAACAACAAAAAGATAAAAAATGGATCAATGAACTGGAATGCTGAACCTAGTGATCATCCCTGAATAAAGAATAAAAGAAATAAATAAATGGAAAGTATGGCAGAAACAAATGTACAAAAATAGAATGTACATCTGGAAGTTCCAACGTGTGTGTACTGTGAGTTCCCAAGGGATAAAACAGAAATACTGGAGAGGAAAAACAAAATATGAAATACATACTCCAGTATTTAAAATATTGTGAGAAAAATCTTAAATGTATCATAGAACAAGAAAAATAAATGATTCATTAGAAACATTTGAGAAAGAGTGAGTTTTGAGAAAAACATACTGTAATTTTCAATTTCTGAGTGCAAATTTGTTTGAAAGAAGAACTAAAAAAATAATAAATTACAAATCAATTAGGATGGCAAAACAGGACAATTTCATACATTCCACACCTCACAAACTTTGCTTTCCACAAGTTTTTGTTGTTGGTGGTGGTACTGGTTTTGTTTTGGTGGGGAGAAAGTGGAAAGAAGGAGAAGGAGAGAGAGCATCCCAAACAGGTTCCATACCCAGCACAGAATCCCAACAGAGCTTGATCTCACAAATCTGAGACCATGACCTAAGCTGAAATCAAGAGTCTGATGCTTAACGGACAGAGCCAACCAGGCGCCCCTCTACAAGTTTATTTTTTTTTAATTTTGAATATATTTTTATCTTATTACATAAAATGTATATTTATGATTTAATGAATACAAAAAATAAGAGTAATGTAACGGTTTTAACTTTAAAATCTAATCTTCACAAATCAACAGAAACAATGAACTTGAAACTCTTTGTACTTATGGTAACAAATTTAGATATTAACTAAATATGTGAGAGAATGAATATTATTTTACACTTTGATGGGTCTATGAGCAAAAATGTCAGAAGACTTAGAAAGGGCAGGTTGTATATAAATAAAATCCAGCATGCTCTCTAATGTTCCTTCCATTGACCTCCTCATTTTTATGACACAAAAAAGGATGGTCTTACTGTTCTCCAGAGATTGGTGTCTTGGAGATTAGGAAGAAGAATGAGTTGTAAATCAACCCTTATTTCAGGGATGCCTGGGTGGTTCAGTTGGTTAAGCATCTGCCTTGGTCTCAGGTTATGATCCCAGAGTCCTGGGATTGAGTCCAGCATTGTGTGTGTGTGGGGGGTGATGGGGGGGGGTCCTTGCTCAGCAGGGAGTCTGCTTCTCTCTGTCTCTGCCCTGCTCATGCTCTCTCTTACTCTTTCTCTCAAATAAATAAAATCTTTTGAAAAATAAATCAACATTTACTTTTATGGAAAAAACAATGATGGCTTTAGTCTAAGGATTTCTTCCATATTGTCAACAGAAATGTGGATAAAGCAGCAACTGCTAATGTAGAATAGTTATAGAACATTTAACATACACCACCCTAGTGGTTGAGCTTCTTTGAGAGAAGTATAAAAGTTGACTAACTTTAAAACCTGTTAAAGGCTTCTCAATAAACCTGTTAAAAGCTTTTTAAATAAATAAATAAAATAAAGCTTTTCAATAAACCTGTTGAAGGCTTTTTCAATAAATGCCAGGAAGCAATGTCACCATCACCTCTTGCAGGTTAAATGTGCTTGTGATGGCATTTTTATGATTATTGTGTGTAAAGTACTGGCATTTTTGGAGAATACAAAGCAAGTTCTGTGAGCTTCAGCAACCCATTATTCTATTTTTCAGCTTCCAAAATAAATGAGATTTTTGCATTTCATACTATAAGATGTGACTCTGACCAAATTTTCCATGATCTTGCAGATACTGGTTATGATGTCCCTCTGGAGGTTGATACATGTCAATGTATTTTCAGAAGAAAAATAGACTATATATTTTAATTTTACTACAATCTACTTAACCTCAGACAGATTTGTTCTTTAGTTCCTGGAAATAACTTCTGTGTTTCAGTAGCTATATCTTCAAATAATAAGTCTAGAACCTATAATTGTGAAGACTTGACATCACTAATATATCCCACTGATTTCTAGATTCAATGCAATTCTAATCAAAATACCAACGTTTTATTTGAATATTAAGAAACTAATTTTAAAGTTTACATGGAAAAGCAAAACATAATACTAAAGAACAAAGTTGGACAGCTAGGACTGAACCTCAAGACTTACTCTAAAGCTACAGTAATCCAGACAGTGTGACATTTGGGAAATAATACATGAATAGATTTCTGGAACAGAAAAGATATCCCAGAAATGAATCCACACACATATAGTCCATTGATTGTTGACAAAGAAGCAAAGACAATTAAATGGAGAAAAGATCTTTTCAACAAATGATGTTGGAACAACTGATCATCCATATGCAAAGAGAGGGGAAGAGAGAGAGAGAGAGAATTTATCACAGAATTCATACCCTCAATTAACTCAAAATGGACCAGAGACCTAAATGGAAATTGCAAAACTATAAAACTTCTGGAAGATAACATATGAAAAAACCTAAGAGACAGGTTAGGCTAGGACTTTTTGGATATAACACCAAAACACCTGATCTTTGAAAGAAATAATAGGCAAGTTAAACATTAAAAAAAAAAAAAATCTGCCCTTCAATTGACAATGTTAAGAGATTGAAAAGACAAGACCTACAGACTAGAGAAAATATTTGCAGAACACATACTTGATAAAGGACTTGCATCCACAGTATACAAAGGACCTTAAACTCTCTTTGATATTTACTCAAATAATTCAGAAATCGATGTCTCCACAAAAACCTGCGCATTGTTTATAGCAGCTTTATTCATAGTTCCCCAAACTTGAAAGTAACCTAGAAGTCCTACAATAGGGGAATAACCTGTAATACATCCAGACAATGGAATACTATTCAGTAACAAAAAGAGAGAAGTTCTCAAGCCATGGAAGGACATGGAAGAACATTAAATGCATATCATTAAAAGAAAAGAAGCCAGCCTGTAAAAGCCACATGTTGTATTATTGTAACTATATAACATATAGTTGTCATATGTCAACATATGACATATATGGAAATATATGAAAAGGAAAAATTGTAGGAAAAGTAAAAAATACCATCAGTTGCCAAGGGCTTGTGAGGAGGTAGAGAGATGAATAGTTCCAGCACAGGGTATTTTGTAATTGTGGGTATGTGACTTTATACATTTGTCTAAACCCATAGAACTGACAACGCAAAGAGTGAATCTATTGTAGACTATGGACTTCAGTTAATATAATGTACCAAAATTGGTTTACCAGTTGTGACAGATGTACCACACTAATGTAAGATGTTATTTACAGTGGAAACTGTGTGTATGTTGAGAGGGGAGGGTTTTATAGAGGCTCTATATATTTATATGTTCCTATAAATATAATTCGGTTTTATAAAATAAATTATTATTAAAAAAAAAAAAAAACTCATCCTTTTATCAGAAAGTCTTTCCAGGGGCACCTGGAAAAGGGTCTGGTGGTTTGGTGGGTTAAATCTCTCCGGTCAGCTCAGGTCATGATTTCAAGGTCCTGGGATCCAGCCCCACCTCGGGCTCTCTCCTCGGTGGGGATCCTGCTTCCCACCCTCTCTCTGCCTGCCTCTCTGACTACTTGTGGTTTCTCTCTGTCAAATAAATAAATTAAATCTTAAAAAAAGAAAGAAAGAAAGAAAGTTTTTCCATTTATATAACAATAGCTTCAAATTCATTTAGAGGTTAGTATAGTTACAAAAGAGTCCATGAAAAATAGATAGGACTCACAAGTATCAATCTTCTCAGTGCATCTATCTATATACATATTATAATTTTGAAATATTAAACAAATTGTTTGGGATTTGACCTTATAAGTTTCCTGTAACCAAATGGTTTAAAAGTAGAATGTATAAATTTGGTTACTGTTTCTTCTTATGCACTCCATTATTTTTCTCTTTTATTCAGCCATAAAAAAGAATGAAATCTTGTCATTTGCAAGGACGTGGCTAGAGCTAGACACTATTATGCTATAAGTAAGTTAGAGAAAGACAAATACCATATGATTTAACTCAAATATGGAATTTAAGAAACAAAAGAGAATGAGCATATGGGGGAAAAAGAGAGAGAGAAATCAGGAAACAGACTCTTAACTGTAGATAACAAACTAAGGGTTGCTGGAGGGGTGGTGGGTAGGTTGATGGGTTAAGTAGATGATGGTTATTAAGGAGGGCACTTGTGATGAGGATTGGTTGCATGTAACTGATAAATCACTGAATTTTATGCCTGAAACTAATATTACACTGTATGCTAACTAACTGGAATTTAAATTAAAAATTTAAATAAAAATTTTTAAAAATACTATTGTAAATATTTTATAGAATAGATTCTCTAATATATTTAGTTACTGAATATTTTGTGTTGAATAAGATATATATTTGGAATATATAAATACAAAAATATGTAATATATTTAGAAAAGGATGCACATGCATGTAGAATGCATATCCATATACTCCATATGTGTATACTTAGAAAGCACATAGAGAACAAAATAGGAGGAAGGGAAAGCTTAAACCACTTTAAACATCTTAAACCAGTTTGAACATCTTAAAACACTAAATTTTTAACACTTCTGCTATATAATTTAATGCAATGAAAACGAATTTAGGGTATATTATCCTAAAATGGTCAAAATTTTGGATAACGTAGACATTTTAGCAATATTTATTCTTCCAATGTATGCACATGGAATGTTTTTCAATCTCTTTGTGTCTTCCTTAAATTCTTTGATAAATGTTCTGTGGTTTTTATTTTTTTTTAAGATTTTATTTATTTATTTGACAGAGAGAGATCACAAGTAGGCAGAGAGAGAGAGAGAGCTCCTTGCTGAGCAGAGAGCCCCATTCAGGACTCAATCCCAAGACCCTGAGATCATGACCTGAGCTGAAGACAGCAGCTTAACCCACTGAGCCCACCAGGCGCCCTGTTCTGTGGTTTTTAAAGTACAGATCCTTTACCTCTTTGATTAGTTTTTTGTTTTTTGTTTTTTTTTTTTTTTATGTATCTTATGGTTTTTGGTACAATTGTAAATGGGATCAATTCCTTAATTTCTCTTTCTTCAGTCTTGTTGTTATACAGAAATACAACTGATTTCTGTGCATTGATTTTGTATCCTGCCACATTGCTGAATTACTGCATGAGTTCTAGCAATTTGGGGGGTAGAGTCTTTTGGGTTTTCTACATGAAGAATCATGTCATCTGCGAAGAGTAAGAATTTCACCACTTCTTTGCCAGTTTGAATGCCTTTTATTTTTTTTTTTTGTTGTCTGATTGCTAAGGCTAGGACTTCCACTACTATATTGAACAGAGGTAAGGGGACATCCCTGTTATGTTCCTAACTTTAGGGAGAAAACTGAAAGGATGGTATTCACTCTGGGTTTTTTGTATATGGTTTCTATGATATTGAGAAGTATGTTCTCTCTACCCCTATTCGGCAGAGAGGTATTTTTTTAAAAAGTATTTTATTTGACACAGAGAGAACACAACTAGCAGGAGCAACAGAGAAAGAGAAAGAGGCTCCTACTGAGTAGGAGCCCTATGGAGGTCTCAATCTCAGGACACTGGGATCATGACCTGAGCTAAAGGCAGACACTTACTTAGCCATTCTGCATCTATTGAGAGGATCATATAGTTCTTGTCCTTTCTTTGTTAATGTGGTGTATCACATTGATGATTGAGTTACATATGTTAACCTATCCTTGCAGCCCAGGAATAAAACCTACTTGGTTGTGGCAAATAATCCTTTTAATGTACTATTGGTTCCTATTGACTACGATCTTGGTGAGTATTTTGGCATCCATATTCATCATGGATAATGGTCTGTAATTCTCCTTTTTGACGAGGTCTTTGTCTGGTTTTGGGATCGAGGTAATGCTGGACTCATGGAATGAGTTTGGAAGTTTTCCTTCCATTTCTCGTTTTTGAATCAGTTTCAGTAGAATAGGTGTTATTTCTTCTTTAAATATTTGGTAGAATGCCCCTCAGAAGTCACCTGTCCCTGGACTCTTGTTTTTTGGCAGGTTTTTGATTACTGCTTCAATTTCCTTACTGGTTATTGGCCTCTTCAGATTTTCAATGTCTTCCTGTTTCAGTTTTGGTAGTTTATTAATTTCCAGGAATGTATCCATTTCTTCCAGATTACATAATTTGTTGGTATATAGTTTCTCATATGTTCTGAAAATTGTTTGTATTTCATTGGTGTTGGTTGTGATTTCTCTCCTCTTTCATTGTTAAAATGTCTTTGGTAATCTACAGATTCAATGCAATCCCTATCAAAATACCATAGAAATTTTTCACAGGGCTGGAACAAGCAGTCTTAAAATATGTACGGAACACAGAAAGACCCCCCAAATAACCAGAGGAATGTTGGAAAAGAAAGTCCAAGTTGGGGCATCACAATGCCTGATCTCAAGCTATATTACAAAGCTGTGATCATCAAGACAGCAATGGTACTGACACAAAAACAGACACATAGATCAATGGAACCAAAAAGAAAACCTAGAAATGGATCTCAACTCTATGATCAACTAATCCTCAACATAGCAGGAAAGGATGTCCAACAGAAAAAGGACAGTTTCTTCAATAAATGGTGCTGGGAAACCTGGAACAGCCACATGCAGAGGAATGAAACTGGATTGTTTCCTTACACCATACACAAAGATAAACATCAAAATGGGTGAAAGATCTCAATGTGAGACAGGTATCCATCAGAATCCCAGAGGAAAACACAGGCAGCAACCTCTTCAATCTCGGCTGCAGTAACTTCTTGCAAGACATGTCTTTAAAGGCAAGGGAAACAAAAATGAACTATTGGGACTATATCAAGATAAAAAGCTTCTGCACAGCAAAGGAAACAGTCAACAAAACTAAAAGGCAACCTATGGAATGGCAGAAGATATTTGCAAGTGACATTTCAGGTAAGGGGCTGGTATCCAAGATCTATAAAGAACTTTTCAAGGGCACTTGGGTGGTTCAGTGAGTTAAGCCTCTGCCTTTGGCTTAGGTTATGGTCTCAGGGTCCTGGGATTGAGCCCCTCGTTGGGCTCTCTGCTCAACAGTGAGCCTGCTCCCCCTTTCTCTCTGCCTGCCTCCCTGCCTAATTGTCATCTCTCTCTCTGTCAAATAAATAAATAAAATCTTTAAAAAAAAAAAAAAGACTTCTCAAACTCAGCAACCAAAAGAATCAAATAATCCACTCAAGAAATAAGCTGAAGACATGAACAGATATTTCTTAAAAGAAGACATGCAAATGGACAACAGACATATGAAAAAAAATTGCTCAAAAGCACCTGTCATCAGGGGAATACAAATCAAAACCACAATGAGATACCACCTTATAGCCCTTAGAATGGATAAAATAAACAAGACAGTAAACAACAAATGTTGGCAAGGATGTGGAGAAAGGGGAACTCTTTGGGAATGCAAATTGGTGCAGCCACTTTGGAAAACAGTGTGGACCTTCCTTAAGAAATTAAAAATAGAGCTACCCTCTGACCCTGCAATTGCACTCCTGGGTATTTACCCCAAAGATACAGATGAAATGAAATGAAAGGATACCTGAACCCCATTGTTCATAGCAGCAATGTTCACAATAACATAACTGTGGAAGGAGCTGAGATGTCCTTTGACCAATGAATGGATAAAAAATATTTGGTTTATATATACAATTGAATATTACTCAGCCATCAGAAAGGATGAATACTTACCATATATATCAACAAGGATGGAACTGGAGGGTATTATGCTAAGTGAAATAAGTCATTCAGAGAAAGACAATTACCATATGGTTTCACTCATATGTGGAATATAAGAAATAATGCAGAGGGTCATAGGGAAGGGAGGGAAATTATGAAGGAATCAGAGAAGGAGACAAACTATGAGAGAATCTTAATTCTGAGAAATGAACTGAGGGTTGCTGAAGGGAAGATAGATAGGGCAATTGGGTGATGGGAATTAAGGAGGGCATGTGATGTGATAAGCAATGGGTATTATATACAAATGATGGATTATTGAACACTACACCTGAAACTAGTGATGTATTATATGTTGGTTAATTGATTTTAAATTAAAAAAAAATTGGAGATGTTGGGACAACTTATGTTCATGGTCAAAAGGAATTATCTTCAGTCCTTCCTGGTTATACCTTGGACACTGGAACCATGAACTTCTCATGTAGCAGTTCCATGAGACCTATGTCCACATGCTTCATAGGACTCACTGATGACTGCTAAAATAAGGGCACTGTCAGAAGATGGAGGAGGAGGGTCAGTAATGTATCCTCTACTGAGAAGGCACTTTAATACTGAAGAACAACACAAGTCATCCCATAAACAGAGTTTTAATCAGGGTAACTTACTGATGGGATTGCATGGATTGACAATCTAGGCAGTTAGGCAACTATTCCCTGTCCCCATTCTTTATGAGTCCAGAACTTAACCTACAGCTTTTATAGCATGAGGGGCATGGGGTAAGTACCATCTGTGGGTCACTTTAGGGAAGATCAGAACAAGGCTTCCTGCATGTGGTCAGGGCATATATTAACCTCCACTGGGCCTGAAACACATTGCCACAAGGGAGGTCACTGTGTAGGCATGAACAAGATGGAGGGCCCAAGATAGAGTCAGAGTTGACAGCACTCCTACAGGTATAGTTGCAGATCCTCCTTTTGGACATCCACCCAGTGTTGGCCCAGGATAGCAATATCTGATTATTGCACCTCATGTTTTCTCTCTGCTAGAACCAAATAGTTGTGAGACTGCAGGGGATATTCTTGTCTCATGGCATACCTGAGTCCCATCTATGGAACTTCGGTGTTCTGACAACATCAGTGGGAAGCCTGGAATTGCAAGAGGGTATTAGAAGTCAAAGAGGAAGGATGATGTCCCTGCGATGCTCTGTAGCACTGCTGTCAGTTCTAAATTATACCCTTGCCCTTTTTCTTTATTCACCCTTTGTCTTCTTCTATAGATTATCCTCCTTCTGGCCCCTGAATATATGCATGCCATGTTCTTTTGAACTCTCCTTTGAACTTAATAAACAATTTACCCATCCTTCCTTTTTGGCCTTCATCAATTGCTCCTTGTTTAATTCATTCTATGTACAGTATCTCCCAAGAATATAAAATTTTTGAGGTCTTAAATTTGATTTATTTTACAATCATTGTGATGTCCAGAAAAACTCCCTGAGGGCTAAGAGAACCTCAATAAATACTTACTATTTTTTTTAAAGATTTTATTTATTTATTTGACAGAGAGATTACAAGTAGGCAGAGAGGCAGGCAGAGAGAGAGAGGAGGAAGCAGGCTCCCTGGTGAGCAGAGACCCCGATGCGGGACTCGATCCCAGGACCCTGAGATCATGACCTGAGCCGAAGGCAGCGGCTTAACCCACTGAGCCACCAGGCGCCCAATAAATACTTATTTTTAGCACTTATTTATATGGGTAAACTTTTTATCTCTGTATACTTTCCCAATGAATTGATTTATAGAGCACCTTTCTACAAAATAAGTAGGGAGAGAACCATGAATTTAATAGTGGAGGGGATTTTTTGTAATTTTATTTTATTTTTTTTAAGATTTTATTTATTTATTTGACAGAGAGAGACACAGTGAGAGAGGGAACACAAGCAGGGGGAGTTGGAGAGGGAGAAGCAGGCTCCTTGCTGAGCAGGCAGCCCGATGTGGGGCTCGATCCCAGGACCCTGGGATCACGACCTGAGCCGGAGGCAGACACCTAACTACTGAGCCACCCAAGTGCCCCTATTTTATTTTATTTTTTTCAATGTTCCAAGAGTCATTGTTTATGCACCACACCCAGAGCATTGGCAATATGTGCCCTCCTTAGTACCCACCATCAGGCTCACCCAACCCCCCACCTCCCTCCCCTCCAAAACCCTCAGTTTGTTTCTCAGAGTCCACAGTCTTTCATGGTTCATCTCCCCCTCCAATTTCTCCCAACTCACTTCTCCTCTCCAAGTCCCAATGTCCTCCGTGTTATTCCTTGTGCTCCCACAAGTGAAACCATATGAAGAGAGAGAATCTTAAAAAGGCTCCATGCCCAGTGCAGAGTCCAATCTGGGGCTTGGTCTCAGAACTCTGAAATCATGACCTGAACGAAATCAAGAGTTGGATGTTTAATTGACTGAGCCACCCAAGTACCCCAACCTAAAATTTAAAAAATTAATTAATTAATTAATTAAAAATAATGTAGTTTTAACTATAAAACAGATTCCTTGTGTTCTCTAAGAGAAGGTCAGTCTTCTCCCTAGCTAAGATGATTTAAAACAGGAACAGAGTAGCTGTACTTCAGGAACCCCTCAGGGAAGATAATATTGAAACCCTAACTGCTCAAGAAAAATATCTGAAAGAAGTGTTTTAATGGAAAATGAGCCTGAAAAATGCACAGCCATTTAATCTTCTAGTTCTTCAAAAATATACCCCTGAATAATATGGACAGAATAATATCAGACCACTAAAGAAATCATGTTTGTTGAAATGTGTATTGATATCATGCTAGCTATCTGTATTCAAAAAGTTGAAAGAACCAGGGCTATGTAACTTACAGCTATGTTTAATATGAGGGCATTGTTGAGGATGGTGTTCATGATTTTTTGGAGTGTTCCATTCATGGTGACCAAGAGAAGAAACATAACAATTGTCTCAAAACAAGGAAGGAGATATGCTTTCCCTGAGCAAAGTATAGATTCAAATGCATGGCACCTTGAGCAAAGTATAGAAGCTTTGAAGTTGTTGTTTATCCATCAGCTGGTTCTGCCTTACTTTCTGCATTTCTTCCTTTATTTCAAACTCTTTCACTTCTTTCTCTAATTCTGCTTGAAGTCATGCCTCTTTAAAGGACACTTCACATGATTTTGTAACAAGTCAGGTTATGAATAAATAAATACAATAAAAATAGACAAGCAAATGAGACCAAAATTGAATTTATTATGTTGGGAAAATTTATATCCTTGGGAGCTTTTTAAGGCTTGTTAAGAAGACTAGCATTTATAAAACTCTGTGCCCCCTCCTGGTATTTTTTTTTTAAAGCATCAACATATAAGGGATGAGTGTACTACTCACTCCAAATTATCTCCTAATCTTAAAGTAAGCATTGTCATTCCCTTTTCCACATTTATATTTTAAGGAATGAAATCTATGACTAACATCTTGAAAATAATGTGTTTAAAATAGCTGAAAATGACTTAGAAATGTTTTAAATATATATTTCAAGGTCCATATTGTGGATATTTTTCCTTCCATAAAACAGCATGTTTAATACTCCCAGTAGTCAGAGCTATGTGTCTTTGTGAATCTGCTCCCTTTCATTCATTCCAGCTGTGGTTTTAAGCCTAGATTCTCTAATGGTAACAACTCTAACAACTCCACTATTTGAATTTGAAAAACAGCTCATTAAAAAAGGGTCTTTGGCAAAGACATTTTAATTGATATTGTGAGACTTGATGCAAGCTTGCCTATGGATGAGAGAAAAGTAGATCTTTTAAAAAAGTGAGTCAATTGTTTAATATTATGGAGTTACTCTTATCTGAAAAAGAATTTGCCACTACTTTTCTTAGCCAGTACCATTAGATTTTCTGTAAGAAAAATCTCTGAGTATGAGACAACTTGAATAATTGGAGAATCTAATTTGAGAAAAGTGTATTTTAAGAAAGAAAAGGACAATTAATCCATCCTTTTTCTGGAGGCAGGAACTCATAGGCGGGGAAAGACTGCAATAGCGTGTCAGGCGAGCCAGTTGTAGTTATTGAAATAAAGATTATTATGTCCTATCTTAATTTATTACTCTCTAGGTGACAGCACATTGAGACAAGATTTGCCTGTGTCGTATTACCCAATGATACAATAATCTTACAAGACAAATATACATCATATCATGTAATCCTCATGATCACCCTAGAATTCAGCATTATTATTATACCCATTTTCAGATATGACAACTGAGGTCCACAGTGAGTAAATATTTAGTTCTCATTTACCACAAAGACTGTGCCCTTCTTTGCATTTTCCATCTGGTTCAACCACCTCATTATTGAGACCAAGTTAGAAATCTATAAGTTTTCTTATCTTTCCCAACATACATCACATCCCCAAATCTCATCTCTTCATTTTCACATCATACCCAAAATGCATTTTCTAGAAAATTACATAGCACTTGATTCATTGTCAACAGGGTTTCCTTTTACTGAGTTCTGATCTCGTAGTTCCTCTTTTTTAAATTCTGTAGCAATTTTCCATTGTTAAGAAGATAATGAGAAAACTCTTCCCCTACATAACATTTCAAATTACACCTTCTACCCACTGTTCTACCTAACCTAGAATGAGTTCCTCTATGACCCAGAAACTGCCATACACATTCTTTTTTTTTTTTTTTTTTTTTTTT
>NC_081558.1:65210068-65241122 GCF_022355385.1 Mustela nigripes
CCCAGTAGTTCATTTTTTCCCTTGCTTCCCTTGCCTTTTGCGTTGTTCCTAGGAAGATGTTGCTGCGGCAGAGGTCGAAGAGGTTGCTGCCCGTGTTCTCAAGGATTTTGATGGATGCCATACACATTCTGCCCACTTCTTTGTTGTATTAGTTTTTTTTCTCTGCATAACAAATATCAGAGATTAATTGGCTTAAAATAAAATCAGTCAATTAGCTCATGGTTTTATAGGTCAGAAGCTCAGGCAGGCTTAGCTGAGTATTCTATTTGGAATCTGAAGGGCAAAATAAGGTGTTGGCAGGGAGGTCTGCAATCCTTTCTGGAGGCTCTAGACAGTAATCTACATCCAACCTTAATCAGGTGGTTAGCAGAATTCAGTAACTTGTGCTTGTTGGATTGAGATTCTTGGCTACCTCCATTTTCTCTCTGACTTCCTCCTATACTACATCTTTCTCTCTTTTTAAGATTTTATTTATTTATTATCAGAGAGAGGGAACACAAGCAGTGGGAGCAGGGAAAGGAAGCAGCCTTCCCACTGAGCAGGGAGCCCAATGTGGGCCTTGATCCCAGGACCTTGGGATCATGACCTGAGCAGAAGGCAGCTGCTTAACAACTGAGCTACCCAAGAGCCCCGTATACTACATCTTTCTGACTTCAGCCAGGAGACTGCATTCTTAAGGTCTAATATGATTAGGTAAACAAGGTTAATCCAGAATAAGCATCTTATTTTAAGACCAATAGCCTTAGCTTCATCTGCAAAGATTCTTTTGGAATGTGATTCTTTTGGACATATTCACAGGTTTCAGAGTCTGGGGCATGGCCATCTTTGTGGGGTTATTCTGCCAACAACGGTAATTCAGTTAGATGTATGTGGCTGGCTCATCCCTCCTTCTTGAGCTACAAAATTTCTTTCTAAAATCATCACAAACATAAATCCTTTTCAACCTTCAACCTTCGCAGACAATTGCTGCTTCTTCTATTCTAAATTAATGCCTGCTATATATGGAAAATAGTGCATTTAAATTTTCTAGGTCTTTATTTTCTTAAATAAAAAATGGGTATGTATGGCTAGGACCACATTTATCACTTTATATCTAGAACTATACTATGAATATAGTCTGTCTGTATGATCTTAATAATATACTCTCTTTCAAAATTCCTTGGTTTCCTGATAATTCTTTTGCTTCAGTAGATACATTATCTATTTGAATTTATGTGATAAGTATTATTACCCTCATTTTACAGATGAGGAAATTGGAGGCTCAGAGAGGTTAAGTGACTTGCTAATGTCAAATATCAAGCAAGAAGTGAATCTCAAACAAGAAGATATAACTGAGATTACAGTCTATTCCATACACACTCTTCACATATTTTTTGCACCGAGTATAAACCCTATGTGCAATTTCTGAATAATAGTAACAATTTGCCTAAAAATAATGTAATGACATTGAAAACTTAAGACATCATCAGACTGCTTTTCTACTGAATGAATGAGACGGGCAAAAATCAATGGCAATTATAATTTGTTTTGTATAAGATTTTATTTAAGAAAAATTGAAACATTTAGGTTTAATGTGGAGGATAGAGCATATATATATATATATATATATATATATATATATATATGTATATATATATTTTTTCATCTTTCTCACACCTAGATTCAAATGAAATAAAAGTATAAAGTTACTGGGGTGCCTGAGTGGCTCACTCAGTTAGCTGATGCCTCAATTCAGGGTCATGATCACAGGGTCAAAAAATTGAGCCGCACATCAGACTCAGCTTGTGGCTCTGTGCTCAGTGGGAAGTCATCTTGAGATTCTCTCTCTCCCTTTCCTTCTGCCTCTCCCCCTGCTCACACGCATGTGCTGTCTCTCATAAAAAAGTTTAGAGTTCTCAAAAGGTACAAACCCATAAAGGTCAAACAAATTGGAATCAGCAATAGATAAGAAACTTCCTGAAAATCTTGGACTATAGAGAGAATGGAATGAAAGAGTGTTGACTGAGAGAAGAATGCAACCATGATGAAGCTGCAAAAGAAGTATAAGATGTTTTAATCTGGGGGCGCCTGGGTGGCTCAGTGGGTTAAGCCTCTGCCTTCGGCTCAGGTCATGATCCCAGGGTCCTGCGATCGATGGAGCCCTGCATTGGGCTCTCTGCTCAGTGGGGAGCCTGCTTCCTCCTCTCTCTCTGCCTGCCTCTCTGCCTACTTGTGATCTCTGTCTGTCAAACAAGTAAATAAAAATCTTTAAAAAAAAAAATTGTAAAGGTTTCTGTACACTCAACTTCCCCCATACTCTCCACCATTTCTCCCTTCCCATTTGAGAGAGAGAATTTTCGCTTTCTTTAAAAAAAAAAAAAAAAAAAAAAAGATGTTTTAATCTGGGATCAAGAGAGTCTCTGGACCCAGAGAGGGATATATGATGGCAAGCAGGAGTAAGAAACAGGCTTATAGGCTACTTAGAAAAAAATGAGTATACAAAACAACATATGTCTCCTTTATTTCCTTTATTTTGCACTGCATAATTTTAACTCCCAAGCAGAAAAAAAAGTAGAAGTTTCTTCATGGTAACATCTAACTCAAACTAAGGCAATCCTATTGGTGATCCTGTATTTATCCTTTAATTTGATCAGAACTTTGGTCTTCCCCTTAAGCTCTATTAGCAAATCTAACACAAACCTAGTATCCAATGGAGAAATGTGTTTTGCTAACTCAGGAGAATTCTAGAGGGTGGCTCTGAAACTGAAAGAAAATAACTTAAAAACCAGCACATCTCCATGAGAATGCATTTTCCTCCACTTTGGTGCAGGATGGGGCTCTACTGTAATTAATTAGAACACTCAGAACCATGGCATTATTACCTAATAACTTCAAATATTGATTCTGTCTGAAAATGCCCTGGACCTCTTTGATCCAGGCTGGATCTCCTTTGCACCCCTCCAAAAGCCCAAAATAACTATGCTTGTTTGGGTTACTGCTTTCACACCAGTGGCTATACAACTTCAGGGCAAGCCCTTCGATCAGGTTCCCTTTCTCTCTCATCTACCTGGGCTGTCTCATCAGAGCTCCCTTGTTTTATGTATTGCCTGGGAATTAGATTACTGCCTGCCACATAGTGCATAAAATCATTTTGTTGACCAAGGGGCATCAAAAGTTATATTTAAAATTCCAAAAATCTGTGTTGTTTAATGAAAAGTAGTATTTTTCATTACATTCAGATAGATCCATCATTACTCAATCAAAATACTCTCCTTCTCTATTGCAGAGAGTGATAATTTCCCAAATTTTCTGAAAGGCAATTCTTCCCTTTACAAAATTATTCTCATTTAGGAATTTTCTCTTTCTCTTCTACTCATATTCAAGGACTTTTAATTGTAGAACTAGAAAACCAAGTTGAATAGAATAATGTAAAGAAATGAAAACAAAAGAATGCTGACAGATAATGGAAGTTACTCATTTGTTGGACGGGATCATTAAACACATTCACTTCTGTTTGTTACGAAGAAATGAGGACTCACTATTATCACAAGCCTATTGTGGACATTGGCTATTTCTTCTCGGAGCCCATCCATCATTCCAACTGGCAAAGGACATGTATTATTGTCCATTCATTTCCTTTTTAAATTATTTTCCTTTTTAATACTAGAAAATGGACCAAATAAAGCTGTGACAAAATATTCTACATAAAGTACTTTATTCTTAATTACATTACAGAATTTCTTCCTAGTCACATTAAAAACTGATTCACTCAGCAACTTTCTCTGGGAAACTTTTCCACTAGCATCACTTTTTAATTCATTTAACATCAATGATGATAGATATATAAAGGATAATTCTAATAAAGTATTTCTTGTAAGCTAAAATACCTTTGTGTTGACAAGGAGAGAGAAAATCATCTATTACAGGATTATGTTATTATGTTCTAATCATTTAAAAATTAATTATCTGTTTATGGCCCTTATGGTTGACTTTATTTGACAGGCATTGAGAGAATCAGAGTTTTTAAATGTTTGAGCTGTGTCAAACATTGCCTTTCTACTAAGTGTTATCTACTCTATTATTGTATAGATGAATAATCTACCCCCATAAATATGAGCAAACTGTCCAAATTCAAATAATAATAGTGCTGAGATAAAATCTCCAGTTTCCATAATTTCATTCAGTGCTCTTCCCAATATGCCAGAGCAAACCAAATGTTTCTTTCTCAAACCACTTTAGATATCATTGCTTCACTCTCAGTTTATCACCCTAATGTGTATTTGACAATGCAGACAATATCTGAATACCTAAAGCAATGTAGTGGATGAAAGACAATGAATAATTGAAAGCTATATGTTTCGATATTCTGCTTTTGGCCATTGTTCAAACATCTTCTCAAATAAAACTCTGTTCAGATTTTCTAATACATCTCAGGCCAAACTAGACTATGGTCACAAAACAATAAAAAAGAAAGCAAACATTTATTGAGTGTACTTGGTATACTGCATGCCTATGTATGCTATTATCCACAATTTAAATAACTCTATGTAGTAATTATAATTATATCACTTTGTTAATCAGAAAACTAACATTCAGATGTATTTATCTACATATCTAAGATCACACAGCTTATATGTCTGAGCCCTAAGGTTTGAACCAATGACCTTGTGATAAAAATATAATATATATTATACAATGCCTTATCTCATTAATTATACAATACCCAAAGGAAACTATGACTAATTGAGGCACAAGGGATAAATGATCTAGATTATTCAAAAAATTGAATGCCATAGAGTTGAGTTGAATGGTCTTTCTTATAAAGAAATACTTCTGTCAGCTACATTGGGAGCACAATGTAATGGGAAGAGCTATGCTCCTCAAGACATGTTTTCCATTCCTTTTTAGTTTAAGTTTTACAAATATCTATTGAGAAGCTATCATGTGTTATATTACTAGACAAAGGACTTAGGCAGAATGATGAATAAGACTCAAAAATTGTCTCACGAGAAATGTGTGACTGGGCTTGTGTGTTTGAAACTACTGGTAGGTGAGGATGTCATGAGGATAGTATAGGCACAGTATAAGAAAAGGATTTAAATATAATGTGGCATAGAGCAATATTATGAAAGAATCATACTAAAGAATTTGGCCTTTATTTTTGAGAAGGGAAGTCACAGAGTGGTCATTCAGGTTGCAGTACATGGGATGGACTGGAGGGAACAGTTTGAATAAAGGGAAAAAATAAGGAAGCTACAAAATCAACCTATATTTTGGAGGAGCAAATTAAGGTTGAGTGAGTGGAGACTGAGAAGAGAAATTTGAGAAATACTTGCAGAGAAAATTGGAAGAGGTTATTAATCCATTGTATACACAGAAAAGGTGATTCAGAGGCAATTTTTTTTATTGAGAGTGTAATTATTATTGGGATAGTGATTGCTATGGTCAAATATAAGAAGCAAAAGATTTTTAATATAGTAGTAGATGTTGAGTTCAGTTTTAGACATTTATTTGAGTGTCTCTAGGACATCCTGATGGAGATATTCACAAAGGACTTGGATAGAAATTTCTGTGACATAGAGAAGAGGTTACTGCTAAAATCCCAGCTGTTTTTTAATTGTTGGCATTCATTTGGTAATCAAGATCATGAACATGCATGAGGTCATATACCATTTAACCCCCCTGAGTCTGTTTCTTGAAAGACATGGAGCTCAACCTGTGCAGTCTCTAAGGTACCCATCCAATTATAGTGCTGAATAATTTTGTTAATAGCTGGAAATATAATTTATTCTTTGAAATGCTTACTTTCTTACTATGAAAATAATTTGTCTAGACTACTGTTACTTTAATTATATATGCATATAGGCAGATATAATAAATTTATTAAATGTTATTCACTTTGATATAGATAATTATTTTTCCATAATAGGTTATTTTTTTCTTAAAGATAATATATTAGTTCAATTCATATTGAATTATTGCTAGTTCTACTGAATGTTACTTGTTTTGTGAAACATAAAAATACAAAATGTATGACATTTGGAAGATACAAGTAAGGAGACAAAGAAGACAATGTGAAATTAATAATAGTTTCTTGAGCTAAGCACTAAGGACAGTAGTTTGAGTCAAGTGCTCTTGGAACAGAGTAGAAATGCCATCATTAGCAGAAAGTTTTACCAAAATGTCAAAGGAACTACACCTGAAGAAAGAACCAATGAAAGGGTGAAATTTATTCAAAGTAGAGAAAGAACACGAACAAAAATTGCAGGAGAACCAAAGAATGTGGCTTAAATTTGTAATGGCAAACTTTCATTAAGGCAAGATTAGGGAGAATGTGACATCTCAGACCACTAGTAGGTCAGAGCTAGAAAGGTCGCTTAGGAAGAGATTACCAAGAGCCTTATGCTCCCTTGCTTTGATTGTGGCTTTAACTACAGTTGGTGCAGCTACACGGAGCATCTAAATAAAAGAGGGGACCATGCTTAAAGTTGTTCGGATTAATATTGCCCCAATTATTTTCTCAGATCAACTGAATATACAATCTTCTGTCTTTCTTCTGTCTTTCTGCCTTCCATAGAATACTTGATAACTATAGAACCCCAAATATCTCTGGTGACATAAGAAACAGGCCTGAGCACTGTGTTTCTACAAGATAATGACAATATATCCCTTTAGGGAAGATAAATATGGTAATGAAAAATATTTTGTAGCAAGCCGTAAAATTCAATAGAATCTAAGGATATCGCATCAAGATAACTTCACTTTAAATATCTTACTGTGTTTTAAATAATATCTTAACATATGAAAAATAATAATAAAAATTCATTTAATGATATATGCAGTAATTTTATTTTCCAAAATTTTGGCTAAAATACACAATTTTATTCTATTTTCCCTGACTCAATCTAGTGCAAGGACTTTGGGCCTTATTTTATCCATAGATATTTCCATGGTGAACCGGTTGCTTCCATTCTTAGACACCATGAATACCTTTGGACACCACCATTGGACATTTTGGTCTTCTGCACTGTCATATCTTACTAAGTCATAACGTATGTAGAGGAAAGTGACTAATTCGAAAGGAAATTGTTCTTAGGTAGCTGCCACCCAAAGCCCCTTGTCTGTTTGGATTCTAAGCTTATAACATAATCAATTAAGGAAGTAAACACACAAAACCCACATGGGTTGGGGGTCTGGGTGGCTCAGTCTGTTAAGGGCCAACTTTTGGTTTCAGCTCAGGATCTCAGGATTATGAGATCAAACCCCAAGTTGGGCTCCTTTCTCAACACAGAGTAGGCCTGGGATTCTCTCCCTCTGTCCCTCCCCCCATCACGCACTCACATGCATGCTGTCTCTCTCGCAAATAAACAAATAAATAGAATCATTAAAAAGGGAAAAAAGGACACAAAACCCACGTGGGTAAAGGACAAGTTTCTAAAAGCTACTGTAGAGAATTTTACTATTTCTGGGGATACTTGGGTGCCTCAATCAGTTAGTATCTGACTGTTAATGTCAGCTCAGGTCATGATCTCAGGTTGTGAGTTCGAGCCCTGGGTTGGACTCCCTGTTCAGTGTGTAGTCTGCTTGAGATTCTTTCTTACCCTCTGCCCTTTCTCCCACTTGTGCTCTCTATCTCTAAGATAAATAAATATAATGTTTGAAGAAAAAGAATCATGTCATTTCTGAAGATTTACCTTTGATAAAATCCTGGAGATACTATGTAATGAAACACCTTAATGTGTGTTATTCAAGTAGAAACAACTTTTGATGCTTTCCTTGAGTAAAGACGATCTACTGCAACCACAAAATTAGTTTAGTAACATAATTCTTTATCAATACTTTGAGACTTTTGGATACTAGAAAGGATAAGAATGTGGAGAGAGTAAACTCAATTCAGATAAATCTCACTTTTCCCAAACTTTTTGAATGATATAAAAGTGTTGTTTTACAGATGGCAATTGTAAACAGCTTTTCAAATGAAGGACTATTGAATTATCAGTTTCTGAGGACAGCCTGGAGTGCCTCATTCCTCCCCTACTCTCTGGCAATGGAACCAGAGTGCTGATCTCAGGCATCACTGCCTGCCTTGTGCTATTCTTAGCCTAATGTTAAGAATGCTAAGCTTATCAGAAGCTATGAGTATTTGAAATGCTGAATTATAGACTGACAACCTCTCCAACACTGGCACATGAGTGACATTTATTTTAAGTCTCTTTCCCTAAATATATTATGTGATGAACATTGTGGGGCCTGCCAGATGCACCATCTGGGATTCATCTCTTCTTTGTCTATCTTTCCTTGGTTCTTTGGTTAGAACTTTTGTTCTTAATGTGCCTGGTGCTCCCAGTCATAAATTTATGTGTCTGTCTTTCTGTGAATTTTTTGAAGCAGAAGCTAAATCTTCTTATTTGTATTGTCCCACAGGACACCGCTCATGTGATGAATGTTTGCTAAACTGCACTGAATTGCATAATGGAAGCTCTTTAGAAGCTTTCTCAATGATTTCAGACCTGTGAATTGGACAAGGCACTGGGGAACCCTCAAGGGTAAAAATACCAATCTCAGGGTTTAATCTTTTTAGGGACCCAAGGGGGATCTTCCCAGTGCCCAAGGTAATTAATCTAAATTTTCCTAGTCACCATTTGGCAGTGCTTTGAGGCTCTTTCAAGTCATACTCTTCAAAAAATAATGTTGGCTATAGGCAATCTTTTCCAAACTTGAAAGTCTAGACTTTCAGGATCCAGGTGTTCTTAGCAGTGAAATGGTTCAGGAGAGATCTCCCACTTCATTCAATTACCAAAAGTATTTGGAATAACATATGACTTCTTCATGGCCTGTTTGAGCTTTGCCAGTAAACCCAGGAAACCTCTTGTCCTAGGCTTATGTGAAATAATTACAGAAGAAAACAAGGGTAGATATTGAATCCAGGATGAAGATTATTTCATTTTTTCAGCATGAAAATCAAAATATGGTACTAAAATTAAAAGTTACCCATGCAAAAATTACCAAAAAATGACAGGAATAACTAGGTGGGGACTTTTATTAGAAACTCAGAAAGCGTCACTAAGAAGACATTAAGGGAATATTCAAATGAATGAGACAAGACAGATATGAGAAGTTCAGAATAAAGAACAAGCAAGGAATGAGAACAGTCTAGGGAGATTCTACTGTGGGAACCATCCTGATCAGTTACAGGGACAAAAAATATTATGGGACTAGAAGAAGCTGCCTGACATGTAGATCAGAGGCACAAGGTGAACTGGAATGGTAACTGTAACCATGCCACAGAACAAAATCACATTACATTCTCCAAATCAAATTGCCCTCTATTTTCCTTACAGAGTATCTCAGGCTCCCAAATTGTCACAGCCTGTGGAAAGTGGGTCCTAACATTAGTGAAACCTTACTGTGTTGAAACATAACCATTAAATATCACGGGAAAAAAAAAATTGGGGGAGCAGCACGAAGGAATAACTAGAATGGGCACTCAGTCTAAAAAGTATAGAAACAACTGAGTAGCTCTCTCTCTAGAGAAGTCTGCAGAAGGTCCTAGATTTCTGCGCCAACAATACACAGTGGGTTAAGGAACAAATAGAAGCCATCCTACCAAGGTCGTAGGCCTTGCAGAGTCACTGCTGATCAATGGGCCACCTGCTTGCCCGATCAATGCCGACCTGACAGAGAGTTAACAGATCATTCAAAATACAGTTTCTTCCCTGCAGACACAGCTTTACTGTTGGATGGAAATATATTTTACAAATATTGTGATCTAAAGACTGAAACTCCATCCCCATGAATGTAAAATTCAATCTGAAGGGTCTCTTAGGATAAACAAAAGGCTCTGTGTTCCTTTTGACAAACCCAGAATCAAGAAAATTGAAAGCCTACCTACACCCTTGGAAAATTAAATTCCGATTTAGTTAATGCTCTCCTCATGGCTGAAGTGGCTACTTAAGGAAAGATAATGACAGTGTAAGGATGTTTAATTGCTGCTTAATCAGTATCTCTATAGCTCCTGCTGGAAAGAGTGCATGTGTTGGGGGGTAGGATAGTTAAATTAGAAACTGAATGAAATTTCACTACCTCAACCCTAAAGAGAAACCGTATGTGTATCTGAGTAAGACTCACAGACTTATGTGGGTTGTTTCTAGGCCCCTAGGAACCTGAGTGCTGTAAGGCCCCACAGAGAGCAGACTGATGGAGCTGCTGGGAGTCAGAACAGTAGTAGACCCCGTAAGTGTGCTGGAACCTAGCTTAAAGCTTGAAAGACCAAGCCCAACGCAGTAACCTCTATTCCACACTCAACTTCCGTATTTCTAAGTCTTTCATGGAGCTGGAAAACATCCTGAGGATATTTGTTTGTGTGTGACAATGCTAGAATCCAGGCTAATACCAAGAGTAACACAAAGCTGGCCAGAATTAGGGATGTAGCTGGAGGCTGAGAAAGGACTTCTTCCCTAAGCTTCTGTAACTAGCTAATAAAGGTGTTAGGCCTGGGAATATTAGGAACATTCTGCAATGCCAAAGTTAAAGTTAACTTCATCATCAGACAATGTTGGTCATTGTGGCATTGTTCACTATCGAATCTGCAGCATTCGGCACAGGGATTGGCACACGTGTAGACACTTGGCAATTAGCAGTTGAATTGCTGTGCACATCTAGACATCCCTAATATATTTTGAGGAATTGCATCATGTTGGAGGGTTGCTGGTTTTTTTCCCCATGATTCCCAGTGTGATATAAAACAGAGAGAAGCCTCCATACCATAGCCACCTCCAGCAAAATACACGGGAGCTGCTTGCTCTATTCATACAGTGTGAATAGAAGGCATTTGCCATTTCCTTGCAGTTTGGGTCCTCTGGGACGAGAGGAAGAGTAGGCAACAAGAAGCCAAGCAGCCATTTCTTATTTGCAGCTTAGTGCTTCAGACTGTAAATTAGATATTTTCTGGAGGATTAAGGCCTGTCTCAGGCAGCCAAATACAGGATCATCTAAGACTCATGAATTCAATCTGTTGGTGAAGATGTTTAACTGCTTAAGGATACTTTGTTCATCCTAAAATTTAGGACTAAACAACAATTTTTAGGTAAATACAAACATCCACATATCATATCATGACAAGTGTGAATAATTTTGAAACAAAATAAAATTCACTTATTCATAGAAAGCATGAAACAATTAAAAACAGAACTGCAAGGCACACATCCTCATAGGAAATATGTTTGGAAAGCTGCATGATATAATGTTCTAGACTCTTTTTAGTAAAAATGAGATCACTGGGTCATGATCTTGACTAATAAATAGCTGCATGATCTGGGGTTTCTTAGGAATGCAGAATCTCCATTCTGCAATCCTATTCCAGATCTACTAAATCAGAATCTGCATTTTAATAAGATCCTCAGGAAATTCATGTACGTATTAAAGTTTCAGCACCAGTACTTTGGGTTCAGATTATTACCCCCAGCGGATAACTTTCAGAAAGCTGGTTAATGTTCCCTTGCCTCAGTTTCTTCCTGTGGAAAGTACAGATGATGATTAAATCACCAACTTTATGTGCTGAACTGAAGGTAAAATGAGACAGTGAACATATATTGCTCAGAACAGGGTTCAGAATCTTTTAAGTACCCAATATATATCAATTATTATTATAATTTGCAAAGAAAATTTTTTAGTCCAAATTACTAAATTAAGGAAGGTTGTGTTTTCATTTTTTTTAAATTTGTTTTTGTTTTTTCTTTATGTGAAAGTTGGGAATCACCAAGTAAAGAATATTTGAAATATAGAAGAGTTTTCCTAGTAATATTTAGCTGAGATAACATCACTTTCTTTGCCTGTACCTATAATAGAGGGTCTATCCCCTTTCCTCCTACAGCAGCTGTCATGTTCCCCAGACATGTTAGGGCAATTGGAGAATTTCCCCAAGCATGAGTTATCTTTTGTTCTTGCCTTGCACAGCTTTGTCCTCTGGATGATAAGAAGCCTTTTGTGAGCAGGCTTGAAGCGCTGGAGTTGCTATAGAGATGGCAGACATATAGTAGGCACTATTGGCACACTGTCCAAATCCCCCTTACCAGATTGTTATATCCATCTCCAAGCTGCTACCTTGCCTAGAAAATTGCCCCAGGTCAACAGAAGCTACTGAGCAACTTATTCCTTGCAATCTCTCAAAAGTTAGCTCATGGCAATGAGTAAGTGATCCATGGGTATCAAAGTGCTTTCATGCTTTTGCTCTGCATTGGATGTCCACAAGAAGCTCCTTCTCTTGCCCCATCTTGTTTCCCTCACCTCTACTTCGCCTGAGAGCACTCCCACAATAAATTATGTGACCCAGAACCCACAATTCAGGCTCTGCTTCCAAGAAATCCCACCTAAGCCAAAATTAGACAAGGCAGATAAGCAGGGATGGAACCATGACCAGGAAAGAGACACTACTAGCCAGATGTCTCAAATAGTTTAATGAAGAGTATTTGCTCTTCAGCTGTGATATATGCTATAATATATCTTCTAAGTCTGTATGCTTAACTATCAGAAAACTGAAAATATTTTATTTGATATTTAAGTTCAAATTGATGTATTTGCTGTCTTTATAAATACCTGTATTGAACTAAAGATACATATTCAGTTTTGTCGAGATCACTGGCTAACCTGTATTGAAATAAACACCCTGCTATTCTGATGGGCTATGTCTTGGTGACATAGACTTGAAGGTATGATACCTTTCTAGGAGGACTCCCATAGTTAACAAGTTCCCTATAAAAGGGACTCTTCAAAGAGTCCTTTATTCTTATTGAATTATGACAATACCTTACCTTTTGAATTATTTGAAAAAGTATAAATATTTCACATTTTCCAATAATAATCTCTATTTATCCACCTGGCTCTGAGTACTTAGAAAGGAAGAACTTCATCTCCTTTATTTATATAAGACAATATTGGTAATTCAGATAATATTAAAATTACTGAAAAAAAATAGATGATAAGCTCAAATTCTAAATACTTAAAATATTTTACAACATAGACTTTAAGAAGAAAAAAATTTTTCCACAGGGATTTTCTAAATTGTTTGCTAATGTTGTGTGTTGTATGTAAGATTTCACAAAGACATTTATCTAGTGGTTAGTAGGAGAATTTTGTAAGAGATTCAAAGGAAGAGTTGCTTTTGTTTAATGAAAACATTTACTAGGACATATATAAAAAAAAGTTCTGCAATTAGCAAAAATCATGCAGACCTGGTGAACTTATCCCAAACCTGAGCTAATACTAACAAGAATAATTTGAATAATGTAATTAAAAATTCTTTACACAAGTACTCATAAAGCAATAGTATATTGGAAGAACTACTTTCCTGTACGGTATATTTGGAGAGCTACTTTCCTATATCATACTGAATAGTTTTGAGAAATTGCTCAGAAATTGTCAAAAATCCTGTTGTAGATTTGCTGGCATTAAGAATGTGCAGAAGTTGAGACTGTGGTTGCTCATTCGAACTGGTGTCCCAATTAACTGCTGCTGACTGAAATATGAACTATTTTGAGACAATCTGACTTTCTGATTTCTGGTTTTCACCCAATAGCTTGTAGTTTTTCACATTGTTTGGAAAAAGAAGTTTGTGTCTCCGGCAGCAATATTTGTCTTTTTTTTTCCTTTCTCAGTCTTTTTTTTTTTTTTTCGTTTTTTGGTGGGGAGAAGGGGAAGAGGAAGAAAAGTTGCTATCCCAAATTCTATGAAAGGAAAACCAAAAGAGAAACAAACAAAAAAGGCAGTAATACTTAGCAAAAAATTCATTCAACAAATTTAGATTTTGCAGGTACCTTCTGAGCTCTTGTGCCCTTTTACCTCAATCTCTTGATGTGTTCTCTTTCACCGAGGAGTTTAGGATTAGTGAAACCACACACTCTTAAGTGTTCTAGCAGAGCGTGAATAAGATACAAGATATTTTGTGCTTTAAAAAATAATTTTTTTTTTCCTGAATGAACTTGATAGTTGTAAAATGAGCCTACCTTGGAACATTTATAGAGATATAATTTTTTTTTAATGGACTAAACATTGAAAGTAAAAGTTGTTTTCACTTTTGGATTTCAGACTTTTTCTTTGTTCAAAGGAGCTCAGCAATACATTTTGTACAATTTTTTCTAGACATACAGACTCATTTTACTATTTGAAGCAGCTGCAGAATTCCAGATGCAACAGGAAGCTTCAAATCTTCAACTCCCTGAGCTTCCCCAGAATGTCACCATTGTCCAGTCTCCTATTAAGCTCAGAGTTTACTTTTAACTATACAAAGCCATTATCTGATGCACTCAGGCAAAACTTTCATTTGAGTTGCTTGATAGTCCCTTCATAGTCAGAAACCATCTAACTAGCAAGGAACAGTGAAGACATGAATGGAAGAAGAAATATTCTAAGACCTGACTTTGTGTTTTGAACAAAGGAAGGTTCAAAGGAAGAAAATGAGCATTTATTGGGTATATTCTGCCAAGAATTCTAATTATTTCCAATTATTTATAGGTCATGATGCTACTTAAAGTGAAGACATTTTCTCCACATTAGAAATAAAATAAAATTTGTTCAACTAAAGGTACATTTCTACCTTTCACTATCAATTTAAAACAGAATATATGATACTTAAAAGTGAATTTTCCCCCACATATAGGTTACTATGACAAAGTGGATGACAGAGTTTTGTTTTTGATAGATCGTATTTGGGTTTGTTTCAGGCAAAACTGTGATTTAGATTCATATATTTAGATTTTCCTACTTTTCCACTTTCTTCTTATTCTTTCCTTTCTCACCACCTCAAAGATATAAGCTGTGTGTGTGTGTGTGTGTGTGTGTATGTGTGTGTAGGCACTTGGTTGTGTGTGTATGTGTGTATATGTAATATATAATATTATATATATGTATGTATATATGCACTTGAAGATTTTTAGGCACTCTGAAGAGATAACTGGAGAGTAGAATTGCCTTTGTAATTACACAAATAACATCTCGAGGCCAGATGTAGTGTGCTATGACCAGACCCTAGCAAGGTAGAGCAGACACAAGGTAAAAGGTTGTACAAATTTCACCCTCTCTTACTCCAAAGATTTCCTTGGTCCTTCCCTCAGTTTATCATAAAAGTCAGTACCAGTGCCCTTCAAATAACTTGCTCAACCCAAAGCCTCAGGTTGTACAAGATTTCTCTTATTTCCACAGCTGCAGATTCCATTCATCTATTTCCACAGGTGCCCAAATCCTATGACTTTTCCCCATCTCCACCTCATCATCTTGTCCAAGCCTCTACTTCTGCCCTGCTACTCCAATAGTGCCTAACTGACCTCTTAAGCCTGCATTCTGCCTTATGATCTGTGTTTTCTACATTGTCAGAGTGAATAATTATCTCACACTCCTGGTTAACACCTTCAAACAACATTTTGTAATAGCTATGGATTACAATCATTTCTCCTTTTCCTAAATGTCCCTACACGACTGGGATCCTGGCTACCTGCTCTTTGTTCTACCTCTATCACTCCATCCTAGCCCCTAATGTCTAACTTCTTCATTGTTCTTGAATATGCTAACTTAATTTTTCCTCAGACCTTCTTTACTTGTTCCCTCTCTCTGGGATGCTTTAACCTAGACTTCCACATTTCATGCTTACTTTACTAGATTTCTACTCAAATATTGACTGAATAGAAAAGGGACCCTGTCTTCCAACCTAAAATGGTGACTTGACCTCAGCCTCTCTGTAAACCTGCTTTGTAAGACCTCTATTTAATTTCTTCTTCATAACACTTACATTTATCAGAAATTATAATATAGATCAATCCATTTACTTGTCTTTGTTCTTTGTCTATTTTCTCAACTAAATATGCATACAACATTCAAGGCACAGACTTGGTGTTAGGTATAGGGTATCTGGTACAAAGTACATATCCAATAGAAAATTTGAGTGGATAAAGTTCTTTTACATAATGTACATGAGGAAAAAGAATTCTTATTTATGAAAAATTTTTCTAAACTCTAAAGAAATGAGTAACAGCTTGAGTAAATTCCATCTATAAATTAGATTGTTTTTATTAGGAAGAGGTGTCTACATTCTAACTTCAACCAACATGAACCAGCTTGAGGATATTTTTTAACTTTATCCACTTTACATTAAATGGTGTCCTTGCAATTAGAAGGAGGGCCTACACTTTCAGCAGCACCTTCCCTGTTGTTTGGAGACTTCACACACCAGGAAATGTGATTCGCATAATGTTTTGTTGTTGTTGTTCTTTTTTAAAGATTTTATTTATTTATTTGACAGACAGAGATCACAAGTAGGCAGAAAGGCAAGCAGAGAGAGAGAGAGGAGGAAGCAGGCTCCCTGCTGAGCAGAGAACCCAATGCGGGGCTCGATTCCACGACCCTGGGATCATGACTGGAGCTGATGGCAGAGGCTTTAACCCACCAGGCCACCAAGTCACTCCTTGCTTAATGTTTTATTTCTTTACAGTTCTTAGTCATTTTCAGCCTGGTGAGTTTTAATTTTAATAGCACATAAATAAATACAATATTTCTTAAACTCGTAGAAATGGCCAGGGCCTTGTCTTCATATAATCAAACTCCTTCACCATATCAGTAAGGATATCACATCCACCATTATGAAGAGGGAAGCCTAGATTTAGAAAAAGCTAAATGAGTTGTTATTGTTGCATAAATTGTTAGTAACGAAGACAGGGCTAGAGTCAATTTTCCTGATTCCTAATCTATTACCCCTCAACTGCTCATCACTTTCTTGAACACTTGTCACATACTTTTTCAATTATATGGATAAAATTGGGTAGAGAGTAGCTTTAACTTTATCAGTTTTAAAATTCATAATTTTTCTATGAGGTTGAAATGTATCTAAGAAAAATAAATATGAATTAATATTTTTGAGCTTTCACTCTATACTAAATAAGGGAGTAAATTCTTTATACACATTAACTAAAAACTGGAATCATTTAAACACAGACACACAGCTTACTGTCTATAATAGCACAACTTTACCATTTTGGGACACTCTTACCCAGATCAATAACTTGATTGTTTATTTTAAGAACTTCCAGAACAATCCATCCACTTTTCAGTAAGAAGCATCAATGGACAGTTTATGTTTCAGAACCCTGAGCTTGCTGTTTCTACCTATTCTGAAGAGTATTAGTGTAACTTTCACCCAAACCTGACTAAGCTTCTGCCTTCAATCAAACTCAAGTTCTCGATATATGTGTGATATTGCCTTCCTTGCGATGACATACCTCACTTCTGTGGAGGTGATGTTCTCCCTTTTCACAGGATCAAACTCAGTTTTGTCTTATCAACTGACAGTATTAGTGATGTTTGGGGAGCTGCCATTGGACATACATCACCACATGTTCAAAAAAAATCCAGGCAACTATTATTTTCCTGATTATTTAGTTGAGGAAACAGAGGTATGAAAAAGTTAAAAATTTGTCCAAGGACATGATAGCAGTGACCCAACCAAAATATGAGTCTGGATGGTCTGGCACCAGAATGAAACTTCCCAACCACTGCTGGGCTGCCTGTCACTGTGTAACAGCACAGCTAATCTGGAAGCAGTTAATTCTTTTCAGCTGAAACCAGCCACTACTTCATTAAAACATGAGAATAAATTTTAACATTTTATTATTTTTATTCCAAATTTCAGCCCCTTTTAAAAATTTGTCTATTTTTCCCTGTGTTAACTATAAGGCTAGCAGAAAGACATTAAATCAAAATCCTGACAGTTAACTGGTCTGTAAGTCCATATGTTAATACCATGCATGAGCTCTCCTTTGACTCAGAGATCTGAAGAAATTTAGCATCAGAAATAATAGACTTTGCCTTCCTCAGGGATTCCTTGACTGAGTTTTCATCTGTTGGGTGAGAATTTACATTTCCATCTGCCAGCATCATCTTCATCATCAATTACCATCATCTCATTTTCTCTTAAGAATGTGTATAACCAGAATGGGGAGGAGGAGATGGTACACCCAGCAATGCCAGTGGTCTCGATCTTGATTTGTTGCCTTAGCATGTTGTAGAATCTCAGGCTTTGTCTCTTCATGGTCCATATTGAAGGCCACTCAGGATTATCAAGGATTTGAACTTCAGGGAAGTGGTTCACTGCTTGCACTTTCTGTGAGCAAACACAACGTAGGGTGACCTCCGAAGGCTCAACTGTTGTTTACTGAAGGAGCACAACAACAAATTCAGAGCTACACAGAAATATGGTGAGTCTGAAGAGTGACATTTTACCATAATGTGCATGTTGTTAAGGAAATTGTTTTTTTACTGAAAAAAAAAAGAAGAAAAAGAAATATGAATCCTGTTTTCATGTATTAAATAATGATGATATAGGTAGTCCCACTTTTTTTTTCTTTACTTTTGATGTCATACTAAAAAGATAATTGCCAAGACCTATGTCAAGTGCCTATGTTTTCTTCCAGAATTTTTATGGTTTCAGGTCTCATATTCAAGTTTTTAATCTGTTCTGAGTGAATTTTGTTTATGGTGTAAGATATGGTCAAGTTTCATTCTTTTGCATGTGGCTGTCCAGTTTTTTCAACACCATTTATTGAAGGATTATCCTTTTTTCATTGTATATTCTTGGTTGCTTTTTTAAAATTAATTGACCATATAAAGGTTGGTTTATTTCTGTGCTCTCTATTTTCATCTATCAACCTATGTATCTGTTTTTATGCAATGCCATACTCTTTTAATTGCTAAAGTTTCATGGTATAGCTGGAAGTCAGAAAATGTGATGTCTCCAGTTTTATTTGTCTTTCTCAACATTGCTTTGGCTATTTGGTGTGTGTGTGTGTGTGTGTATGATTTCAAGAAAATTTATGATTATTGCCTTATTTTTTGAAAAATGCTATCAGAATTTTGATAGGGATTGCACTGAATCTGTAGGTTGCTTTTGGTAGTACAGACATTTTAACAATATTGATTCTTCTAATTCATGAGCACAGAACACCTTCCCATTTATTTGTGTCCTCTTCAATTTCTTCCATTATTGTCTTGTGGTTTTCAGCATATGGGCCTTTTACCTATATTAAAATTATTCCCAGATATTTTATTCTTTTTGCTGTGATTACAAATGAGATTACTGTGTTTATTCCTCTTTCTGATAGTTTATTAGTAGTACATAGAAACACAACAGATTTTGTGTATTTTTTAATCCTGAAACTTTATAGAACCCATTTATTAGTTCTGTTTTTTGATGAAGTCTTTAGGGTTTTCTATATGTAACATCATGACATCTGCAAATAGTGACAGTTTTATTTCTTTCCTTCCAGTTTGGATGCCTTTTATTTCTTTTTCTTGTCTAATTGCTCTGGCTAGAACTTCCAATATTATGGTGAAGAAAAATGGTGAGAGTGGACACAGTTGTCTGTTCCTAATAATAAAGAAAGACCTTTCAGCTATTCAGCATTCAGTATGATGTTAGCCATGGACTTGTCGTGTATGGCCTTTATTGTATTGAGATATGCACCCTATTTACACAGGTAGCAAACTTAGTCTCAATTTTAAATTTCGAAAGCTGAATACCAAAGCTTTATATAATCTACTAATCTGTCCTTATCTCAATTAAAATAAACTTATTTACTTATTTATCCTTTAACAACTAGGCAAACGGGTGAGTTAAGCAGGGTTGATACAAATCCTGTATGGAATGTTCTGCAGCACTTTAAAACAAAGTACTAAAATCATATAAAGCAACATGAGTAGATTATTCAAAATATAGATCTATTAAAAAAAAAGAGAAAATACAATCTATAATATGTTATCATAGATTTGCAAGCACCACCACATATTTTTCAAAGATTAAACAAATACCAAATGTATTTTACTGTGTACTAGAGGAGAAGCTAAAAGAGAAAACAATATTCACAAATGAAAGGGGCTAAAATATTAAAATAAAATTAAGTAAGGTAAAATAGAGCTTGCCTGCCTTAATAATAATGATATTCAAGAAACAAAGACACATAATTAATCCAATTCTATGCTCCTGAGATTCTCAAATATTAAAATAAATAAAACTGAAGTGTAAATGTAATAAAAGTAAAATAAAAATCAAGTAAAATAGAGGCAAACTAACCTCTGTATGCATCATAGGACAAACATTTGTGTGGGTTAGGAACATCACTTTCAAACAATTACCTACAGTTTTTATAGGCAGCAATGTAAGTTGACTACTCTTGCTTTCATGTCCCTCAGTGCAGTTTTTCAGGATACTGTTAGCTCTGTCTGCAGAATATATTCAGAATCTGATCACTTTTCACTATCTTCACTACTTCTATCACCTGCCATCTGGTCTTTTGTTTATAATTGTATACACTCTTGCCCCTTATAGTTTTTTCCTCCAGAAAATAGAAAAATCCATGTCAGATCATGTCACTCCCCTGCTCAAAACCCTCCAGTGCTTCAAATCTGTCCCAGAATAAAATCTCAACTCTTTAACGAGACTTCAAAGCCCTACTTCATCCTGCCCCTTGCTTTCTAACTTCATCTTCTATCAAGCTGCCCTTTTACTTACTTTGTTCTATCTATAGTGACCTCCTTTTTCTTACTGAAACACATAAAGCATGCTCCTTCAGTGCCTTTGCACTTGCTATGCCCTCTGCTGCAACATTCTTCCAATATTTAACTTATTCCCTCACTTAGTTGTGATCTATTCTCAAATGAGACCTAATCAGAGAAGACTTTTCCGTTTACCCAATCCAAAATAGCACCTTTCTCATTATTTGCTCTTTCCTTGCTTTGCTCCTTTTGTTTCTTTTTAGCATTTGACAGCACCTGACATTGTGTTTTCATCTGCTTCTCTCATTGGAACTGCAAGAGAGGACCTAGAACAATGTTGGGTTCAAGTTTGTGTACATAACTATAGAAAGAGTGTATCACTGTGACATTTTGACCTGAATAAAATGCAATGGAAAATAATTGAACAAGATATGGCAATAATAATAACACATTTTATAACATTTTGAAAGTTAAAGCATAACCTCATTTGATAACAAGAGTTATGCCTCCTTTTATAAAAAGCAGTAAAGCAAATTAAGGCTCAGTAAGCCTCAACCTTTCCCTAAGACTCCCCAGCTGGGAAAAGTTTATTTTATTCTTAAGAGTAAAATTGGTGGACTCTCTGTTTTTAACCCCTTTCATTAAGTGGCTATTCCCCAATGTATTTTCAAAGATTTTTCATCTTCCCTGCAGTTCATCATTTCATCTCAAATGAAGACTCTCTCAAAGGTTCATGTGAAAGTGGAAAATGTGTGAAATTCCAGGCATGTAGTCTGACTCCCAAGGAAAGATTCCACTTAAATAAATATAACAACCAGTGATTATTTACACCTTCATGATCGTTTTCAATTTGATAAGTTTAAAGGGGAGGTGGGGTGCTCATTGATCAGAAGAAAAAAAGCTACTAAGCTCAGCAGTATTTGAATCAAACAACTCCAAATTAGTCATAAAATATGGATTTGTTGCAAAGCTATAGCATTATGCAGAAGACATAAGACTGCTTTATCAATGGGCATGAATCAAGAACTTTCTTTAGGAGCTGGTCCATATATAGCGGAATTAACCCTTCACAAAAATTGTTTTAGTAAACAAACACATGGTGAAAAAATTATGCCCCCTTACTCCATAAAAACACTAGTCTCAAACTTGTCCTGCAAAGAGCAAGAATCCTTTTACTGTGAGCTATTTCATGCAGTTTTTGCAGCCACAAATGGATTTCATTTTTCTCCCTTTGTAATGTAAGGGTAATCAGGATGGTCGGAAAGAACATTTTGGTATGGCCTCTTAAATGCAAGCATTGCTAAACTGTTGGGGCTAATTTTCTTCATCTTCTTATAGAATGTGAATTATGTAGTAATGAAGTTCAATGATATATAGCAGATACAGAATTCAAGCTAATTTTTCCTTAAGATTTTAAGGAAAGTTCAGAGTGGTGCATAAAAGCATACAACTAACGTTTCCCAAAAATGAAAACAGGTTAGACAACCAATTCTATTTACTCAAGTGTCCAATTACCTTTTTGTTTTTTTGTTTGTTTTGTTTTGTTTGTTTGTTTTTGTTAGTGATCCTGTTTAGCAATTTAGGTAAATCAAAATATTAGGTATTTACCAAACTGATTTTTTACTTTCAACTATGTGATTCCAGAGCATGTGTCTTTTGAAGTTATATTTCCAGTCTCTTTAATTATCCACTGGTTGTTTCCAGAGACTTTAGGTTGATAGTGTAAGCAGTATCTCCAAATGAACATTAAATTTGAAATGATGTGATGTATAAATAACATAACTATAGTTTCCATTTGTACCACCTTAATACTTAAATGTTTGTGCCTGCTCTTAAATGTTTCTTGTTATGCCCAGTCTTTGATAATCTGCCAACCCCTAGCCCACACAACTTACCTGAACCTAATGAGTTAAACAAGGGGTTATCTGGGATCCAGCATCATCTCTATATTCCAGAGTAGTGGGAACTTCCGAAATAACATTTCCCACTCAAAGCCTGAATTTTTGTACCTGTTGGACTAGAGGATCTTACAGGAATTACCCTGTCTTCTCCCTCCGAATCACTACAACTGGTCTTTGCTCGAGAAGTATTATTGGGGGTTTGTTTGTGTCCTCCACCTTTCATAGCGTTACATTAATTCTGTGCCTTCTTATCTCTTCTCTCTTTTCAGAGGTTAGTTCTTATGAAATTGTATCCCACCATCTGCCGAGGCCTGGGAGTGGACTCTGGCAACCTTCCATACTCCTGTAGTGAAAGCTATGGACCCTAGATTCAGGCTACTAACTGAAAATCCTGGCTCCTTACTTACTTGCTTGCCAAACTTCTCCATGACTCAGTCTCTTCACCTCTAAAATGGTGATGATAAATGTTTCTACTTATAATGTTTCCAAGAAATAAATGGAGTGATAATTACAAAGAACATAGAATACTTACCATACAGTAACCACTTGATAAAAGAAAGATGCTTTTAATCTACCCCAAATACTCTTAATTTAGAAAGTCATTTCTTCAGACATTTATTAATCTTTCATACTTTATTCCTTTAAAAGTAAAATATCTACTGCATAATTTATTAAACTAATATCAAAGGAAAGGAAAAAGTCCAAATCCCATCAGTCCTGCAAATGATTTCATATATCCTATACTTTCATTTTTGTTTGTATTTTTTATTTCTATACTGCAAAAAAAAAAAAAAAAATTTGTACCAATTTACCCCTGCTATCAGAACTGGAGACACGTGGGCATTTTAGATACAGTTCAAATTTTGTTTACATTCACTCCACGGAACTTTGCCTATATCATTTCAAGGGTATACTCCTTGTTCTTTCTACTAGGTTATAAACTCATCTAAAATAAGTGCTAACTTCTTCAACTTCTCTGATATTTGTCACCAATGAGTTGGGCATCAATTATTCTTATGAGCTTTTCAAATTAGATTGTTGGAAAAGTTCAGTGAAGTGGAAATGACTACTGCCAACATTACATTTAATGAGACTATATAGCTGCATATTTGAAACCTGTAAATGACTTCTTCCTGAGAATTCTGACTTACTTATCCTTGTCCAGAATTCCCCTTCTTGGATAAGCTATTTTGAGGCTTTCTACATATTTGATCTGTAACAAGTAATTCTGTCTGTAGAAAGAATACATTGTCCAAAGAACAGTGAGTTTAACAACAAACAAATCTAAATGAGAATTGTATATTTTTAGTTGATGGTGGATCTAGAAATACCATGCAGGCTCAAACACTGGGTGGAGCCACCATTTTTGGCCATATGAAAGATGTGTCAGCAGAGGAAGTTTGTCAAAAAGAGACTATTTTCAGCAATCAATATTTATTAAGCTCTACCATTAGCCATATTTAGACACCTGACTAGAATAATGAAAAAGATGGACAGATTTCCACCTTCATGGAGAATTCAGTAGAGACCCGGAGATAAACATAAATTGAACATGGCAATCACTTATTATTTTTTTTTTCAAATGGAGTTAGCTAATATTTATCAAGTGCTCACTATGTACAAGGCCTTGACTTGGTATTTTGTATCCAAAAGTAATTAAGATGCAATCCCCTTTGTCAGAGAATTAGCCATTTAACAGAGGAGATAAATACAAAAACAGGCAGACAATTACATTCTGAGAGTTCTACTGTTCAAAATTCTCAAATGCTCATTGTGTACTAGATACTCTGCTAAGTTTTTACAGAAGGATACTCATCTGTTGTGTGAGTTTTTCTTCTTGCTACTTTGCTGTGTGTACCTACAATTAGATCCCCAAGAGTGAATAGCTGCTGAAGACATAGCTCACCAGATTCAAAGACTAACAAAGGAGACATAGAAGTCTTCTAACTTTTAATAATTTAAATGTTGGGCTTAAGCCCATACCATATCAAGTTTCTGTAATTCTCTAAAGAGCCTTAGTCACAAAGTTTTGTCAAAAAGAATGCTTAAACTAACTGTTCTTACTTATTCTCACTTCTCTTCCCTTCTGAAGAAGAGATACCTTGATGAAGAGTCTATCTGACCCAAGAAGGCTGACATAAAACCCTTGTATTATCATAAATCATTTTTGGAACGCATGATCTCAAATGATTATAATTAAGTTAATTGGGAATAATTCTCTACCTGATTTCGATATTATCAGAAAGTTAAAGTTAAAAGAATATTGGGAATGCCTATTTTATACTTAGGGGTGTAGAGAGCTGGAAGGAGAGTCACCTCTAACTTTACAACAACGGAAGAGCTGGACAAACTGTAGGTTTATGAATTTTCTTGTAACTATAAGAGCTAAGGTGAAATGTGAGCATTGTCTTACCTGGGATTGATGAAACCATTCACTGACAAGAAAAGTTAAGCCAGAATGTCTGGAAAGTTGTTAGAGATCTAGTGTATAAAGACCAGGAAAACTCCTTGTGGCCACAGCAATTAGGGTTACAGGGAATTTAAAATTATGGTGATTAACACATTAAAGGGTGAGCAAAGCATGGCTCCAAGAACAATTTATCCAACATGCTTTTGTATGCTCCATGAGCTAAGAATAGATTTTATATTTTTAAAGATTTGGAGAAATAAATCAAAAGAAGAATAATATTTCAATTCATGTAAAAGTTACATCAGTATCTTTAAATAAATTTTTGAAATACAATCATTCTCACTTATGTATTATATGTAGCTGCTTTTCTGCTACAACAGGAAGGTTGGTTTTGACAGAGACCACATAGATGGGAAAGCCTAAAACATCTACTACTTGACCATTTATAAGAAAATATTTTAAAACCTCTGATCAAACAGGAAAGGTGTATGACTACAAGATCACATGGTTAATTTCCTTAGACAGATATAAATGATAAATCAAATGGAAATGTTAAAAAAAGAGAAACAGTAACAGAGATAAAGGATGCCTTTAATGAACTCATCAGTCATAGCTGAAGAAAAAATCAGTGAACTTCCAGGCAGTTACTAGAAATTACTCAAATTGAAATAAAAAGAATAAAATAAGTAAAAAAAGAAAAAAAATGAAAGCAGAGCACCTAAGAGCTGTGGGACAATATTAAATGGTCTAACATTTGCATATTGGAATACTAGGAGTAAAAAAAAGAACAGAGTATAAAAAATATGAAGATATGCAGAAGCAATGGCTGAATGCTCAAAATTTATGAAGGACACCAAACCAGAGGTCTGAGATATGATACTCAGAGAAATCCAAGCAGAATAAGTAACACACACACACACACACATTCAAACTGCTAAAATTAAAAAAAAAAAAATCTTGACAATAACCAGAGATAAAACCTTCATTAGATAGAGAGGGGCTAAAAAAATAAAGTATAATATTTTTCTTTTCTTTTTTCTTTTTGTCGTAGATCAATTTATTATGTCTTTTTTAAAAATTTAATTTAATTTTTTTTTCAGTGTTCCAAAATTCATTGTTCATGCACCACATCCAGTGCTCCACACAATATGTGCCCTCCTTAATACCCACCACCGGGCTCACTCAAACCCCCATTCCCCTTTCCTCCAAAACCCTTAGTTTGTTTCTCAGAGTCCACAATCTCTCATGCTTCATCTTCCCCACCAATTTCCACAAACTTACTTCTCCTCTCCATCTCCCCATGTCCTCCATGTTATTCCTTATGCTCCACAGTAAGTGAGACCATAGTATAATCAACTCTCTCTGCTTGACTTATTTCACTCAGCATGATCTCTTCCAGGCTCATCCATGTTGATACAAAAGTTGGATATTCATCCATTCTGATGGAGGCATAATACCCCATAGTATATACAGACGACATCTTCTTTTTCCATTCATCTGTTGAAGGGCATCTTGGTTCTTTCCATAGTTTGGTGATTGTGGCCATTGCTGCTATGAACACTGGGGAATATATGGCCCTTCTTTTCACTACATCTGTATCTTTGTGGTAAATACCCAGTAGTGCAATTGCAGGGTCATAGGGTCGCTCTATTTTTCTTTCTTAAGGAATCTCCACGCTGTTTTCCAAAGTGGCTGCACCAGCTTGTATTCCCACCAACAGGGTAAGAGGGTTTCCCTTTCTCCACATCCTATCCAACACATGTTGTTTATTGTCTTGTTAATGTTGGTCATTCTAACTGGTGTATGGTGGTATCTCAATGTGGTTTTGATTTGAATCTTCCTGATGGCTAATGATGATGAACAGTTTTTCATGGGTCTATTAGCTATTTGTATGTCTTCTTTGGACAAGTGTCTGTATAATATTTTTCTCACCAGAAACCATGTAAGGTAAAAAAAAAAATAGAATAGCATCATTTTTTATTTACAGAAAGAAAAAAAAAAAGGTCAGCCTTGACTTTTTATCCAGTGAAACTGTCTTTCAGAAAAAATGAATAAATAAATTTTTTTCTCAAACAAAACTGAGGAAATTGACAGAGGACCTATTTACAAAAAACATTAAAGAATATTTTTTCAGACAAAAGGAGTATGGTATCAGGCAAAAAAAATCTGTACAAAAGCTTAAGTGCAATTAAGGAAGGGAAATAATATATTTTAGTTAAATTTTTAATAGGTAACTCACTGCCAAGCAAAATTGATAGTAATGTGTTATATGCTTATAGCATATGAAAAACTAAAATGCATGGCAAGAATAGCACAGAGGATGAAAAAAAAATAATTAGGAATATACTTCTGTAAGGTCTTTACACATTAAGTCTACAGTATAATTTGAAGGTACTCTCCAATTAATTAAAGATAAATATTATAAACCCTAGAGTATGTCACTGAAAAAATCAATAAAAAGTATAGTAAGTCTGCGCAAAGTATAAATTTGAATTATAAACACATGCTCAATTAGTCAAAAACAAAATAGAAAAAGAAAGAGAAAGAAAAGAACAGATAGTTGGTTAAGTAGAAAGCAGCTACTAAGATGGTATGTTTTAATCCAAGCATATCAATAATTACATTATATTTCAGTGGTCCCAAGTCCTACCTATATCTCAGATACTATCAGATTGTATTTAAAAAAGCAACAATCCACTATATGTCATTTACAGTAAATTAACTTTATAAATACATAGATAAGTTGTAAGTAAATTATTAGTAAATATACACTGTGTAACACTAACCAAATGACAGCTAGCCTGTCTATATAAATCTCAGAAAAAATAGACTTAAGAAGAAGGAATAAAGACATAAGATAGGATAATAATGATAAAAATGTTAATGAACTGGAAGATAAAACTATAGGAATTACCCAATCTGAGCAACAGAGAAAAAATAGATGGGAAAAAAAAAATGAGCAGCATCTCAGAAATCTATAAGACTCTAATAAAAGTTCTAGCATTCCTTCCTCAGGGTTCCAGAAAGAGAGAAGAGAGTGAAACAGAAAATATCCTCAAAAAAAAAAAAAATCCTGAAAATTTCCCAAATTTGACAAAAAACCTTCAGATTCAAACTGATAAACTCCAGATAGGAAAAACTTAAAAGAAGAAGAAAACAAACAAATGAACAACAACAACAACAACAACAAAAAAAAACCAGAAAAACAAAACAAAACAACAAAAACCCCAAAAAACAAAAAGACAAATGCACACCAAGTTACATGAGAGTCAAACTTTTGGGGGGAAAAAAAAGTAAACACTTTGAAAGTAATGAGAGAGAAATGACACTTTAACTATAGAATAAACGTAATTCTAGTAACAGCGTATGTCTTGTCAGAAACCATGGAGACTGGAAGGAAGCAACATTTCTCAAGTGAAGAAAAAACAGAACTGTCAACTCAAAATTGTAAATCGGTGAAAGCATCTTCCAGGAATTAGGGGAAATAAAGATACCCTCAGATGAATAAAACTAAAGTAATTTGTTACTAGAAGACCTACCCTAAAAGAATGAAGGAAATTTTCTAAAAAGGTAAGAAAGTGAGGACAAATGGAATCTAGGAATGAGGAAAGGAGAAAGAATGATGGAAAGAATAAAAAACCTGGGTAAAGTACATATTCCTCCTCCTCTTGAGTTTTCTAAATTATCTGATGGTTGAAATAACAGGAATAGCACTGTCTAATGTAATTCTGAAGGTCAATGTTTGTAGAATAAGTAGTAAATATAGTAAATACTTAAGGTAATTTTATTATAGAGGAGTATAAATGGACCCAAAGATAAGATGATTTCTACACTATACTGAAACTGGTATAATAGTGACATTGCAGTCTGTGATAAATTTTTGATATAATACCTACAAAAACCATTTTAAAGACATACAAAGAAATGTAGTCAAAATGAAATACATAAAAAAAGGGGAACACTTAAAAATTATAAGCCACACACACAAAAAAATGTAAGCCACAGAGAAGCATAAAAAAGAAGAGCATGTGTTGCATGGAGCGCAGGGAGTGGTGCATAAACAATGAGTTTTGGAACACTGAAAAAAATAAAATTAAATTAAGATGTTAAAAAAGAGAACATATTAAAACCCAAGACAGCAAAACAAAACAAAATACAAGATTTAAACCCTAATGTATCTATACATTCACTAAATGAAAATTCTCCACATAATTAAAAGGCAAAATTCGATAATTAAAAGTAGAAATTAACAAGATAAATAAAAATATGACCCAACTATATGCTATCTACAAGAAACTCCTTTTAAATATAATGACAAAACAGATTGAAAGTGAAAAATGGGAAGGTATGTCATGAAAACATTAATCAAATGAAAGCAGGAATAGTTATATTAATATTAGATAGAGCAAACTCAGAGCAAAGAAAATTTCCAGAGGCAAATGGTGAGAGGAAAGCAGGTATAGCTAAAAGGGTACCATGACTGATGTTTGTGGTTATAGAAATATTCTGTATCTTGACTATATAAACGTCAATACCCTGGTATGATGTTGTACTATAATTTTATAAGATGTTAGCATTGGCACAAAGTGTGTAAAAGTATATGAAATCTCTCTGCTTTCTTTCCTACAACTGTATATGAATGTATAATTATCTCAAAATACAAATTTTTCATTTTAAAACAATGGGCAAAAATATGAACTAACACTTCATGAAAGAACAAATGTGGATGACAAACAAATATATGAAACAATGCTTAAAATCATTACTCATTAGAAAATTTTAAATCAAAACACAATGAGATGTCACAACTATTGGAATGAGAGAGAGAGAAAGAACGTGCACGCGCGAGAAAGAAAAAGAAAAAAAAATCCTAATGATAAATATTGGTGAGTGTAGAGAAACTGGTATCCTATACATTGATTAGGAAATTTGCAGTGGTATTTCTATTTTAGAAAACAGTTTGGGTTGAGGAGCTGCCTGGGTGGCCCAGTGGGTTGAGTCTCTGCCTTCGGCTCGGGTCATGATCTCAGGGTCCTGGGATCCAGTCCCACATCGGACTCTCTGCTGGGCGGGGAGCCTGCTCTTTCCTCTCTCTCTCTATACTTGTGATCTCCCTGTCTAATAAATAAAAACTCTTAAAAAAAAAAAAAGAAAAGAAAACAGTTTGAAAGTTTCATATATTTAAATATATGTCTACTATTTGATTCAGCAATCTCACACCTAGGTATCTTTTCAAAGAAAAGAAAACTTATGTTTACCAAAATGGTACATTAATGTTATAGTAATGTTTTATAAACTCCCCAAACTGGAAATAGCTCAGATATTTTCTCAAGAAGTGAATGGATGAGTTTTACTGTACATACCTTTTAAACTAACAACCATCATGTGGGGAATCCTAAGATAAACTGAACATTGTAACTAATGAAACTTAAATGTATGACAAAAATTTGGAATAAGGCACACTGAAAGGGGCAAAGAAGAAAAGAGCTCATCTAATTAATTTTAAAGAGCAGTGTTTTTTTATTTTTAATTTTTTCTTTTTTTTAATTTTTTATTTTTTATAAACATATATATTTATCCCCAGGGATACAGGTCTGTGAAACACCAGGTTTACACACTTCACAGCACTCACCAAAGCACATACCCTCCCCAATGTCTATAACCCCACCCCCCTTCTCCCAAACCCTCTCCCCCCAACAAAACTCAGTTTTTTTGAGTGAGATTAAGAGTCACTTATGGTTTATCTCCCTCCCAATCCCATCTTGTTTCATTTATTCTTCTCCTACCCACTTAAGCCCCCATGTTGCATCACCACTTCCTCATATCAGGGAGATCATATGATAGTTGTCTTTCTCTGCTTGACTTATTTTGCTAGGCATGATATGCTCTAGTTCCATCCATGTTGTCACAAATGGCAAGATTTCATTTCTTTTGATGGCTGCATAGTTTTCCATTGTGTATATATAGCACATCTTCTTGATCTATTCATCTGTTGATGGACATCTAGATTCTTTCCATAGTTTGGCTATTGTGGATATTGCCGCTATAAACATTCGGGTGCATGTGTCCCTTCGGATCACTACGTTTGTAACTTTAGGGTAAATACCCAGAGTGCAAATGCTAGGTCATAGGGCAGTTATATTTTCAACATTTTGAGGAACCTCCATGCTGTTTTCCAGAGTGGTTGCACCGGCTTGCATTCCCACCAACAGTGTAGGAGGGTTCCCCTTTCTCC
>NC_081558.1:65271122-65332753 GCF_022355385.1 Mustela nigripes
CTATACGGTGACTGTTACTGTATATTGTCTCTGTTCCTTTCTGGTGTATGCTACTTTTAGGCTCTCTCTTCACTTAGAAGACCCCTTTCAATATTTCCTGTAGGGCTGTTTTGGTATTTGAAAATTCTTTTAGTTTTTGTTTGTCCTGGAAGCTTTCACCTCTCCTTTTATTTTCAGTTACAGCCTAGCTGGATATGGAATTCTTGGCTGCATATTTATTCTCATTAAGTCCTCTGAATATATCATGCCAGTCCTTTCTGGTCTGCCAGGTCCCTGTGGATAGGTCTGGTGCCAATAATGTTTCTACCATTGTATGTTACAGACCTCTTGTCCAGAACTGCTTTCAGGCTCTTTCAGGGCTTTCTCTTTGTCTCTGACACTTGTAAGTTTTACTATTTGATGACAGAGTGTTGACCTATTTTTATTGATTTTGAAGGGGGGCTCTCTGTGCCTCCTGGAATTTGATGCCCATTTCCTCCCCCAAATTGGGTAAGTTCTCAATTATAATTTGCTACCATATACCTTGCGTCCCTTTCCCTCCTTCTTCTTCTTCTTCTGGGATCCCAATTATCATATTATTAATTCATTTTCTACTATCACTTATCTCTTTAATTCTCCCATTGTGATCCAGTAGTTGTTTATCTCTTTCTCTGAGCTGCTTTATTCACCATCATTTGGTCTCCTATATCACTAATTCTCTCTTGTCCCTCATTTCTCCTAGCAGTTAGAGTCTCCATTTTTTATTGTACCTCATTAATAGCCTTTCTGATTTTGACTTTGTTAGATTTTAGTTCTTTTATTTCTCCAGAAATGGATTCTCTATGCTCCATCTCAATCTATGAGATGGATCCTCATACATCTTCTATGCTTTCTTTCAAGCCCAGCTAGTATCTTCATCATGATTCTGAATTCTTATTTGGACACCTTACTAATGTCCATATTGATTAGGTCCCTGGCAGTCAGTACTGACTCTTGCTCTTTTTCTTTTGAGGTGAGTTTTTCCATTTTGTCATTTGTCCAAAAGATGAATGAGATGCAGAACAAAATGCTGAAAGGTTAACAATGTTCCCAGAAAAAAAATACATTAAACAAATCAGAAGAGACCCAAAACAGGGGGGAGAGGAAACAGGTTTAAAAAAAAAAATATATATATATACACACACACACACACACACACACACACACACACACACACATATAACTGGTGAATAGAACAGAGCCACACACTAGATTTTTGGATGTATTTTGGTCTGTTAGAAGAAACGGCCTCCCAAAATTTTAAAGAAAGGAAAACTTACATACACACAGAAATAAAAGTAAATATGATGAAGGGATAGAATATAACTGTAAAGAGGAAAATTTAAAAATATTTTTAAAAAAGAATTGAGAAGATAAGAAGTTGGTTGAAAAAAGAAAAAGTTTTTTTAAAAAAAAAAGGTGGGGGAGCGATTATTATTAGACAGGAGACTAGAACAAACAGATACACTAGATTTAGGGTCTATTTTGGCCTGTTAGAGGAAACTGTATCCCAAAATTTTAAAGAAAAGCTCATATATATACACCAAAAATAAGGTTAAATATAATGAAAGGATAGAATATGACTGTAAAGATGAAAATTTAAAAAGATTTTTAAAATGGAATTGGTAAGATAGAAAGAAAAGAAGGATAGAAGGAAAAGGAAAGAAGATAAATTTTTAAAAATAGAAAAAGAAAAAATAAAGAAAATTTTAAAAATTAATTTTGAAAGACTAAAGAATCATGGGAAAAAAGTTGTATGTATTGTATTTCCCTGCCACTGGATTTTTGTAGTTTTCATTGGTCGATAAACTTGGTCTTGGCTGGATGTTCTTGCTGGTCTTCTGGGGGAAGGGCCTTTTGCAGTGATTCTCAAATGTCTTTGGCTGAGCCAGAATTGCACTGCTCTTGCCAGAGGCCAAGCTAAGTAATTTGCTGGGGTTTGTTCTTCTTCGTTTTTATTCCCTGAAAGCTTTCTATATAGCTTTGGTGGGAGAGAATGAAAATGGCAGACTCCCAATCTCTGGCCCCAGGGGAGCCAAGACTCAGGATCCCACCTGTCAGTAAGCCCTCAGAGAAAAAAATCAATTCTTCCCATCTCCCTGGTCTCCAGCTGTGCTCCATGCTCACCTGGCCAATGACAAAGCATTTCTATCTCTGGCATATGACCCCATTTGGAATCTCGAAACCCAGCAGATTCCTGTGGCCCACTCCCTTGCCACTCCTCCTTAGGGAAGAAGGGGAGTCTCCCCAGATCTGCCATTTGTTTGGTCCCTGCTCAAAGAATAGTGACCTGACTGTCCTGCAAATCATTGTTTATGGCAACACCAAGCTGAAACCCCACTCCTTGGCTTAGTCTTTGTGACCAGATTCCCTGTTCTGATACTTAGGAGCTCTGCCACACTCAGGCACCCCCAGTCTGAGGGTCCTGACACTACACTGTCCCAAAGAGTGTTCTACTCTCTGCTTAGCCACGGGAGTGACATCCCTTAGCAGAGCAGATTTCTAAAAGTTCCAATTTTGTGCTCCACTGCTCTATCACTTGCTGTTAGCTGCTGATGGAGGTTCCTTCCCCCATGGTCTGTCTCCCTTTATATTACCTAGGATTTACTTTTCCACATGTCCTAACTTCCAGAAAGTGGTCACTTTTCATTCATAGAATTGCTGCTACCCTTTTCTTCAATCTCTTGTTGAGTTTGTAGGTGATCAGAATGGTTTGATAACTATCTAGCTGAATTCCTGGGACCAGAGGAAATTTAGGTCTACTCCTCCTCCATCTTGCTCCTCACTATAAAATTGGAATATATTTTAGGTACTTTATCTTGTTTTGTTTTTTCCCACAATAATTTTTAATGGGTGCTTTTTTTCTCTTGCCCATCTCTCCATTGTCAAGATTGAATTCATTCTTCTTGTGACCCTCCATAAATTATTTAAGATGTATTTTTATTTAATCATATACATCAATTCTTATATCTTCCTCTTCAGTAGAATTAGAATTTCTGATGTCATAATCTACTAAGAAGTATTATTAGACCCCTGAGGTAAATGTATGAGGCTAATACCATTTTCAGCTGGAAATGATTCTTCAGGGTTTGGCTACATCAGCTCTCACCACCTTTCTGGGAGGACAAAAATACCATCATCTCAGACACATGCTAACCATTCAGGTTTCTACCACACTTTCACCTCTATCTTTCTCATCTATAATCACTGCCATACTGGTATCATCTGGGATTCAGGTTGTTCAAGAGCCCATGTACTGGTGCTCTTTTTGTTATTTTCTTTGTGTAAGTGTGTTAACAGTGGCTCCCGTAGGAATGCGGTGAGGGGCAGAGGAAGTACTCTCCTGTAAACCGAAGCAATCCCCCTACCTCCCTGAACCTTAATGAAGGCACTCTTCCCCTCAGAGAAGCAATTTCCCACACATGTGGCCCCCAAACCAAGGGATTTATTCAGTTTTCCTGTTACTTTTACATACTGAAGTTTTGCATGTGATTTGATTAAACTCAAAGGCATGAGCAGTTATTTTACAGACTTTCAAAACCCAGGGACTTTTCTGAGGTCCTTATGCTTGTTGTACATTGTGAATTCTCATTCTTCCTAATGTCTCACTAAAAATGTATACCCAATAAAGGTTTATTTATTGACTAATTTTTCTCTGTTGGAACTCTAGTCTCACCAAAAAATAACAGTGTGAAAGCAGTACCTAGACTCTCAGTGTCTCAGTGTCTCCTATGAAAGAAACCTTGAGCCCTGGGGTTTGAGGGAAAAAAAAATCAGAGAGATTGGTAAATACATAATTGCTGATATACAGTAAGGGAACCATGCAGTTATTGGGCAACTTACATACATCACACAACATCATAAACATTAGGGTGTCTAATAAACACTTGTGAAAACAGTTTCCTCTTGACTGTTTATATCAAATATATCCTTTATAGAAGATCAAATAAATTGGACCTCTTTGTAACATCATACAACTTTTAGACTCTACCTGCACCACTATCAGAAATGGGAAAATATAAGTTTGTGTTTTTTTTTTTAATTAACATTGTCATTCACTTTCTTTCCTATTAAAAAAGAAAACATTTTGCCTTTGATCTGACAAATGAAAAATACTGATAACTCAGCTCTTGGCTTTCTCTGGACTATCTAGTTATATAGTTCATGACCTTCACTAGATGACAATTCACCAAACTTGACATCTCTAATATAACTTAGGTCATGTTTTTCTTCTATTAAAAGCATTTTTCCTACTTCCACAGCTATTCCAGTCAAAATTGTGTACTAGTTTCTGCTAAGAAGTTGTATATTTCATATGAGTTACCTGGTAAAAGTACCATTTTTATCTGACCCCCATTTCTCTGTCAAAGAAGCCACTTAAAGAGAAATTGTACTACGTATAGAATAAGAAAGAATTCCAGATGTCAATTTATAGGCTATGGATAAAGTATAAGTGATAAACTACATGTAGAAGTGGATTTATTCTCATGAAAAGATGCATATTATTTATTGATAAAAAGTTGATTTCAAACAAAGTGTTGAGAGTCTTAACACATTTTCATTTTCTGTCTAGCCACCATTATCTACATTATAAAATTGGAAATTGTAAAAATAGTAAAACACTACTTTAAGTGTTCCTTGCATGACAACTCCCTACTTACCTGCACCATGTTGGTGGTCCATATTTATATTAAGGATACATTAATGTAGGGTGTGAACATTTATAATACCCTTGCTTTGTTAGGAAGCCCATCCCTCGCATACAGAGCAAATATTTGTGTCAGTCGGGCACCATTTGTGTGTATTTGACATGCAAGTAGAGATAATTCTATGTTAAATTTTCTGACTTCAAACCTGCTCTTCCTTTTTTGTCCCACCATGGATTAATAACATTAACATCCAGAAGCTCTCAGACTAGACTCAGCATTGTCACTCTTACCCCACTGTTACTAATCATACAGATATTACCTTTGCAATTACTCTAATATACCCACATTCTCATTTTGTTTCCATTGACACTACTTTGGCAAAAACACCTTTCATTTCCTCTCCAGAGTTACTGAAAGAACTCTTGATTTACTCGCCAAGCCCAAGATAGTCTAGTCTAATATACCACTTTCTCCTCTGCCTTATTTATTTCCCCAGGGAATAGTTCTGATCATGTTATTGTTCTACTTGCAAATTTTAATGGCCCCCTTGAAACTACTAAAAATAGTTTAAATTCCTCAGCATAGCCAAGCCATTCCTTTAGAGCTTTTTGAGAAGGTTAATCTCCATTATCTCCTGCAATTATTCTTCTGCCATTTAAGCCAGGCAGCCTCCTTGAAGGATCGCCACCAAGATAATATATCATAAGTATTAGCCAAATGAAAAAAATGTTAAAAAATATTTGTGTTTCTGTAAAATCCTCCAATAGCTTTTAAATGCTTTCAGAGTAACTCCAACTCTATGGCTCAGTCTAACAATGCTGACCTCACCTTCTATCACTCTCCAACGTCTTTATTCCAGATACATTGCTCTCCCCATTCTGTTTCTTGAACAAATGCATCTGTGTCTTGTTTCTTTTACATTTCCCCTTGTGGCATTGCCTTGCCTTAACTCTTCACATGGCTTTTTATTTTCATCATTTAGACCTTCTATAAGAAGCCCTCATCCTCAAATATTCTCTTTTTAGAGAATCTACTATACTCATGTTTATCTGATGGATTGTTTACCTCTTTTCCATTCTTCTGTCCATATAGCCCTCAAAAACACTTTAGAAATTTTAATTTCAGAAAAACACAATGTTCCTGGGTATATACCATAATGTTGGTGCTAAAGTAATAGTAAATGGTTTGGTCCTAAAATAGTAGGTACTAAATAAATATTTATTAAATCCATAAATGACTTGTCTCTGAAATTTATGTAAGTGGACATCTTCTACAGCAATAATAATTTTGACAATTTTTTTTTATCCCTAAGTCAAAACTAGGAAGAAAACTATCAGCATGAATATGAAAATGGGAGAATGATTTCATCAATGAGAGGGAAGCTCTTTATTTTGAGGGCATATTGAACCATCTTTTAGGTTCTGTGCAGGTCATAGCTTCTGACATAAGTTGTATCCAATGACCAGAGTTTAAAAACATTCTCTTCACTTCCACCCATTTTGGAAAAATCCCTACAAATCAGTTATCTTGTGTGCATGTGGTTCTTCACAAGTCAAGGAAGGCTTGAGATCCAAGGACAGCGCCTTAGGGTACTAATTTCAATCATCAACCTCAAGTCATTCTACAAAGGTGGACTGTTCTTTCTCCACAGGAGAACTATGTGGAATGAACTTGGTGGCCTGCAGACCCCCTCACAATAGTTAACTGTGTAACATCACATGTATGCCCATGTATTAATATCATTAAATGCATTTATCTATTGTCCATCTTCAGATCAAACAACATGGGACACAAAAGTAGAGCATAATTTCATCTGCAACCAGGATATGTAAGCATATTCATGTGCCAGGACTGCCATAACAAAATACTACAAACTGGGTAGTAAACAACAGAAATTTATTTCTCACAATTCTAGAGGCTTAAGTGACCCAGTCATCAGATTTGGCTTCTTCTGATGCCTCTCACCTTCCCTTCTCCCTGTGTCTCATATGTTCATACTTATTCATGAGTATCTCTGGTGTCTCGGTCTAGCCTATTCTTCTTATAAGGACACTGGTCAGATATGATTGGGTCCCATACTAACTACTTCATTTTAACATAACTACCTCTTTCAAGGTTCTATCTCCAAATACAGTCACATTCTGAGGTACTGGGGTTAAGGTCTCAACACATAAATTTTGAGGGGAGACAATTCAGTCCATACATGAAAGAAAGTAGTAATCTCAATCAAGCCTGAAAACAGTACTTTGTTGGGTCCATTCCCTGCTTACAGTTCTCTGCTGGCATCCTCTTTTATATTTCCCCACACCCCATTAAGCTGATCAAAAAGACAAAATCCTGTGAATTTCAAAGGTGGTTTTCCCTTAGAAGATCTCTATAGGATGTGGAGGAGACATGGATGGGCTGGACTTACCTAGGACTTCAAACGAACTTCCAGCACCCCCACAGCTGAATTTCCTTCCAGTCAACTCTAGCCAACTCTTATTAGAGAAATCCTGACTTCTTTGGCTGAAACATCTCAAATTCAGCCTGGAGTCTGGCCACACTGAAGAGCCTTATTTGTAAGCTTCCCTGTGTGATTTTAATAAGGATCTTGAGGGGATGCTGCTTCTAATAAGCCAGCTGGAAGCTCTGGTTCCAAATCTCAGAAGTTCTTAGGGGACTCAGGCTCTCTGCTTCCCAAATGTGGCAAAAGCTTTGACAAGCCTTCAGACACCTCTCCTAATAGATGATGAGTCAACCTGGGAACACTGGTCCACTGGAGGAGCAGGTGGGCAAAAGCAGATGTTTCTGCAGTTTGAACCAAGCAGCCCCCTCACTGGCATCACCACCAAGATAGTGTGTCATGAGTGTCAGTAAAAATGTTATTCTGTCAGGAAAAATGGAAGATTTTTTTTTATTAAAAATTATTATCATTATTATGGTTTATGGGCTGCAATATGTCAATTCAAAGGTCAGGTATATTTTGTTAGAGGAAAGTATTGTTGGGTTCCTGGGAGGTTCAGTGGGTTAAGCCTCTGCCTTTGGCTCAGGTCATGATCTCAGGGTCCTGGGATCGAGTCTCGCATCAGGCTCTCTGCTAAGCAGGGAGCCTGCCTCCTCCTCTCTCTCTGCCTGCTTCTCTGCCTACTTGTGATCTCTCTCTGTCAAATAAATAAATAAAATCTTAAAAAAGAAGAAGAAGAATAAATGCTTTTTTTTTTTTTAAAGATTTTACTTACTTATTTGGCAGAGAGAAAGAGATCACAAGCAGGCAGAGTGATAGGCAGAGAGAGGGGGAAGCAGGCTTACCACTGAGCAGAGAGCCCAATGCAAGGGTAGATCCCAGGACCCTGAGACCATGATCCAGGCCAAAGGCAGAGATTTAACCCACTGAGCAACCCAGGCTTTCCAGGACAGTGTTTTTTAAGTAAGTATGTTCTCTTTATATAAAAACCATTAAAAAAATTAAATGTTTTTTGTTAAGTGAAGATATAAAATGTTATTAAAGCTAAGATCACATTAGAGGAGTGCCTTTTACCCTTGGGCTTACACTGAAATAAGTTAATGTGCTGAATGAATGAATATGTGTCATGGTGATGGGGAGCCTTGGAAAATATACTTCTATTTTCCAAATTCCAGATTAATGAAGAGACTTCCAGAACAATGTTTTTTCTAACTAATGTGATAGTTTGTTTTTTTTTTTTTTTAGATTTTTTTTTTTTTTTTTTTTTTTGTTTTTTTTTTTTTTTTTTTAGATTTTTCTTTTTTTTTTTTTTTAAGATTTTTATTTATTTGTCAGAGAGAGAGCAAATGCAGAGGCAGAGAGAGAAGCAGCCACCCTGCTGAGCAAGGAGCCCGAGGTGGGACTCAATCCCAGGATCCTGAGATCATGACCTGAACCAAAGGCAGTGGCTTAACTGACTGAGCCACCCAGGCATTCCGTGATAGGCAGTTTTTGATGGATGCTATTGTTGTTTCATTTTGTTTTGTTCCTAATCCACCATGGACTGAGATTTTAGTAAAATGCAATATACATGAATTATTAGAAAAATGAAATAAAAAGCAAAGATAAATAAAATAAAAACCCCATTTAGTTTTATCACTAGATTAAACAGACATTAAATTACTTTGTCAACAAATTTTCCAACTACTTACTTAAAACTTCTGGTCATTATCTTCTTGTGGACTGTTGACAAATAATTCTTATGGTTGCAAAAATAGGACAGTTATGATTTAAGAATAGATGACCTCAGTCCAGCTGGCTGAATACGAATTTCAAGAAAACAGACTTTGACAACCACTGTTAAAGTACTAAATGTATGATGCATATATAAACAATTCTGAAAACAGTTATCTTTAAGACACACAATGTTGTAATGATCTTTTGTTTCAAGTGTTTGTCTTCAGGTATTTTTTATTTGTATTGCAAACATATTTAAGATACAGTTTTTGTCTATTTCAAAAGTTAGTTCTATCTTCATTGATTTTGTTGATTTTATCTTTGCTTATTAAAGAAAATCCCTTCAATCTGAATTCAGACAACTAACAGATCTTCATGCCTTGTGGTTTTTAAAGGTAACGACTGACCTACTAAGTTGTTTAGATTATGTAAGAGAAAATAAGGAATTTTATCTGATCTTCATAAACTATTTAATATGAAAGAATAAATTAACAGAAGCCTGGATGGATGGACAAATGGAGGGATGGAGGGATGATAAATGTATGGATGGATGGATCGATGGGTGGGTGAGTGGATGGATGCCATGTCTAGACCTTCTAATTTCTCTGCAAATCAGAAATTTCTCTTTGTCTTCATGCCCTTCAAACTGAAAGTCCCAGCAGATAAGATCCTAGCATGACTAATATCCTGACTAATATCCTATACACTATATAATTCTGACTCCAAATCCTCATTCACACTTGCAGTTGGGTAAGAATTACAGAGAACTCCACAACCATGACTATCACAACAGCACCATGCACATTTCCCTCAGAACACTAAGAACGTGCCTATGTTTCTTTTTTTTTTTTTTTTAAAGATTTTATTTATTTATTTGACAGAGAGAGAGATCACAAGTAGGAAGAGAGGCAGGCAGAGACAGAGAGGAGGAAGCAGGCAGGCTCGCTGCTGAGCAGAGATCCCGATGCGGGACTCAATCCGAGGACCCTGAGATCACGACCTGAGCCAAAAGCAGCGGCTTAACCCACTGAGCCACCCAGGCACCCTGAATGTGCCTATGTTTCTGACATACTTAATAAAAACTTGGCTGTGCTTAATTATCATTGCTTTTAATTCTATAAAAAAAAACAGGCACAACTCTCATAAACTTGATGGAACTAAAATAGATAAGAATGCACTATACCACCTACTATAAATGCTTTTCTACAAAGAATATAGGCAATATTGCATTTCAAGGATAAAGAGACTGTGTGAAGGTTATACAATGACAAAGAGTATGTATTCATTGCTTGAGTGAATCATCCGAGTCCCTCTGATCGCATTAAATCCTGTGCATACACACCACCACATCAATACTGAAAAGCCACTGTGAAGTGGAAGTTTCAAAACCAGATGAATGGCATGAGTCCAGTTGAAGGATGTTTACTTTCTGGCTCTTATTCAAGTGACAGAAAGAGCTTTTTGTCCAAATCTGTGCTTAGAAACTGATGGAGACTAGTAGCAACAGCTTCAGGGCTTTAGATAGTTTCTCTGTGTTTGAGTTTTCTTCATTCTGTCCCTCTCAAGCAGTGTTTTGTCTCAGGGGGCTGTTTAAATTCAAGTTCTATCTTTGTGATTGCTGCATTAAGACAAAAGTCAGAACTGAATTTTGAAAATGTGCCTGACAAAATCTAAAAAGGTAGTGTGATCTATTTTGTGTTTGAGTTTTATAAGATGTCAGAAAAATGCCCTTCTGTATGGAAGAAAGGTCTTTCTCTTGTCCACTGGGCCTTTTGGAAGTTCATTTATAGGGTTTCTTGAGGTGGGATGTATATCCTCAGCAGGTATACAATTATGTCATGGAGAGGATAGGGGCAACAGAGAGCCATTAATAAAGTTAGAAGATAAATACAACTTATCTTTCCATCATCATGGTAATAAATTTAGTGTTATTTAATGTAAAAATAAATGTAGATATATTAGGAACTGGAATGTAAATTACACACATATTAAGATAAACATACAAAAATCAAAATTTCTACCATGCATAAGTGACTTATGCTTCCAGGTTTCCCCTAGAATGCCAGGGAGGTATCTTCATTCTCCTTTGTCAGCAGTGGTATGTGACAAACATAACACTGTGTATTCCTGATAGAGAAAGATTCACTTCAGCTCTGAATAGATGATATTGACTACACATAAAATAATCCCCTGCAAACCAGGATTAGTAAACATTGATTCTTGAAGAAATCTTATCTGTAATGTATACTTTTCAGGACTTCTTGCCCTAGAATTCCAACCTTATTGTATGTGCAACCAATACCATCTTGGCCTCACCCACTCTACTTCATCTACTTCATGTCTTACTGGTTTTCTCTGGGCCGTTTTCCATATCTGGTGTCTTAATCTGCATGGGTTTCCATAACCCACAAACTGGGTAGCTTAAACAACAGAAGTGTATTTTTGCACAGTTATGGAGATTGAAAAGTCCAGGGTCAAGGTGCAAACTGATTCAGTTCCTGGGGAAAGTTTTTTCTTGGTTTGTAGATGATGCCTTCTTGCTTGATCTTCACATATTGATAGAGACAGAGACAGACAGACAGACAAACCAAGACAGAAAGAAAAGTCTCTTCCTCTTCTTAAAGGACTCACAATCCCATTGAATTAAGATTTCACCTTTATGACCTCATTTAATTTGAAATACCTGCTAAGGATCCTATCTCCAGAAACAGTCACATTGGGGGTTAGGGCTTCAGCATATGAATTATGGAGGAACATAATTCAGTCCATGGTATCTGTCACAAATCTTCTACCCAAGACTCTTACTCATATTGAACAATCAGAATTACAAACAACTTGCCATTGAGGAGCTGAGAAACACTCTTCTTCTAGAATTATAAAGTGCTCAGGAATGACTCCACACACAGGGTACCAAGGACACAACAGAGGCCATGTTGGAAAAAATTCAATCTTGTATTCCAGAGTGGGACATCTTAGAAGGGATTCAAATATAATAATATCAAATAATACTGCACACGATAGAAAGGAAGACTAAGATCAGAACAAGACAACCTACAAGAAGGATTTGATACTGACCTCACCAACCACTGCATGATATGGAAAGATTTTTAAGATATATAAAGTGAAAAAAGGGTGGCAAACAGTATATGGCATATGACCTCCATTATATAACTAACATGTAATAAATATACTCACATTAACCACAAGTATATATTCATGCACATGTGATAGAAATAGATTTTAGAAATAGATTTTTTAGAAATTTCTAGAAATAGATAGAAAATAGATTTTTAAAAATAGATGGATAGATGGAAAGTTAGATAAACAGACGATAGAGAGAGAGAGAGAGACATACATAGATACATAGATCTTCTAGAAGGACACAGCAGAAATTGTTAACATGATTCAACTAAGTGGGAAAGAATGATTGATGTGAAGACCAAGGTTTTTATTTTCCATTTCATCTGTTCCTGTTCTATTTAAACAGTCTTAGCAAGCATATGTAAAAATAGATAGATGATATAGGTATAGATATAGATGATATAGATATAGATATTTAAATCTTGAATATTAACTAGATCTATTGGTAGTGAATTTAGAGATTTTTAAAAATGTATTCCATAGAGGAAGGAGCAAGTTGGTGGAGGAGAAGGAGATGGAGATATTATCAGGTCCTAGGAGTTCAGCTAGATACTTATCAAACCATTCTGAACACCTACAAACTCAACAGGAGATAGATGAGAAGAAGAGCAGCAATTCTAGGTACAGAAAATTGACCACTTTCCGGAAGGTAGGACATGCGGAGAAGTGAATCCGAAGCAAGGAAAAGATAGACTGTTGTGGGGAGGGGCTGGGTCCTGACAAGTGAGAGAGCAGTGGAGTTCCACTGAGGGATGTCGCTCCAGAGGCTAAATGGGGGGTGGAGCCCTTGTGGGGCCAGTGTAGTCTCTGGAACCGCAGGGACACAAAAAGACCAGGGGTGTCTGAGTGTGGCAGCACTCCCAGGTACTGGAATCGGGAAGCTGACTGCCGCAAAAGAAACAAACATTGTGCTCTCAGTTCGATATTACCTTAAACCATGATCCAAGGCCCAATCAAACCACTAAACATTGTGCAGGGACCCCAAAAGCAGCAGATCTGGGGAGACTCCTTCCTTCCTCTCCCAGTAAGAGCACTGTGGGAGTGCACTGCAGGAATCTTTTGGGCTTGAAGACTCCAAATGGGGCTGTGCACCAGAGATAGAAAACTCGGTCAAAGGTGAGTGAGCATGGAGTGTGGCCAGAGACCAGGGAGATGGGATGGGTTGATTGCTTTTCTCTGAGGGCTCATTGAGGAGCATGGCCCTTAGCTCTTGGCTCCTATGGGGCCAGAGATTGGGAGGCCACCATTTTCATTCTCGTCCTCCAAAGCTCTATGAAAATCTTTCAGAGAACAAAAGCTTTTGAGAACCAAAACTGAGCAGATTACTTAGCCTGGACCCTGGCAAGAGTGGTGCAATTCTGGCTTGGGCAAAGACATTTGAGAATCACTGCAACAGGCCCTTCCCCCAGAAGATCAGCAAGAACATCCACCCAAGAACAAGTTCACCAATGAGAACTGCTGAAATCCAGAGCTAGGGGAAAGCTACATATACAATTCATGGGTTTTTTCCCCATCCTTTACTCTTTCATAGTTAAATATTTTTTATTTTTTTTTCTTATTCTATCTTTTTAATTTTTCCTCTTTCCTGTTTAAACCTTTTTTAACTATTTTATTTTCTTAATATCTTTTTAAATTTTTATTGCTATTCTCATATTTTATCCCTTCATTGTATTTAAACTTATTTCACATATATTTTTTTTCTTTAAAATTTTGGGATATAATTTCTTCTAATAGATCAAAAATTTTTACATATTCTATCCCATCACGTTTACCGTGTGTGTGTGTGTATGTTTTTCTTTCTATAAAATTTTGAGAGGTAGTTTCTTCCAGCAGACCAAAATACACCCAAAATCAAGTGTGTGGCTCTATTCTATTCACCAATCTAATATATATGCACATACATATACATATGTGTGTGTGTGTGTATATACATATATACATATTTTTTTCTTCTTCTTCTTCTTTCCCCTTTTCTTCTCCTCCTAGTTTCAGGTTTCTTCTGATTTGGTTAGTGTATATTTTCTGGGGCTGTTGGTACACTTTTAGTATTTTGTTCTCTCATTCATCTATTCTTATCTGGATAAAATGGCAAGGAGGAAAAACTCACCACACACACAAAAAAAAAAAGGACAATAAGCAGTACAAATGACTAGAGACCTAATCAATACGGACATTAGTAATAAGTCAGAACTAGAGTTCAGAAGGACAATTATTAAGGTGCTAGCTGGGCTTGAAAAAAGCATGGAAAATATCTAAGAATCCCTTTCTGGAGAAATAAAATCCCTTATGGAGAAATAGAAGTACTAATATCTAACCAAGTTGCAATCAAAAAAGCTATTAATGAGGTGCAATCAAAATTGGAGGCTCCTACTACTAGGAGAAATGAGGCAGAATGATAGAGAATAAAAAAGGTAACAAAAGAGAGACAACTACCAGACCACGAGGGCAGAATTCAAGAGATAAGTGGTACCATAAGATGAAACCATATTAGAATAATTGGGTTCCCAGAAGAAAAAGAAAGAGAGAGAGGGGCAGAGCAAAATATAGCAGAGAATTTCCCTAATTTGGTGAAGGGAACAAGAATCAAAATTCAGGAGGCACAGAGAGCCCCCCTTCAAAATCAATAAAAATAGGTCAACACTCTGTCATCAAATAGTAAAACTTACAAGTGTCAGAGACAAAGAGAAAGCCCTGAAAGAGCCTGAAAGCAGTTCTGGACAAGAGGTCTGTAACATACAATGGTAGAAACATTATTGGCACCAGACCTATCCACAGGGACCTGGCAGACCAGAAAGGACTGGCATGATATATTCAGAGGACTTAATGAGAATAAATATGCAGCCAAGAATTCCATATCCAGCTAGGCTGTAACTGAAAATAAAAGGAGAGGTGAAAGCTTCCAGGACAAACAAAAACTAAAAGAATTTTCAAATACCAAAACAGCCCTACAGGAAATATTGAAAGGGGTCTTCTAAGTGAAGAGAGAGCCTAAAAGTAGCATACACCAGAAAGGAACAGAGACAATATACAGTAACAGTCACCGTATAGGCAATACAATGGCACTAAATCCATATATTTCAATAGGGACGCTGAATGTAAATGGACTAAGTGCCTCAATCAAAAGACACAGGGTATCAGAATGGGCAAAAAAAAAAAAAAAAAAAAAAAAAAAAAAAAAGAAACTCATTTTAGAACTAAAGACACCTCCAGATTTAAAGTGAGGGGGTGGAAAACAACTTACCATGCTAATGAACATCAAAAGAAAGCTGGGGTGGCAATTCTTATGTCAGATAAATTAGATTTTAAGCCAAAGACTATAATAAGAGATGAGGAAGGACACTAAATCATACTTGAAGGCTCTATCCAACAGGAAGATCTAACATTTTCAAAGTCTATGCCCCTAACATGGGAGCAGAAAATTATATAAGCCAATTAATAACAAAATTAAAGAAACACATTGAGAATAATACAATAACAGTAGGGGACTCTAACTTACTGAAATGGACAGATCATCTAAGCAAAAGATCAGCAAGGAAATAAAGGTTTTAAATGACACACTGGGCCAGACGGACATCACAGATACATTCAGAACAGTCCATCCCCAAACAACAGCATACACATTCTTCTCTAGAGCACATGTAACAATACCTGGAACAGATCACACCCTCAGTCACAGCTCCAGTCTCAACTGGTAGCAAAAGACTGGGATCATTCCCTGCATATTTTAGAACAGCAATGCTCTAAAACTAGAACTCAACCACAAGAGGAAAGTTGGAAAGAACTCAAAACATGGAGGCTAAAGAGCATACTACGAAAGAATGAATGGTTCAACCAGGAAATTAAAGAAGAATTTTTAAAAATCATGGAAATGAATGAAAGTAAAAACGCAACTATTCCAAATCTTTGGGACACAGCCGAGGCGATCCTCAGAGGAAAGTATATAACGATACAAGCCTTTCTCAAGAAACAAGAAAGATCTCAAATACACAACCTAACCCTACATCTAAAGGGCCTGGAGTAAGAATAACAAAGAAAGCCTAAACCCAGCAGGAGAAGAGAAATCATACAGATCAGAGCAGAAATTAATGAAATAGAAACCAAAACAAACAAACAAACAAAACAATAGAACAAATCAATGAGACTAGGAGTTGGTTCTTTGAAAGAATTAATAAGATTGATAAACCCCTGGCCAGACTTATCAAAAAGAAAAGAGAAAGTACCCAAACAAATTAAATAATGAATGAAAGAGGAGAGATCACAAGCAACACCAAGGAAGTACAAACAGTTAGAAGAACATATTATAAGCAATTATATGCCTGAAAATTTCACAATCTGGAAGAAATGGAAGCATTCCTAGAGACATAGAAACTACCACAACTGAACCAGGAAGAAATGGAAAACCTGAATAGACCCATAACCAGTAAGGAGCTTGAAGCAGTCATCAAAAATCTCCCAGCAAACAAGAGTACAGGAACAGAGGGCTTCCCAGGGGAATTCTACCAAACATTTAAAGAAGAATTAATACCTATTCTTTTGAAACCCTTCCAAAAGATAGAAGTGGAAGGACTGCCAAACTCATTTTATGAGGCCAGCATTCCTCAATCCCAAAACCAGACAAAGATCTCTTCAAAAAGGAGAATTACAGACCAATATCCTTGATAAACAGGGATGCAAACATCCTTACCAAAATTCTAGCCAATAGGATCAAACAGTACATAAAAGTGATTATTCACCATGACCCAATGAGATTTATTCCTAGACTGCAAGTTTGATTCAAAATCATTTGACAAAGTACAGCATCCTTTCTTGATCAAAACTCTTCACAGTGTAGACATAGAGGGTACATACCTCAATATCATCAAAGCCATCTATGAAAAACCCACAGCAAATATCATTCTTATGGGGAAAAACGAGAGCCTTTTCCCTAAGGTCAGGAACACGGCAGGGCTGTCCGCTATCATCACTACTATTCAACATAGCACAAGAAGCTCCAGCCTCAGCTATTAGTCAACAAAAAGAAATAAAAGGCCTCTGAACTGGCAAAGAAGTCAAACTCTCACTCTTTGCAGATGATATGATACTTTATGTTGAAAATCTAAAAGAGTCCACTCCAAAACTGCTAGAACTCATATTGGAATTCAGTCAAGTGTCAGGATATAAAATCAATGCACAGAAATCAGTTGCATTTCTATGCACCAAGAGCAAGACAGAAGAGAAATTAAGGAGTCAATCCCAGTTACGATTGTATCCAAAACCATAAGACACCTAGGAATAAACCTAACCAGAGAGGCAAAGAATCTGTACTCAGAAAACTATAAAATACTCATGAAAGAAGTGGAGGATGACACAAAGAAATGGGAAAACATTCCATGCTGATGGATTGGAAGGACAAATACTGTGAAAATGTCTATGCTACCTAAAGAAATCTATGCATTTAATGCAATCCTTATCAAAATACCACCCATATTTCTTTTCAAAGAAATGGAACTAATACTCCTAAAGTTTCTATGGAACCAGAAAAGACCCCAAATAGCCAGAGGAATGTTGAAAAAGAAAACCAAAGTTGGTGGCAACACAATTCCAGACTTCAAACTCAATTATAAAGCTGTAATCATCAATACAAAATGTTAATGGAACAAAAACAGACACATAGATCAGTGGAAGAGAATAGATAGCTGCGAAATGGAAATTCAAATCTATGGTCAACTAACTAGTCTTCAACAAAGCAAGAAAGAATATCCAATGGAAAACATGACAGTCTCTTCAACAAATGGTGTTGGTAAAATCAAACAGCCGTAGGCAGAAGAATGAAACTGGACCATTTCCTTACACCACACACAAATATAGACTCAAAATGGATGAAAGATCCCAATGTGAGACAGGAACCCATCGAAATTCTTGAGGAGAATACAGGCAGCATCCTCTTCAACCTCAGTTGCAGCAACTTCTTCCTAGAAACATCGGCAAAGGCAAGGAAAGCAAGGGCAAAAATGAACTTTTGGGACTTCATAAGATCAAAAGCTTCTGCGCAGCAAAGGAACAGTCAGCAAAACCAAAAGACAACTGACAGAATGGGAGAAGATATTTGCAAATGATGTATCAGATAAGGGATTAGTATCCAAAATCTATAAAGAACTTATCAAACTCAACACCCAAAGAACAAATAATCCAATCAAGAAATGGGAAGAGGACATGAACAGATATTTCTGCAAAGAAGACATCCAGATGGCCAACAGACACATGAAAACATCCTCCACACCACTCGGCATCAGGGAAATACAAATCAAAACTACAGTGAGATATCAGCTCACACTGGTGAGAATGGCTAAAATTAACCAGTCAGGAAATGACAGATGTTGGCAAGGACGTGGAGAAAGGGGAACCCTCCTACATTGTTGGTGAGAATACAAGCTGGTGCACCCACTCTGGAAAACAGTGTGAAGGTTCCTCAAAAAGTTGAAAACAGAGCTACTGTATGACCCAGCAATTGCACTACTGGGTATATACCCTAAAGATACAAATGTAGGGATCTGAAGGAGCATTGCACCCAAGTGTTTATAGCAGCAATGTCTACAATAGCCAAACTATAGAAAGAACCTAGATATGCATCAACTAATGAATAGATAAAGAAGATTTGATATAAATATACAATGAAATACTATGCAGCCATCAAAACCCCCAAAATCTTGCTATTTGTAATGATGTAGATCAAACTAAAGGGTATTATGCCAAGCGAAGTAAATCAATCAGAGAAAGACAATTATCTATGATCTCTCTGGTATGAGGAATTTGAGAGGGAGGATGGGAGGTCATGGGGGGGTAGGGAGGGGAAAAATGAAATAAGATGAGATTGGGAGAGAGACAAACTATAAAAGTCTCTTAATCTCAGGAAACTGAGGGTTGCTGGGGGGTAGGCAGATAAAGATAGGGTGGCTGGGTGTGGACATTGGGGAGGGTATGTGCTATGGTGAGTGCTGTGTATTGTATAAGACTGATGATACACAGAGTGGTACCCCTGAAGCAAATAATACATTATATGTTAATTTGAAAAAATATATACCATAATAAAATTTTGTACTGTTAAAAGTAAAAGATGAACGAAGTTCAAAGCCTTTAAAAATCATTATTTAACATGAAGATTCACCTGGGGAAATCACTAAGGACATGACAGAAGCTTTTAAGAAACTTTTGTCCCCCCCAGTTTCCTAGCCTCTACCCACCTCCCTCCAACCATGAGGTCACCAACGTGCAACAGCATGTGTGACAGACCACAGAACCTGGAATGAAGCCCTGGGGCTTAAGTCCTGCTTCTACCACTGATAACAATATAAACGTATACATTTTAAACCATGGAACATTAATTTTCTCATTTGTAAAAGACATATCATATCTGCCTTACAAAGCTCTGTGAATTTAAATGATAAAATATATGTGAAAACATTTTCAAACCATAAAACAATACACAAATATTCTTTAAAATGAGTGAAACTGCATTATAACAAGGACCAATACCTTAGTAATTAGATTTATCTTCTTCATAGTACTTGATATAGAACATTTTCATATTCAGTTTTTCTTTTTTGTTTTAAATGACAGTTTTAGGTCATCTGTGCTTTGAAACGCTTTTAGAGAAGAAACAAAGGAAGAAACAAGGAGTGAAGAAAGGAGGGAAGACTGAAATTCTTTCCAAAGAAGAAAGAATTTTTTGTTCTGGCCAAAGAAACATTGAGCTAGTTTAATCCCCTTGTATCAAATATTAATACAAGAAACACTGGCAGATTTTTTACCAGTGTCTGACATATTATAAGCATTTAATACAATTTTTTTCAATAGATGTAATCAACTTCAGATGATAATAATTTGACTAACAAAAATCCTCTGTGTATGGCATGAATTATCCTGAGCTTGCCATAATTGTATAAGGAGAAAATTCAGACTTGAAGTCAAGAAAAGTGAGCTGGTCAGTGACTGACTGCCTTATTTTAGGTGTTCCCATTGGGGCCAGGAGATGGGAGGGGGGGGCTGGTAAATGAACTGTAAGTTAGAGCACCCTGAATAGAAGGGATAATTAGCCATCAAACCAGGTATAAAAGCAGTTCATAATAAACACAATACAATCTGCCAAAGTAAGAAATTCTTTCTTTCTCCTAAATAGAGACAAAGGGGAATACAGTGACAGAGATATTAATAAGTATTTTTTTCCATTGCAAAAAGAAAACTGCTTTAAAATATACTATTCTGTCAGATCTCTCTCATGTCTTTTTCTAACCATATACAGAAACACTCCTTTCATTGAGGGTAGCCTATTTGATGTTTCTGTTTTTTCTTAGTCCTTTAGTATGTTAAAGATGGGAAAAAAGGAACAGGGAAAAATCTTTAGGTTGCCTCTTCATTTAAAAAAATTTATAGAACATATCAAATGTTGAAATCTGAAAAAAATAATAAAAGCCAGATGCTCCATATATAAAACACATATATTCAACAACTAGTAGTATTTTACTACTTATTTTTTTACATTCTTTTTACATTTTTTACATTCATTTTACATTTTTACATTCTTATGTTTTAAGAAAAAAAACAACCAATACAGCTTTTGATGTTCTCTATCTTTTCATTTTTTCTATTTGCTATTTTATTTATGTGTATATTTTATCCTTATTAACCATCTTTCTACTTTCTTTGTCTTTATTCTATTACTTGAAAACTAGTTTATTAGTGAATTAGCTCATTGATTTGCTATCTTTCAGCCTTTGCTATAGTGTATGCATTTATTTTTTTAAGTTTTTATTTAAATTCAAGGTAGTTAAAACACAGTGTAATGTTAGTTTCAAGTGTACAGTATAGTGATTCTACACTTCCATACATCACCATGGTGCTCATCATGACAAGTGCACTCCTTAATCCAGGTCACCTGTTTCACCCAACCCCTATCCTGTCCCCCCTGGTAATCATCAATTTGTTCCTTACAGTTGAATCTATTTCTAGTTCTCTCCCTATCTCTCTTTTATTTTCCTCTGTTCACTTGTTTTGTTTCTTAAATTCCACATATGAGTGAACTCATATGATATTTGTGTTCCTCTTATTTTGCTAAGCATAACACTCTCTAGTTCCATCCATGTCATTGCAAATAGCAAGATTTCATTAGTTTTAATGGCTGAGTAATATTCCATTATGGATTATTGATAGATAGATAGATAGATAGATGTAATAGCTATAGATAGATGATTGATAGAGAGAAAGAGAGAGAGAGAGGGAGAGAGCAATTCATCAGTAGATGGACACTAGGGCTGTGTCCATAATTTGGCTAGTGTAGATAATGCTGCTATAAACACTGGTGAACTTGTATCCCTTTAAATTAGCAATTTTATATTATTTGGGTAAATACCTTATAACACAATTGCTGGATTATAGTGTAGTTCTGTTTTTAACTTTCTGAGGAAGCTCCATATTGTTTTCCAAAGTGGCTGCCCCAGTTCACATTCCCACCAAAATTGTAAAGAATTCCCCTTTCTCCACATCCTCACCACCACCTGTTGTTCCTCATGTTATTAATTTTAGCCCTTCTGACAATTATGAGTTGGTATCTCATCATGGTTTTGATTTCTATTTTCCTGATGATGAGTGATGTTGAGCATCTTTTCATGTGTCTGTTGACCATCTGTATGTCTTCTTTGGAAAAATATTTGTTCATGTCTTTTGCCCATTTTTAAAAATTGTATTATTTTCTTTTTAGGTATTGAGTTTTATAAGTTTTGTATATATTTTTGATACTAGCCCTTTATCAGATATGTCATTTTCAAATATTTTCTCCTATTCCACAGATTGCCTTTTAGTTTTGTTGATTATTTCCTTTGCCGTGCAGAACCTTTTGATTTTGAAGTCCTAACAGTTCATTTTTGCTTTTGTTTCCCTTGCCTCCAAAGACATATCTAGAAAGAAGTTTCTATGGCCAATGTCAAAGAGGTTACTGCCTATGTTCTCCTCAAGGATTTTGGTGGCTTCAAGTCCCATATTTATGTCTTGAACCCATTTTAATTTATATTTGTGTGTGGCATAAGAAAGTGGTCCAAAAAAAAAAGAAAAAAAAAAAAGAAAGTGGTCCAATTTCATTCATTTGCATTTTCCTGTTGTTTTTCCAACACCATTTGTTGAAGAGACTGTCTTTTTCCCATTGGATACTCTTTCCTGCTTTGTCAAAGATTAACTGACCGTATAGTTGTGGGTTCATTTTTTGTTTTTCTATTCTGTCCATTGATCTATGTGTCTGTCTTTGTGCCAGTACCATACTGTCTTGATCAATACATCTTTGTAATACACTTTGAATCCAGTATTGTGATGCTCCCAGCTTTGCTTTTCTTTTTCAAGATTTCTTTGGTTATTTGGGTCTTTTGTGGTTCTGTACAGATTTTAGGATTGTTTGTTCTAATTCTGTGAAAAATGCTGTTGGCATTTTAAATTGCATTGAATGTGTCATTTGCTTTGGGTAGGATAGACATTTTGACACTATTTGTTCCTCCAATCCATGAGCACAGGATGTTTTTCTATTTCTTTGTGTCATCTTCAATCTTGCATTTAATTTACAAATTTAAAAAAAAAAAAACCTATGTGTTTGACATAAATTTTTCTCATTATTATTTTGCTTTATAAAGTTGTAACTTTTGGTATGATTTCTTCTTTGACCTACAAATTATTTGGAAATGTAATTTTAAATCTGTGGTATTTTTTATTTTCTATTTTATTTTGATGTCTAATTTTAATCCAATCTATCAGAATAGTCAGTTTGTGTGGTGCTAGTTTGTTTACATTTATTTTCATATTTTCTTCCATATAAACTTGAAAAGAACAAAAAAACCAAAGTAAGTAATCAAAATGGTCTGACTTACAGAGACCAATGGCATTAGCTAGTTAATCATAGTGTCCCTAGAAAAGAAATAGGTGGGAACTCTACTTGTTCTTACTTGATCTGTAAAAGAAAATCAGTTCTAGGTATTATGAACAGGAGTCTAATTTGAATAACCAGAACAGAGAATCACAATCCCTTGATCAATTCCCTGACTTAAGCCAGTTTAGAGATTGAAATTCCCTTGAATTGAGGAGTATAGTCCATTGGACGAAGGACTCTAGAACACCACCAAAACTTTATACTGCTAATATTCTTCTAAGTTTTACTCAGTGAAAACTCAGACCATTTACCAGGGTGACTATGCTTTGGAGAAAGACAAATAGACCTTTTGGTGATTTGTACTGTCTTGTAGACACTGTCTTTGAACTGACACTAATTTCAGGAGATCAAAATATCACTGTTGTCCACTGTTCAGAGTAAAAGCATATGGAAGTCAGACCATCAGTGGAGTTTCAGTTCAGTTCCATCTCACAGTAAGCCACAGTAAGCCCATCCCATGTTTATTTCCCCAGTCTTAGAATATGTAATAGATAGACACACTCAGCCACTGAGAGAATCCCCACATTGGTTCTCTGATCTGTGTTGTAAAGGCTATTGCAGTGGGAGAGGTTAATTTGAAAACATTAGAATTGTCTCTACCTATAAAAAAAGGTAAAATAAAAGAAATACCATATTATTGGAGAAATTTCACAGATTAGTACTCTCATCAAGGACTTGAAGATGCCTGAGTAGTGAGTGATTGGCACCATATCCTCGTACGATCCATCCATTTGACCTGTGAGAAAACAGATGTACCTTGGGCTAAACTGTGTTGAAATCTCATCTCTACTACTTGGGACTTGTGTGACATTGAGTTACATTATCTTTGTGGACCTTTTTCTTTATCTGTAAAATGGAGCTAGTCACCATTTCACACAGTTATTATGAAATTAAATAAAATACCATTTAAAGATTTGTCATTCAATTAATATAAACCAACTCTATCCTTGAAAATGCTGGTGGTAGAGGGACTTAGCATCATTCTTTACTTCTTCTACTGTTTTTTGTTGTTGTTGTTGTTATTTCCTTCAAAGTGTTTTTGTTTATTTATTCATTCACTCATCAAATATTTATAACCACTATATATTAGGCACTATGAAAGGCACCCAGAAAACAATGATGCACAAGTCACACTTAGTGTCTATAGTCTTATGTATACAACTAGCTAAGAAGATAGTCACAGAAAATATAACTAAAGTGTTATGAATATTATGAAAAATAGTTGCAGAATGCTTTGGGAGCTTATAAACCAATACTTACTCTTGTGTTAGTGCTGGGAGAAGATCCTCACAAACGTATAAGTCAGGAAGAACAAATAAGCTTTGGCAAAGAAAGGGGGCAAAGATGTTCAGTCAGATGAAACATGTATGTAGAGATCCAAAAGCTAGAGATAGTTAGGGGTATTCAAGGACCAAAAAGAAAGTGACTGTGACTGAACCATAATGAATTATGGGAAAAGACGGTCATGCTCAGCCTACAGAAGCTGGCAGAGACCAAATTAAGCCCCACCTTTCAAGCTTTTCTTAGGATTTTGATCTTTATTCTGAGAAAAAGAAATGGAACACTGTTGAATTAAATGAAGTCAGCTTTCTACTGATTGCCTTAATAAACAGGAAAAATGTGTTTTATGGTAAATTATTATATTTATGGTTAATTGTTAAGTTATGGTTAGTTATGGTTAAATTATGGTAAATTGTTTAGGTATTAATTACTATTTCTATTTTCAGAATGTGAAATCAAATTTACATCCGCTAAATACCACTCTCCCAAATCACACAAACCTGTTCTGTACAATTATGAAATGAACCAGAAATGGAAAATGGAGTATCAAAAAAGAAAATTTTAAGTATTTTGCCTCATTGTGTCAAGCTCTTATGATCCTTGACTGTCATCTCAGGACAAAATATAATCAAGCAAGTCACTTACAGCTCTGTCTGACCCACAAAATCATGTAACTGACACATTGGGAAATAAGTAAAATCATAGGATGTCAGCTTTATTTTTTAATGGTCTACTTTCGAAGAATGAAGAAACAAGGGTCCCTAATTTTGAAGGGATTCTCTATTCACTGTCTCTAAGTCTTCCAGGCAAACATGCATGACTGAAAGTCTGTGTAACCAAATGAATAAATAATCAAAAATAAACACAGACCCATAGGATCCGTTCATTAAGATTATCATATATAACCAACCAAACAAGATGAATTGTAGAGAACTTAGACTTGAAGCCCAAAGACTTAGCTTCCAACTCGTGCTCTGCCACTTTCTGCCACTTACTATTTATGTGACTATGGGAAAAATCACCTGGCTCTTTTTTATTTTTTAAAGATTTATTTATTTATTATTTGAAAGGGCAGGGGAAGGAACAGAGGGAGAGGGAGACAGAGAGAATCTCTAGCAGACTCCCCACTGAGCCTGACATGGGGCTCAGTCCTAGGACCCTGAGATCATGATCTGAGCTGAAAGCAAGAGTCAGATGCTTAATTGACTGAGCCTCCCAGGCAACCCTCACCTGTTTTTCTTTTATCAGTCACCTTGGCAAAATAGGTATAACTGTATTTAAATTGCTATTTATTTATAGAAACTTATAGCTAGAAATGTCATAAGAGATCATTAAATCACTCAGTGCCAATCCCCCTTGCATAAGAATAAAGATAATGAGTCTAGCCAGAGTAAAAAGGATTGTCTACAATAACCTACACTTTTGACCTTGACCTTCATATTGCTTCCTATATATCATACTTATTAAATAAAAATAAGATAATGTTACTCTTCCAGGAGCTTAACTTTCCTTGTATCACTTTATCCTTCCAGTAACCCCATGATATAATTATATTATGATCCTCACCATGTGGAAAAGAAATGGAGGATTTTAATGTTTAGGAAAATTGCCCCCAATTATAGAATTATAGTAGATTCAGTTGAATCTATTCAATTCAATTAATTCAATTATAGTAGATTCAGTTGAATTTGAACCCACGTCTTTATTTTATTTAATTCCTCCCCCTTAAGCTCCAGGGTACCAGATTGCCTATCACACATTCTTTTTTTCTTCACCTCTGCCCTTATGCCTGATTCTCTCCTCACATATATAAAATTGTTTTTGAAAGTACTTCAGGACTCCTGGTCCAGCACTCCCCTCAGGAAGACCTAAGGCTTGGTACATGTGGAATATGCTCAAATCAAAGGCTCAGCATTGAGGTAGTCAACTTCCTGATCTCATTAACACACAGAAAAATCTCTAGAAAGTAAACCAGTAGGAACTTAGTTCAAGTATGCATCCTGAAATAACAGGGATAATTTAAGAGGACAGAGGGTAAAGACTAAAATTAACATCTGGCTAGCACCTTTCAACTCTTCCATTTGTGTTAAATTGCCATGAGTCCCGACATGCTTTGTACCATTTGAACAGTGATGAGATAATAGGTAATGATAAATTTGAAATGGTAAAAAGCTAGTAGTGACTGAAGCAGCCTCACCTAGCATCTCACTCATTTACCTTGAAAGCATATGAGCAGGATATAATTAAAAGAGTAAAAACTAAAAGCAGAAGATAGCCCATCACCACAATACATAGAATTATTGAGTCACTATACTGTACACCTGAAATGGACTGTATGTCCATTTCATACACCTGAAATATAACACTGTATGTTAACTATACTGGAGTTAAAATTTATAGCTTAATAAAAAATAAAATATATTTTTAAAAAAGAAGATTGCCTATCACCAGACATTAGGAGGAAGTTCCAGTAACAGCAACAATAAAACAGGACTTAAGGAAAAGAAATGGTGATCTAAACATAAATTTGGCTCTAGGAATAAAACAACCTTAACCAGCCAAAAGAAGGTAAGAAGATTTTTAAAGGCAGGTTTTCCTGAATGGAAATTTACATGCAATAGGTTTATTGGGAAGAGTTTTTAGGAACAACACCTGCAAGTAAATGAACAGGCTTAGACTAGGGAAGAAGTTTAATTGTGATTTAATTTTCAGCTCTGAAGCTAGGACAGTTCCACAGAGATCTCCTCAATTGGGAGCATGAACTTTGCATCCCCACACTGATCAATCCCCTGGAAATGTATTTAACCTTTGATGGTTCAGCTCATTTTGGTGATATATAATTCGCAGTGAGGACCTTGTATCATAAGCAGCCAGTATACCCAATAGCTGGGAATGTTCTTCTCTGTCCTGAAGGAGATATCAGGTAAATGTACTACAACATATATTAATAAAATACTTTCTTTTCACATTTATCACTAAAAACTCCCTGGATCAGGCTATACTAAATGGAAAAGCTGGGAATGGATATTATTTTAGAGACTGGCTAGATGCTTCTCCACCTTATCTCCCTTATCTTCATGCACTCAGAGATGACAACTGCTTGAAAATAATGAATAATAGGACACTTGAGGGAAGTAGAAGCAATGTGTTGTCTTTGGAGGTATAATTCCCAGAAAAAATATTTTATGACTATGTGGAGTCATGATGATGGCTGATTTCTTTTTAAATGTACCCACTAGGTTAGAGTTTAGATAACATCAACATAGGACACAATACTTCAGTTGTCCTTGGCCTTACTAGATAAATCCTGTTAAACACCTGTATTTGGACTGGAAGCCAAGCACAACAATGCTCCTGAGCCATAGATCAGACAAGGGAATAACCAGAGTCCAGTTCAAAAGTAGAGGAGCCATAGCCAATTGATCTACCTGCAGCTTGGAAAACTCCACATCTAGAAAGATACACCCTCATTTTAATTAATGAGCAAATGTTTTGAGTGTATATAATAGTATATTATGGGTATATATTTATTATGTGTATATAAAATATGGTTATATAATAGAAAAGACTAAAACATGGAATTGGGAACTCTGTCCTGGACACTAGAATAATATCTCTTCATATTGTTAATATAAGCTAGTGCAATGGTTAATTTTATATGCCAACATGAGTGGGTCATGGGGTGCCCAGATATTTGACTAAACATTATTTCTGGGTGTGTCTGTGACGGTGTTTCTAGATGAGGTTAGCATTTGAATTGGTGGATTCAGTAAAGATTGCCTAATCTTCTCCAGCTTACCCAGTCAGCAAGAAGGAATATATTCTCCCTCCCCCGACCCTTTGTTCTTCTATATAGGCCTTCATCAGGTCGGTTGATGTCTATCCATCCTGGGTAGGCAATCTTCTTGTATTAACAATTTCAATAGGACTCAAATTTCATTGCTAAAAATGAGCATATATTCATTCATTCATTCATTCATTCAGCATGATTTACAAATTGCATACCACCCACTGGGCACTGTAATATATTCTAAGAGTACAAAAGTTAACAAGACAGATAAAAACTCTTTCCTCAAGTAGAGTGTTGCAAGATAGACTAAGTGAGAAGCAATAGTTAAAAAAAAGTGATCTCTGTAATTTTCAGTTATCTCTTAGGACAAAATCTCAGTGCCACACAACAAATAGCTTTGGCACTTCTACAGGTCTGGGCAATGCTAAACCGATCTTAACCAGGTGAAAGGGATGGTTAGGCCTTGTGTCTCTCTTCTTCCAACAGACTTTATACAGTGGAGGCAGGATCCAAGGGGGTGGTGGGCAGCAGGAATGTTCCAGGTACAGAAGTAGTCCCTGTCATTTTTGCTACAATTGGATTGGGCAAAACAAGTCACAGGCACCACACAGACTAAAAGGGTAGAGAAATAAGCTCCATTCCTTGATTGGGGAGCTACAAACATTGTAAAGGGTTTGAATAAAAGAAAGGCCAAAGAATTGTCTCCATTGTTTAAAAAAATGAGATGAAGTTCACATAAGATGAAATTAACCATTTTAAAGTGAAGGATTCAGTAGCATTTAATAGTTAGTACATTCACAGTATGGTTCAATCTCCACCTTTATCCACTTCTAAAACATTTCCATCAGCCCCTCCAAAATGGGAAAATTTTAAAATAGTTACACCTCATTACCCCCTCACCTCCCCCTAGCAACCAATAGTCTGGTTTCTATCTCTGTGGACTTACTTATTATGGACATTTCATATAAATGGCATCATATAGTATGTGATCTTCTGTGTCTGGCTTCTTTCACCTTAGCATAATGGTATCAAGTTTTATCCAACCATGTTGTAGCATGTGCCAATACTTCATTCCTTTTTATGGCTGAATAATACTGTTATGTATCTTCATGCATTGATCACTCATCAGCTGATGAATATTTTGGTTGTTTTGATCTTTTGGTTATTGCGCTGCTATAAATATACATGTAAAGGTATTTATTTAAATACTTGATCTGTTTTCAATTTTTTTTTTGGAATATATGCCTAGGAATGGAATTTCTGAATCAAATGGTAATTCCATTTAATTTCTGCAGGACTTCCAACTATGTTGCCTCCACTTTGGTAATCAGGCAATATACAGAGAGAGCAGAAGGACTCAAAGCAGAGGCAGTTTATCTGTTCTACAGTCAGGGAGAGTCATGGCACATAGTGGTATTTAAGCTGAAGTACTAAGCATAACTGAGATCTGGGCAGATGAAGTTATGGCAGGAGGAATGACAAGCAGGAAAAAACATTCTAAGAAGTATCAATCATTTCCAAAGTCTGAAGGTAGAACAATGGGATGGTATATCCAAATATGAGACTCACCCTGCCTTGATCTATCAGAGCTGTGTGCTTTTAAAGAGGGCCTTTCCCTGAAGAGAATTTTGTTTGTCTGCAGAGGACACAACTATGTAATATAATCCTCAACAGTGACCTAGACCCTCCTGATAAGTATCCACGGGAAGCTAGTCTTCACTCTTACAGTGAAGGAATCACTTTTTGTTTGACATTTCTGTGTGCTATTCCTCCTAACCTATTGTAGATCAATACTTTTGGAAAATACAAGCAAAATGCCCAACAGTGTACCATTGCTATAAAAGATTCTGTGTGTTAATCCTCACTTCCTATATTTGTATTGCTATAAATACATAACAAATTTTCCCATTCTTTGCTTACCTCTGGTTTAAACTACAACTTGGATTGATTATCTGCCATCTTCTGAGAATCTAACTGACCCACTCCAATCACACCCGCCCCCCTGCATTATATTAGAGCCACTAATCTAAACCACTCAGGACATCAACCACCACCCAGATTATTAGCCTTATAAAACTTTATGCCTTCAAGGATCTGACTGCTTCTTTCATCCATTTCCATTTTACCTGACTTCTCTAGTGTGCTTTCTGAAACTCAGAGTGTACAAGAATGATAAGATCCCCTGAAGTTTGTGACACACAGCCCCTATTCCATCTTCTCCAATTTGTTCAGGATCACAATGAATCCTTATTAGTCAAAGTCAGTCATGGCATTCACCTACACCTTTGCCAGAGGTTGACTTGTGACACTCAAAAGATGTGTCCATTTGATACAATTTTAACCATTGATTCAGTAAGGGAAGACTTCAAGGAGACTTTTGGGAATTTACTGATGAAAAGCAAGAACCGTTTGGAGGAGATCAATTTCTTGCCACACCATGCCCAACTTCTTGGATCTGAATGTTGTTTTAATATTAAGACAATGCAGTGAAAAGCCTAAGGACCAAAAACCAAGCTGCTAAAGATGGCAGAGGAGAAAGCCAGAAAATACTCAGGGTTAGGATGACACTGGTAGATGCCTGAAACTCTCAGTGGCTGTCTCTCTTTAGACTTTGTTATATGGAGAAAATTTGAATTGACATAAATCCTGGCATCTCCTCTGAACTTTCTCTACACCATCTCACTCTAACAAAAATTTGGAGGCATTCTTTGGATGCAGCTTTCTCTGCAGTCTCTCAAACAGAACTATTTTGCCCTCCACGTTACATGTATCTTGGGGTTTCAATGTCCAATAGATATTTCTAATAGTACTTTTGTTTTTTAATCAGAGGTTGGCAAATACTTTCTGTAATCATACAAATAGTAAATATTTTCAACGTCGAAGAGATAAGATCTGTCACAGTATAGCTCTACTATGGTGGCTCCCAAGCAGCCATAGACAGCGCCTAAATGAATGGGTTGGGCCATGTTTCAAAAAAACTATTACAGGCGTGCCTGGGTGGCTCAGTGGGTTAAAGCCTCTGCCTTTAGCTCAGGTCAACATCTCAGGGTCCGAGGATTGAGACCCACATCAGGCTCTCCGCTCAGCAGGGAACCTGTTTCCCTTCCTTTCTCTCTTTCTGCCTCTCTGCCTACTTGTAATCTCTGTCTGTCAAATAAATAAATAAAATCTTTAAAAAAATTTTTACAAAAATAGGTGATAAGGAGCTTTGGTCCGCAGTCCAGTCCACAATTTTCCAAGATCTTTCTATTCTTTTTTTTTTTTAATTAAAAAAGTATTTTTTTTTAATTTGAATGTAGTTGACCCACCATATTATCTTAGTTTCAGGTATACAACTTAGTGATTAGAGAAGCTTATACATAATGCTGTGTTCACCTTAAGTTTAGTCACTATATGTCAAGTTACATCACTATTACAGTATCATTGACTATATTCCTTATGCTGCACCTTTTATTCCTGAGCCTTACTCATCCCATAAGTGGAACCCTGAATCTCCCTCTCTCCTTTACTCATCTTGCCCAACGCCGACCCTCCACTTTTCTAGAAGTATAATCATATTCTAGATCATTGTTCTATCTTCTTCCAACAAAACTTCATATTCTTGGAAATACATGCCATTCTGACAGCTGACCTGTTACCATTCGCCACTTGCTGAAAAATTTTCTTGAATTATTTGATAGAATTGCAAACTGGCTTAGCAACTTCCTTCCACCGACTATTCCTTCCACTATTGCTTTTCAATACAGAAGCCCTGGCTGAAATCAGTTCCTTGACCTCTTCAAAAGCAATGCTTTCTTTGGAAATTCTTGCTTAAGTCACTCACACTAATAACCCGAACCTAGATATTGTTATCAACAATAACATCACCTCTTTTACAACCTTGGAATCTAGAGTTCTAATTTCAGATCACTCTTTCTGGTTTTGTCAGCTTCCTTACTCTAGTCCCCTATTCTAACAATTCTTTAACCTTGTTGCAACTATTCTCATCCTGGAATGCCCTCACTTCTCTCTTTGCCTAGTGCAGAGTTCATGGTTCCGAACTATAACCAGTACTTTGAACATACTCAATTCCACCTCTTGCTTCCATTCTGACATAATTATCAGGCAATAAGCAACTATGAATAAAACCTATATGCCTGTTGGGATATTTAATTTTATATGTCAGTTTGACTTGGTTAAAGTTTTCACAGATTTCTGCTAAAACATTGCACCTGTGTGCATGTCTGTGAGATAGCATTTGTATCAGTAGACTTGAGTAAAGACCTTCCTCACTAATACTGGTGGGCATCCTCCAAGTCCCTTAATGGCCGGAATAGAACAAAAAGGCAGAGGAAGGGTGAGTTCACTCCTGCTGGATCCATCTTCTGCCTCCTCCAACATCAGCATTCCTGGTTCTCAGACTAGAATTTATACCATCAGCCTTCTAGAATTTCAGTACTTGGGCTGAATTTATACCATCAGCTTTCCTGGTCCTCTGGAACTTTTTGGCCTCCATAATCATGTGAGCTAATTCCTATAATAAATCTCTCTCTCTCTCTCTCTCTCTTTCTCTCTCTCTCTCTCTCTCTATATATATATATATATACATATATATATATATATGTATATATATATATATATATATAGTCTGTTTCTCTGGAGAACCCTGAGAAATACACCTGCCTAGGATAAACACTCAAGGAGTTGAAGACTGTTGGAGAAAATCCCCAAATGATGCTGTTTGATCATTCTCTTTCACATTTACAGCCCTCAAATTAGCACTATCCAAAAGCCTTACTATGTTTTTCTAGTAAACTTGCTTTACCTTTCTCTAAGATAACTATTTTGTATCTTCTCCTTGCCCCAATGCACTCTGATCTATTTGATCAGGCATTAGTCTTTATTCAAAAGCCACATTATTTATTTACTTAAAAAGTTAAATTCATATTGTAGAAATTTTACCTCCTCCAATCCCTAAATCTATTAATCTTCCTCATCTTTATCCTCATCACGTGTCTTCTCTTTGCTTACAGTGAGCTGTTTATCATGGTGGCTGAGGACATGCCTCTACAGGAGGACAACTTGGCTTTGAGCACTAGCTTCTCTATTCAAGTGCTGTGTGAGTACAGAGGAGTAGCTTACCTATTCTGCACCTCTATTTTGCCCTCATTATATTCAAAACAGTGATAGAAAATATCTCTCAAAGTACTTCTGAGTATTAAGTAAGTTAACATTCTTAGAATAATCCCTACCAAATGGCAAGTGCTTAGGAAATGATAGACATATTTCTAATTCATTATTAAAATAAAGGAAGAGTCTAGTTTATATAAAGCTAACTTCTTCTTTTGTGTTCCAGATCTATTTTCAGCTGTTCCACCCAGGGAGATCACAATGAAAGCTGAAATGTAAACAGGCTATGGCAACAACTATATACAGTATGTTTATATATGCCTACACACAAGTTGTGATGTAACTGAAATAAATAGATACAATGTCTGTTATGATATGAGATTTCTAAATCAGTCTTCTTTCCTTTATGCTTTGTGTGTTTTTATGTTATGTTATGGTTGGTTAAAAAAATAAGTATGTGTGCCCTTGTATACTCCCAGTGTCTGATATTAAATGTATTTTAAAAGAAGAGATATTGGAGCATGCATGGCTTCAGATTTTGCTGGACCTAAAATTTAAACATTTTAAAAATATACATATACAGTTTTTAAAAATGAAATGAATTATAGGGCCTATGCAAGAAGACAGACCCTGCTGCTTAAGCTTCATTTGCTCTCTGGATGCGAATCCCTGGATTCTGGATCCCTCCAGAATACTAAAATGAAGATGTTATTATCTCTTACATGTTGGTGAAGAAAAACAAAGTAACTTTGTGGTTACATAGGTAGTGAGTGACCTAGATGTGATATGTCCTCAGTCTCTTGGTTCTAAGACAAGAGTCCTCTGCCTCCCTATTCCAGTTTCCTCTATCCTTATCAGCAGAAAGGAGGCTGGGGTTCCAAATTTTACATCTTTTGTTCCACTTCCTCTTTCTCAATATTTGCCCCCATTATGTCTAATTTTCCCCCCGTTTTTCTACCGTCACTGCTGGAGGTCACACGGGGAAGCCTCTCATTCTCACTGGGTTCCGAATCTCTGGGGAGTCTGTTGACCATTGAAAGGCACAACCCCAGGGAGAGCGTGGTGATTACTGGGAAATCATACAATCCTCAAAGTCATAACAACAGGCACATTCAGATGTCTTACATCCTCCTCTGTCTGATAATCCTACTCATATCTCATATATGGAAGGGTAATCAGTAGTTGTAAAAATGTAGTCTTAGAAGCAAGCAGGGAGCATGTTCACATAGGCCAGCATGTGTAAATGCTTCCCTGGCAACACAGGGAAGAGTCCTGTTGCAGGAGAGGAAATAGCAATGAAATTTAGATTTCACTGAAAGTAGTGGTCATAAGATGGCAGGGAGACTGGAAGTAGGACAGTGTTTTCTAAAAGATAAGCCCAGGGAAGCAAACAAACAAACAAGCAAAAACAAAAACAAACAAACAAATAAAAAAACACCAAAAATTTTGTTTCTAGCAAATGGATGCCAAAGATGCAATCACAATAATATTGACATATTTGGAGAAGAAGAAGCCATAAATTCCTAAAGGAACCATAAGCGTGGTGGGATATCCTTTGTGGGACTCTGTGGCTGAGCGTATCCAAAGCACAGGGATACTGCTAATCTGGGAAACTTTCCTCCTGATCTGAGAAACCCTGTTTCCTTTAACTTATGTAGGATTGCAGTGGCATTGTCAGACATTCATTCATCATAACCCATGGCATAATGGTAAATATACAGCTTAGTAACAGGGCATTTATTCTCAAGCTACTATCTATCTGATAGGAGAAATTTGAAAGAGTAGACCGGCTAATTTCAAAGACCATTTTGCTCCAGAACCCTGGAGCCATTAATGATTTACACTACTCTTTGATATTCTTTTATGTAAATGTAAATCCCCTAAGAGAAGAATAATGTCTATTCCTTAATGTGCACCCAAATACAATTTTATGGAAGTAGCTCTTATGGGATTCAGAGTGATTCAAATCCTCTCTACTCCACTCATTGGCTATGCGTTTTAAGTTACTTAACTTACCTGCTCCTTTGTTTTCTCACCTATAAATTTCAAATTAGTGGTGTAGGTTTACCAAGGTACCCCATATGACAAGCCTCTTGTGCAGCTTGCTGCACAGAAATATTATGCTTTTCCTCCCACCTTACTTCAGGCCTCATTCCATTATGTACCATACTGCCAGCATTCCTTTCCATTATGTTCAAGCTTTTCACATATACTTGCCTTGTTCAGTAAATTTCTCATCATAAAAATGATGAGAAATTTCATTGTAGTTCATTTGTCTACCCATTTCTGATTTTAAAAAATGCTCCAAATATTCAAGTGCCTCATTAACCCCCATGATGCTGCATCAGAGGCCACACATTTGAAGAGCATGCAGTGACTGCATCTGAACAAAGGAACAGTTCCTGTGTGCATACTCTGTACCAGGTAGTGTACTAGAAACTGGAGAGAGGAATATAATCATAAAATATAAGGCCTGATTTCAAAAAATTTACAATTAGGGAAGGGGAAGCTATGCATTTTCAATTAAAAAAGGACCAAAAAGGATGGGCTGAAGGAGCAAGGAAGGAAGGAAGGAAGGAGGAAGTCAGTATCATACTGAGCTATATTAAAGCCTGAGATAAAAGAAAGAAATTGTTAACAGAACCTGTCTATATTTAAAATTTTGTGTTTTTTTTTTAAATCATTGATTTTTTTTTTTGCATTGATTTTGATTTTTGTAAAATATTGTAGGAAAATATTACTTACCTCAATTACTGCTTTTTATTCTTGAGTTATGCACATCTGATTGAGAATCCTGGGCTCCTGGGTGGCTCAGTCAGTTAAGCATTTGCCTTTGGCTCAGGTCGTGATCCCAGTGTCCTGGGATAGAGCCCGGCATCAGGCTCCCTGTTTGGCGGGAAGCATGCTTCTCCCTCTCCCACTCCCCCTTCTTGTGTTTCCTCTTTGCTGTCTCTCTCTGTCAAATAAATAAATAAAATCTTTTAAAAAATAAAAAGAGAGAATCTTATGGAGCGAATAGTGTCCCCCCCCCCATCCCCACCGCCAAGTTAACATGTTGAAGGAAACGACATTTGGAAATAGCACCTTTAAAGAGGGAATTTAAGTTCAGCGAGCATAGGGAGGGCTCTCAACCAATAAGACTAGTAGTGTCTTTTTAAGAAGAGAATGAGATACCAGGAAAAAGGCCAGTGAAGACACAGTGAAGGGTGGCTATCAACAAGCCAAAGAGAGAGGCTTCAGGAAAAAACACCCACCAGCACCTTGATCTTGGAATTCCAGTTTCCAAGATACAAGAAATTAATTTCTGTAATAAGCCACCCTGTCTGTGGTATTTTGTTACAGTAACCCGAGCAGGCTAATGCAGAGGGTAAGAAGAGATTTCATCAAAGAAGATTCATATGAGTTTATTCTTAAAATATCAAAACAGTCTGGATAGTAAGGAGATGAAAGATAATTCTGGAAATTTTAAGCATGGAATAGAAATTAGAAAAGAGTTCTTTGGGCAGAGGCAAGGTCTTTGAGGTCAACACTGGCTGCCAAACTTACAAGCATTTCGAGCCAGGCTCATATCAGGCCGAACTGTCCTTTGACACAGACTTACACAAGTGCCTATTTTTGTAAGGCCCATGAGCTAAGAGGTTTTACATTTTTAACCTGTTGAAAGAAAACTAAAGGAGGGTCACCTGGGTGGCTCAGTCAGTTAAGCTGCTGCCTTTGGCTCAGGTCATGATCCCAGGGTCCTGGGACTGAGCCCCACATCGGGCTCCCTGTTCTTCGGGGAGCCTGTTACTCCCTCTCCCTCTGCCTGCCCCTCCCACTGCTTGTTCTCTCTCTCTTTCTCTGTCAAATAGATAAAAATCTTTAAAAAATCTTAAATAAAAATTTTTAAAAAAACTAAAGGAGAATATTTCTTGATGTTGAAAGTGACATGAAATTCAAATTTTTGTGTCCTTAAACGATGCTTTCTGGGAACGCAGTCATATTCACTTGTCCAAGTATTGTCTGGGGCTGGTTTTGTACTCTAATAACGGAGTTGAAGATTTTAGATGGAGACCATATGGCTCACAACACCCAAAATAATTGCTGTCGGACCCTTTACAGAAAAAGAGTGCTAGCCCCTGGACTAGACCATTTCCTTCTGGAACTCATCTCTAACATAAACATATTTGTTTAAGAGAAAGAGAGAGAGAGGGGGGAAGGGCGGGAGGGAAGGAAGGAGGAAGAAAGGAAGGAAGGGAGGAAGGAGGGAGGACGTAAAGGGAGAGAAAAAAGAAGGAAAAGAATATGAAGATATGTGTCTCTTTCATTTCCCCAATGCCCCATAAGCATACAAGCAAGAGCCCTTAATGTAGCATGAACAAAGGTGAGCCTGGTGCCAGGCTGTTCTGAAAACTCATCATTTACAACACCAAGAGTACCACTGTAAAAGCTACTGTGGTCAGCCATCAACTCTGATACAGCTCTTTTCCAAACCAAACCGGAGACACATGCTCACTTTGTTACGATGCAGAGCTCATTACCCTGAGCACACTTAGTAAACGGTCTTGGACAAAGTGCCTCATTTGCTTGCTGTAATGGAGGATTTGGCATACCCGTGTTCATTAAATCTCTATGCCCCAGTTGACACCCCACAGCTGAAATAACCCATAAACAAATTTATAGGAGAATCATTAAGAGTGAATGAGTGAATGAGTTATCACTTTGGAGGGATGTTTTAGATAAATGAAAGCACTGCTAGGCCCAAATTTAAAGCAATAAACCTTATATCTAAGTAGATCCATTTTGCCAAGAGAATAAACATGACTCAAACATTGATGGTGTGATTCTCTTAAAGCAATCATTTGCAAAACTCCAGGGTCCCCAATCAGGTGGTGAAAGTATTATCTTACAGACCTTCAAGGTAATTGCTCCTGCTCTCCACCCTGACACTGGACTGATCGGCAGGATTTTTCCAGCCTTGACTGAGACTAGAAAAACCACCCAGTCTCTGCCATTTTTATTCCTGTGAAACATACCACCATATTCATTTTCTGACATGTGATCTTAAAAGACTCTATTCTAAGGAAAAAATAAGATTTAAAAGAGTAAAGAGATGGAATCAGAGACACCTGGATGTAACTCTCATCTTTGTCATGTGTTAGCTTTATTTTTTTATTTATTTTTAAAAAGATGTATTTATTGGGGCTCTTGGGTGACTCAGTGGGTTAAGGCCTCTGCCTTTGGCTTGGGTCATGATCCCAGGGTTCTGGGATCGAGCCCCACATCGGGATCTCTGCTCAGCAGGGACCCTGCTTCCCCCTCTCTCTCTCTGCCTGCCTCTCTGCCTACTTGTGATCTCTGTCTGTCAAATAAATAAATAAAATCTTAAAAAAAATATGTATTTATTTATTCATTTGACAGAGAGAGACTTAGAAAGTGAGGGAGCACAAGCAGGGGCAGTGGGAGACTTAGAAAGTGAGGGAGCACAAGCAGAAGGAGAGGGAGAAACTGGCTTCCCGCTGAGCAGGGAGCCCAATGCAGGGCTCCATCCCAGGATCCCGGATCATGACCTGAGCCGAAGGCAGATTCCCAATGACTGATCCACTCAAGCGCCCCCATGCATTAGCTTTGAGCAAGTTTCTGACCAGTTACCTACCATCTCTGGGCCTGCTTCTCCATAAATAAAAATAAGGCTCAAAATAGCAACCTCCTTAATTTGCCATGAGGATTAAACGAAAGAATGTAAGCAATCCTCTTTGCCTGGCACCGACTTTGGTGTGCCCATGTTTAGCTTGCTTTTACACAATTTTGGGAAGTTTCAACCCCAAAGTAAAAATTGTTGATCCCTGCATCTGATTGTATGTTCCAGAGATAATAGCACAGATTCTCTGTCTTTTAGAAAATGTCCTTCTGTGACTGTCTTAGCAATTTAAATATTTTTAATATTATTAAATCAAAAGGCACAAAATAATTCCTATTATTTTAAGCACATGCATAGATATCATTATTTTAGAAAATAGAGGAAAAGAAGTGTAGAGTATTTACAATGTTTGATTTGGGCTCACTTCTCTGGGTGATGAAATGTTTGCAGGCTCTTTGCTAGTTATAAAGAAGAGAATGAAATTTTGAAATAACTAGGCATATTCCTTCCTTTTCAGAAGCTGTAACCCCATTCAAACAGGAATACAGTTTCACTCTGAGGAAGGGGAAAAGGAACAACAACGTGTGGCCTGGGCATTCTGCCACTGGGGGAGGAATTGGTTTGGGGTGTTTATTTGTTTACTTCTTTTCTAACAACCTATTCTAAACTTATATTTTCATGATACCAGGGAAATTCCATCGGCTGTCAATTCTACACTCAGATTCTTTCCCGTCAGCCCCCTCAGTTCTTTCTCTGCAGAAGTGGAAGGGTAGGACTAGTCTCAGCATGGGGGCCACACATTTCCAAACACAAGAGTGAGCCAGCACACCATCAAAGACCATACTCCCTTCATAGTTGGAAGGAAACTGAGATATCACCAAATTCAGCACTGCATCCTATGACAAAGGTAATGTTGCTTTCCCAAGACCAATTCACAAAAGTCCAAATCCCCTAGATTTGGCAAACAAATTTAAGCAACATTCAGAACTCCCACCATCCTTCCATGAAGCCCAAGCATGGCTCATGGACCTCAGATGAATTCCTTCCATAGATAGCACTTAATAAGAATGAGAAGAGAAATAGAAATTTCCATGATCAACAAATTTCTCATAACATTTTATGAAGAAAAAAAAATTCTGCTGGAAAATGTACTGTGTTCTCAGCAACTATTTTTGCTTGGTTAATATTTTCAGGGTTCCTGGCAGATGAGTAATTCGCTTCCAGGTAAAATCCATCATTTCCACATATAGCGCATTTGTTACTGTATCCAGGGCTTTGTGCTGTCTTTTAGTGTACTGCCTTTATTCCACCTAAAAGATATTAAAAACACAATACATTTTGAACACATGGTAATTTAATAATTGTTTCATGCTGAAAGGATAAACTAAAAAAAGAAAAGTTGTGTGGCAAGGATGGTCATATAATAACATCTATTCATAGTGTACCATCAATAAATTCATTTTTAATAGAAACACAAAGGGTAATTGTTGTAAGTGCATCTGTTCCAGATAATTTTTAAATTTTCAAAGATAAAATATTTTTTCCAAAAAACTAGATGTCTCTCTGATATGAAGTTTTCTGTGGCAATTAAAATTGCATAATTATGATGTAATATGGAAAACAGTATGAAACAGGAATGTGCCAAATTGTGTTTACAGAAGGATTACCAAGATAAATAAAACATCATGTTATTAAAAAAGAAAGGCCAGAAAAAAATACCCTAAACTTTATTATGTATTATAGAATACATAGCAGGAAGCTATTTTTGTATTATTTTCCATTTGCCCATTTTCCCATAACATGATTTTGCCACTTCTATAATGAAATGAAGATGTTTTAAAGAATAACCATGTGGGCCAGGGATACTAAATCTTTTTCTAGATGTGAGGTCAAACTGCAGCTACTAACCAGTGGGCCTGTGCCAGGCCCAGGAGCAAAGACATGTAAGTGCTATATCGTCTTCATTTTCAGAAAGCTCTATAGAGAGAATAATCATAATAAGGTTAGCCTCTATTGCAAATAAGAATCTTAGACTCTGAGTAAGGCGCAAACCCAGGAAGAGAGAAAACTGGCAAAAAATACATGCCTCTTTTTCCTCCACCATATTTTTCAAGTTTTTGAAATCTAACACTATACTATTTGCAGTCAAGACCAATGGGTTATCTGAGCAGGGACTGTATGACCTACACAGCAACATAGTCATGACCGGTGGGGGAAGGTGCAAAGACGGGTGGAGAATGATAGCTGAGACTCATTGAGTGTTTTTTCTTTCAATACCATTGACTAGCTGAAGATACATAAATGCATCAACACCTGACATCACTACCACAATTCCAAAGATCATGCGAAAGTTGACAATATAGTCATAATATAATTCTTATCTCAGTGGCAATATATATTTTTTAATTTTCATTTATTTTCTTGCTTTTTGTTCTGTGAGATAGGGAGACAGAGGAGAGTAAACAAAGTCAATATTACTGAGTAACTTGGACATACCAAAAAGATTAAGGGTTTCAATGTTCACGTAGGTTAGTGGAGGAACAAAAAATAGTTTGACAATTATAACTTTTGCGGAGGAGTTTTTAAAATTCCTTTCTGAAGAGAGGCCTGTGTAATACTAAGGCCATAAGCACATTTGCATAATACAATATAAAATACATAAGTTTACTCATAAATCAACATATTTACAGTATAATTGTGAGGGAATGGCATACCCAGATGGCAATATGACTCATTTGTTTAAGGACCAAAGTATACTTGTAATGGACAGTGAGCCTGAGGGTAACCTTAAACAAGAAAAAAAAAAAGAATCAATATTTAACAATTGTTATGATCTTGCTCATCCATTATTCCTCCTTAAGGTTTTCTTTTTCTCTTAGTATTTTCCATATGAGAGTATTTCAAGACCAGGCTGGGGAGAATTTAAGACCATCATGTGGCACATTATCTTTCATGCCTTACTCTTTGCAGGACTGAAAAACGTGGAGAAAGTTTGAAATATCTGATGTATAACAGTACTGCAAGCTAAGTCTGTCCTGGGCTTCCTTGGGGAAGAAAATTTAAAGAAAAAGAAAAAGAAAAAAAAAAAAAAAGGAAAACACATGAACAAAAGTGTCAGTGAGCATTTTACCATAGGATAACTATTTACTTGAAAGCTGCAGCCTGTTTTTGTGAATCCCATGGAAAATCAACACACAAACTTGCCAAGCCTCATTCTTTTCTCATAATAGTGACACAAGGAAACATCATTGTCTGGCTAGAACATATGTATCCACCACTTCCATTTATATTTGAGAAATAGTTTATCTTTTACTACAGTTCCCCCATTTTAATAAATTGCACATGTGGATTTTTCTCAGTTATTGTCCTATAATTCATTCTGGAAGTCCTCACTCTCTATCCTTGGGTACCCGCCGGCAGTGTTCTCTGTCTGGCCTTGTTTACTTCTCCATATGTCATCAGCATTAATCATTTTATCATCGATTTTTGGGTGGTCTGACTGCAAGATCTTAACTTCTGCTCCCCCTCCTGGCCCCTCATTTACTTTGCAGCTGTAAAATGGAACTGTATGTAGTGTATGAGCCAACGCCACATCTAGGAATTGGCATCATGTAGGAAAACAAAAAAGGCCAAAGCCAAGAGAACTTTCCTCCAGGATCTGAGGTTTTTCAGATAACTCTGTCTTCTCATTTCAGATTCTTTCTATGACTTTATTCAGTTATTTTGAGAACTGGTGTGAAACATAAGACGGTAGATATCTTCTGGATTTATTTCTAGCCTGTTTTGCAGATATGGCAAGATAAATGTGATATTAAGTTGATTTCCTACAAAATTGTTGGTGATGCACTAAGAGAAGAAATTTTGCATAGAATTCTCTGAGACTGACTCTATATTCTCATTAAACATGTCGTCATAGCTATAGGAAGCCATGGTATAAATTGCTGGAAGAATAAATAATTTGAAAGTCATTTCCACTTACCTTCATCAGCTGTTTTTTGATCTTGTTTGTTTGTTTAAATACAAAAGACTCTAAAGGATTTGGCTGGAGTGTCACACAGGATTTTCAGTCTATCTGCACCTATACTTATGCTCCAACCAGCCACATCCAGATTTCCTATGGAACATACATCCATCAAGATGTCCTACTAAATGAGCAAACACAGAAGTAGAAGAATTTCTTTGGCAAATATGTTGAATGCTATATATTAAACTCTTAGAGTTTAGTAGGAGCATTATTATATTAAATATACACATATATGTATCATAAATTCTTGACATAACACTTATAATGCCCTATAAAACTAGCATTCAGTGAAACACTATTGTCATTACTACATATTATTTTAGGGTCAAAATCAAAGTCCCTTCTTTTTTTTTTGCTCCCAGAGTCCTCAAACCACAGTGACAGTTATCAAACAGATATCTCCAGGATTTGATGTCTCATTCATTCTGTAATCAGTGCATAGTGCCTAGGCTAGCTTGCACTTAGAGTTGGTGATCACTTAATATTGAATGACTAAATGGTTAAGTGTGTGAGCCCCTGGCTACAGCTTAGAAATGCATATTTTCTGTGAAAGAAATGTCTTTAGCTATTGGACTCATCATTGAACTTGTACTTCTATATAAAAAAAAAACAACAAAGTCCACAGAGGAAAAGAAAACAGTTCAACAGCATACCTTCACTTATTCAAATCATTTATCATCTCTTTTGTTCATAAGACACACTAAATTCTAAACTGTGTTTCAGAAAGTTTGTGCATCTTCTCCCAAGTGCACATGTTCTAATTGAGTGCTTGATCTGTCATATTTTTAGTTACAATTATAAAACTTCTGAGTGGGAAGGATGCCTTTATAGTTAAGGTAGGTCAACGGCTCCATTTTATAGATGAAGAAACTAAGTCCCAGACACACAGAAGAAATTCTTAAAGAGGCACTCTGCACTTTTCCCTGTGTGTCTAATTTTCCCTAGCTCACTTCATGAAGAGACTGATATGCTAATTCTTTATATTTACACCAATATCTATGTTACAAGGTACTTTTGTTTGGTAGACCAACCTTTCAAGTCTAGTGTCTTAAGACTTACTAGGAAGGAAACATTTCCTCACTAATGAATTAGATCACTGTGTTACTTATTAAGAAAGGATACACAACAGGTGTACATGGCAAAAAAAAAAAATCAGGTAATGAGTAGCTGTCCATAAAAATTTCTAGGTGAAAGGTAAAAGTAAGCCACCAGTTAGTGAAAAAGCTTCATCAGCTCTCCACGACCTCACTTCATCACATACCTTCCACCATGTATTGCTTCAAAAGAACACATTTAACTATCAAAGTTTAAATTTAAAGAATTAGAGGGGTGCCTGGGTGGTTCAGTCTGTTAGGCGCCAGACTCTTAATTTCAGCTCAGGTCATGATCTCACAGTCCTGAGACTAAGCCCTTCTTTGGGCTCTGTGCTGGGCATGGAACCTGCCTGAGATTCTCTCTTCCTGTCCCTCTGCCCCTTCCAACATCCCCTCTTTCCCTCCCCCTCTAAAAAAGAAAAGAATAAGTAAATAAATAAATTTAAAGAATTAGAAAATATTGATAAGGAAATGGTTTCAATATTAGCATCAGGAAAAGTAAATTTTGAATAAATATATTATGTGAAACAAGAGTGGTTATTTACTTCAATAAGAGACAAAATTCAGGGGCACCTGGGTGGCTCAGTGGGCTAAAGCCTCTGCCTTCAGCTCAGGTCATGATCCCAGGGTCCTGGGATCGAGCCCCACGTCGGGCTCTCTGCTCAGTGGGGAGCCTGCTTCCCCCTCTCTCTCTGCCTGCCTCTCTGCCTACTTGTGATCTCTGTCTGTCAAATAAATAGATAAAGTCTTAAAAAAAAAAAAAGAGAGAGAGAGAGAGAAAATGCATAGGGGCACCTGAGTGGCTCAGTGGGTTAAGCCTCTGCTTTTGGTTCAGGTCATGGTCTCAGGGTCCTGGGCTCGAGCGCCGCATTGGGCCCTTTGCTCAGCAGGCAGCCTGCCTCTCCTTCTCCCTCTGCCTGCCTCTCTGCCCATTTGTGATCTGTCTCTCTCTCTCTGTCAAAAAGAAAAAAAAAAGAGAGAGAGAGAGATAAAATTCATAATGACTATATGGCTGAGAACAACATATAAGACAAAAAAAGAGATATGGAAGGAATGGACACATTAATCCATTATCCATTGTCCATTGTTTTTAACGTGAATCTCAGTCTTTCAAAATTTTTTTTTAATTGAGTAACTATAGAGGTTTTTTTTAATAATAAGGTATATCATACTTTATATAATACTTGTACAATGGTTAAATAGCATTTTCTACATGCACAATAAGAAGTTATTTTGAAATTTTCTCAGAACATAACATAAATCAATTGTATGTAAGACCACAGGAAAATCTCAATAAAGTCCAAGAGCTAAAAATGTGAAGGGCATTTTCTCCATCATAAAGCAATGAAACTAGAATGAATAGCAAAAACTTAACCAACAAGTTACAGGAAAAAAAAAGGGCAAACAATTTTGAGGACTTTTAATTTTATTCTCAGAATGTTAGTTAAAGAGAAAAGATTTATGTCTTTATAAAGCCAATGGAGATAGTTAAAAATAACCTGTTGTTAGAAATGTATGTAAGGAAAAGAAAAATCTGAGAGCTGAATTTGAAGCAAAGCTTTGGATATAGCAGTAGACTTGATACTGTAGAGAATCGCATCACTAGGGTAGAAGACAAACTGGGCAATATCCTAGAATTTGCTGGAGAAAGCTAAAAAATAAGGATTAGAGAAGAGGTAAGAGTCACAGAGGGCAGATGGCAGAGCTGAAGGATCCAGCTTAAGATAGGCTAAAATATTTAGATCCCATTCCCAATGAAAAGTCTATGACAATGAGAGTATAGTCTCCCTTACAAAAACAAAACATATTCTATTTATATTAACACCCAGTTCAAGTTAAAGGGCAAAATGCTAAAAGCATTACCAAAAAACTCAGGAATAAAATTGAAATGTTTAACTTCAAAACTATATTTAGGAATATTTAAGATATTTTGAGGATTAAAAAGAAGAAAGTATGTGTTCAAAAAGGAACATGTCAATTTTTTTAAAAAGATTTTATTTGAGAGAGAGAGAGTGAGCATGAATAGGGGGAAGGGGAGAAGGAGAAGCAGATGCTCCACTGAGCAGGAAGCCTGATGTGGGGCTTCATCCCAGGATTCAAGGATCATGACCTGAACTGAAGGCAGACTCTTAACCTACTGAGCCACCCAGGTGCCCCAGGAACATGTTAATTTTACACATGAGAATTACTTCTGTATCATTTAAGTTCCTACATTCTCATGAGTGGGAGACTAAGTATGTGAGACCTAATCCCTCCAGCTCAGTCACTTCTAGGTCTCAGTTTATGTACAGATAAGATCATGAGAATTAGCTAGATGATCTTTAATTCTTTTCCAGTGATCTTTGTCAGTAAGTCTGAGACAAAAAGCCTAGGTACAAATAGCTAACCGATATGAAACATTTATTATGACCTTGACATTTTTTCTCTACTAATAGCTAATATTTACTGAGTGCTTATTATATGCTAGATATTATTCTCCTAATTTAATCCTTTGAGTTGAATGTCAGGTCTATTCCATTGTTTTTTAAGATGAATAAACTGAAGCACAAAGAAGTTAACTAACTTTGCAGAGGTCATACAGCCACTAGGTGTCAGAGTGAAGTCTCTAACTTTTGAGATACCCCCAGAGGGACCCCACTCTGAGCCTCTAGGCAACACTGCTGCTTTATGGTGTTACTTGCCAGGATCTTAAAACACTGTCCTGCAGAGCATCTGGGTGGCTTAATTGGTTAAGTGTTTGCCTTCAGCTCAGGTCATGATCCCAAGGTCCTGGAATTGAGCCCTACATCGGGCTCCCTGCTCTGTGGGAAGCTGCCTCTCCCTCTTCCACTCCCCCTGCTTGTGTTCCCTTTCTTGTTGGGTATCTCTGTGTCAAATAAATGAATACAATCTTTAAAAAAAATACACTACATTGCCTCTTTTCTATACTGTCATAATCCCCAATAGTTCTCTTTGCATAGGAAGTGGTGTCTCTTGTATTCCTGGTTTTTTTGTGGATTTCTTCCAGAACCATTTTTAAAATTTATTTAAATTCAATTAGCCAACACATAGTACAACATTGGTTTCAGATGTAGTATTCAATAATTTATCAGTTGCATATAACACCCTCTAGAATCATTTAAAATCATGTGGATATGTGAGCTACTCTGCTTGAGTAGATGGTATGGAGATAATAAACCCATGCCCTGTAATTCTTTTACAGCTTGGTGCTCTTCCATAGAGGCTCGTGTTATATTCAGAGAAAGAAAGAAAGAAAAAAAAACGAGGTCAGTTTCCCAAACTATGCTCTATAGAACACTGAAAAATATAAACTTTGAACTGATATTCCACGTTCAATAAAATATACATAAAATTCTAGAGCCCATAATATTTAACCAATTTCTTTAATAAAAAATTTCCCAAAACTTACTATGCTGTTATGTGCCATGCAAGATTTCCTAGGTGTTTCTACCTTTGTTTTATTTAATACCAGAACAATTGGGAAGTGCTTAATTATGTAATTATTTGTTCATTTAATGATGTTATCGAGATCTTCATGAAAATTGATAACATCATGTTTCAGTGGGAAGTTTTGACTCTTTGGACATAAACTCGGAGAAATCAATGGTCAAAGAAATGGACCTGCTATTCCTGTTTCAGTGTGACAAGAGATGAGCTATATAGAAACAGTTAATCTACATCTTCATTTTTGAGAAGAAAGGAGACGCTGTCTTGGTTCACTGAGTTCAGTCCTATGTATTTGTTTCATCCTTTCTGACACAAACTGTTTATAACAATGGATCCAGGTGGTGTGAATAGGCAATACAGGAAACATGACCTCCATTATGGTTAAACCACTGAAGCACAGGTCAGTCTGACTCAGGTGTGTATGTCGGCTTCTTAATTCCATTTCAAAATTTGCTTTCTCATCAGAACTAGAAAGCAACCTCTGTTCATCTGCAGAAACAGGCAAGGTCCAGGTCCTTTCATTTACATTGGATTGAAATGTTTCTTTCTCTTTTAGAGCACAGAGCTATTTATTATAATACTGGATGTCTAACACCACAGAGCACATCATTCCTGGCTTGTTCGCAACGCTTGAGTAATACTGGTGATCAAACTCCTGAGAGCAGTTTGCAGTAGGTCACATCATCACCGACAGATCACAATGGAAAGTGGGAAAAATGGGCTACAGGCTAAAATAAAGTAACTATACATTTCCTCTAGCTGGATTATAAACAATAAAAGGGATATGTATGTGCATATATGTGTGTGTGTGTGTGCACATATATAGATACATGTATTATTGGTATTGTGTCTACATATACATTATATATATGCATATATATATACACATCTATCATATGTATTAAGAGAAATGCCAGATTGCAATTTTTGAATGCAGTCTAATATATTTTATTCTTAAGTTCTTGAGTAAGATCCATAGAGAAGAAATTAAATTTAATTAACTTCCCCCACAAGAAAGTGTCTTGAATACTTTCCCTCCTCTTGAACTCCCATAGGAATTCCATTTTGATAAGTAGTGAAAATTACAAGAATATAATTCACAGTTTCAATACAGTTTATTTGGTAAAAATGAAAAGACCAGAAGGACCAATGAGTTTTTACTTGTTGGTAATTTTAGCAAACTCTAAGATCATTTTCCAGTTTTGTGCTTTGTATTATTTCATATTTTTATACTTTATAACCTATAAAAGTTAGCATTTATTTTGAGGTTGTTGTTTTGTTTTTGTTTTTGTTTTTTTAATCTAGATTCCTTGTACCCACCTCGTTGGTTTTAAGTGTTTGATCTCTTGCTCTCCTTTGGAGACTCCTAGAATATCACACTCTGCTGGTTTCCTTGCTGGCTTTTTATGCAACCAAGTTCCAAACACTGCAACCCTTCAGCATTTAGTCTAGGCTGTTCTGGATGTGTTAAACTGCAGAAATGGCCTCGATTCTTAGCAGCTACTTCTACAGGAGTTGGAATTTGGGGTTTTCAAATCTTCACCTCAAGAGATATTATGTACTTCCATCTTCCGTTTTGAGATCCCCGCACCATCACTAAATGAACAAGCCCAAGATAGCTGGAAGATGAGAAACCATGTGGAATAGAGATTAGTATCTCAGTGGAGCCATTTTAGACCTACCAACACTAAACTGATCTGTCTGGAAAAGCATGAGTAAGACCTGGCAAGATCAGCAGAGGCTCAGCCAGATAAGCAGAATTACCGACCAGAACGCAGTGCAATTTGACAAACTCCAGAATTGTGAGCTCAACCCTTGCTCGTTGTTTTAACTAGGTTTCTCTGCAAAGGTAGGTCAGTTGCTTTCTTTGTCTTGTTCTCTGATGTTTTCAAAACACTTAGTGACTGGACTGGCACATTGAAGGAGTTTGTGAATAGTTGCTAAACAAGTAAATACATGATTAGAGAAATAAGGGTTTATAAGTAAACTTTCCAAAAGTACATAGATAAAAATGATATTCATTCCAATTTTATTAGTGATAATTTTTATGCTCCCTTATGCACATTTTTAAGGCATATTTCTTTTTTTGTTTTGTTTTGGGTTATTTTTCTACCATTACTACATACTTTCCTTGTTTTAGCACATTTCTACCATTTTTAAATTGTGGATGTCCATTATATTGAAATAGCTCACATTAAGTCTCTTTCACTTAAAAGAAATTCAATCACAATAAACATCCACCTTTATACATTTATTTTCATTGCTTTATTCCACTAAATCCATAACAATCATAATGTGCTACTAAAGGGTGAATAAAAATTTAAATCAGGGGGAGAGAGAGAGAGAGACAGAGAGATGCATTCAACTAGAAAAAAATATGTTCGCCATGGTCTGAGAACCTTATAAGTTGCTAGAGTTACTCTGTTACTCTGAACTTCTTGGTGACCCAAATAATAAAAAAAGATGATTCTTATTTATCATCAAGAGAAAGCAGATTAGTTCTATCTTCCTTGCTGGGAATTTGTTTTGGCCTTAGAGCTTCAGCCTCTAGTAATTCTTGTGATATAGAAGGAATCTTATAGCAATTAATGTGGAGTCTTAAGGACATCTTTTAATAGTTCATTAAGTGTCTGCTGCATGATGCCCAATTATGATATTTCATTTAGATTAATTGGAAACCTCTCATGACTGGGCTCTCCTACATTGAGCTCCTTGTTACATGGGTTCCAAGCAGGCTGCATCTTTCTTCACTCTGCACAATCAAGTACCATTCCTTGTACCTTTCCCCATCTTCAAATTATTATTATAGTTCTAGTTTTGCTGAAATTTTCTCCTTTTTTCTTTCTATTCTTCTATATGTTTATCCTTTCATCATATTTTACCACTGTCTTGGGGGGATCAGGAGTTTCAAGAGACAAAGAGTTGTACTCCTGTACAGGTTCTAGCTAAACTTTTGCCACAGTGTCTTGCCAGGCAAAAAGATGAAAAATGGCTACCTTCCTTGCAGACTTCGGGGGCTGTATTTCCTCACTGTTTTAACCCTCATGTTGGGTGTTTTAGCTTCTAAATGTACAGTAGATGCTCATTTGAGTTATGTAAGGAGAACTCTCTTAGGTTGCTCTTTGATGTCCCTGTCCTTGTAATGTTGTTTCCTCTGCCTGAAATGCATTTTAATGCTGGTTAACTGGCAAATTCCTGTACATAAATCAAAACCCAGCTGACATATCACCTCCTTGTAAGTCTTCTTGTTTACCCCTAGATAGAATTAGTCACTCTATTCTTCTCACTCCATCAGTGCCTTCCACATGCTTACAGCAGCAAACTTAGCACAGCATACCACAACATACCCATATGCATGCTTTCAAGTCTTATTGACACTGAATCTCTGAGGAGGTAGACAATGTCTTACTCATTTTTGTACCTTCCTACATCTAGCACAGTTCTTGGTAATAGTTGGCTTTTAATAAATGCTCATTTTTAATGTAATCTTATGCATTTCATTTTATATCTCTGGGCCTCAACATATTATTTCCAAACAAAATTGCTTAGTTTTTTAAAATTTTATTTAATTTTATTTTTTGTCAGTGTTCCAAAATTCATTGTTTATGCACCACACCACTGTTCCATGCAATACGTGCCCTCCATAATACCCACCACCAGACTTACCCTTTTAAGCTTTTCTATCTCTAGCATTCTAGCTATGGACCTTGGGCAACCTATCTAAATTTTCTGTGCTTTATTACTTTATCCTACAAAATGGGAAGGCTAATAATACCTACCTTATAAGGCCATGTTTAAAAAAAATGAGTTGAATTACAGATGATACTTAGCATAGTAGCTGACATGTATTCATGTGAATGATACCATCATCATCATTTCCTGACATCTTTCCATGCACATTAAGTAATATATGCATCTCTGTATTAGCACTGATGATACTGTGCTGTCTGTTAATGTGTCTGTTACTCTCACTGAACAATGAAGAGCCTCAAAGAGTCAAGGATTTTGCTTGTCCATATATATGTATTACCCCAGCCCCAAGATTAGCAATTAAATATGTACCTCAATTAATGTTTGTTGAAAAAACTGATTGAATAAATAGAAAATATACATATTAAAGAGTTAAAGACTTAGAGATGGAAAGGACATTTGGCCCCTTTCATAATTTCTTAAAGAGTGCATATATAATAAATGCTGTCTGTTTGGACTGGTATCTGTTATCTCTCCTCATTGGATGTAGTGTAAGACCAAAGTAATCATGACTTAGAAAATATGTAGTTTACCTAAGGGACTCTTCTCCAAACCACCCACACTCAAAATATTGTTATATATTATATTTATATTATATAAACTATATTAACTTTTACATGCCAGAGCCCCCATTCCTGTTACTTTTCAGCATCACAAGGTTTTTCACCTACTGAAATTGACTTATGGGTCCCTCTTTTCTTGTAAAGAAGATGAATTAGGGAGATAGTTTCATGATGGCATCATCCTTGCAACCTCAGTCCCATATTCCACTTATCTCATTTCCATGATTTTGGAGAAAGGTGATGCAATTTGGCCTAATACCTGGCAGTCAATCTGCTTCCCACTCCTATGTGACAGGTGGCTCCTAGACAGGTCGGCTGGTAGGGCTGGGCTTCCTTTCATGCTGTCAAGGAGCAGCAGCATCCTGCCGGTTGATAGCCATCGCCTTGCCATCGTGTGGAAAGTCTCTCTTTCTTTTAATTCCCCTAGTCATGAATCTTTCAGGGATTTGCTCCTGTTGTGAGCAAGGCTGTTGCAGTTGGCAAAGCTCTACTGTGGTCTGCTTATCCGAATGAAATGTATTTCCATCTGTGTGGGGCATCTGCCTCCATTCTGCCATCTGACTTGTCTTAGCCCAGATACCCCAGACTTCCCTTAGGGAAGGCAGGAAAGAAGCCCAGAATTAACCCCAGGCTTATACTGTAGCTGATGCTACACTTGTCTTTCAATCTAGTGCTTCTCGAATTTTAATGTGTTTATAAATTGCCTGGGATTCTTTTAAAATGCAGGTCCTAATTCATAAGTTCAGGTGTTGGCCTGAGACTCGGCATTTATAAAAAGTTCCCAGGCAGGGCTGTGGCTGCTAGTCTGAGAAGAACAATTTGAGTAGCAAAGCTTTAATCAGTGCATTTTAGAGGTTAGTTTGTCTCCTACCTCTGGGCTCCCATGATACTCTAGCTGTGGTTTCCTCAGTGTACTTAGGAGTTTTCCTGACATTCCAATTAGCAATACACTTGTCACCTGAAACTGGGCTAACTTACTGCCCTAACCATCAGTGCCTCAAGTGCTAAAAAATATACATTGAGCTAAATGGATGAAAAAGAACAAAATAGGGGCGTCTGGGTGGCTCAGTGGGTTAGGCTTCTGCCTTGGGCTCAGGTCATGATCTCAGGGTCCTGGGATCAAGCCCCGCATCGGGCTCTCTGCTCAGCAGGGAGCCTGCTTTCTCCTCTCTCTCTGCCTGCCTCTCTGCCTACTTGTGATTTCTGTCTGTCAAATAAATAAATAAAATCTTTAAAAAAAAAAAGAACAAAATAAAACCCAATGCACTTTACTCAGTAGTTAGTCAATCAATAGATTGATCAACAGATCAAATCTTATCCCTGTTTTATTTCATTCCTGATTTAATATTTTGTGCCTGTCAGAGTTTCTAGTAAGGAAAGAAGAAGGAAGGAAGATGGTTAATTCCCTTAAATCCAATGCATTTCAACTTAGCAAACCAATTATTGAACTAGATGCTTTGGAGATAACAAGAGAAACAGGAACAACCTTTCCCTCTAGGGCTTTAAAAGGCCACAGAGTGCATGAATGCTGGTGTGAGTACAAGGGTGGATAAAAGAGATGTTCACAGATTATACCACAAATGAAATATGCTGAATGCTACTGGATAGGCAAGAGGGAAAAGGACTTTAGGTCTTCCTACTGCAAGTATAGTTCATATACAAGGAGTATCAGTATCACTTGGGAACTGGTTAGGAATAGCAATTCTTAGACCTTACCCCAGAACCACCCAACCACAGTCTGGGAGGAGACAAAACCCACCAAGTGGCTATCATATACAGAATAACTTGAGAACCACTGATACAGAAAATACTAGGTACAATCTATAGTCAGTGAAACAGAAGTGAACAAAATTACATAGTGCTTTACAATAGAAATAAATATGACCCATGTATGTAATTTTATATTTACTGGTACTGCACTAAAACATTTTAAGAGAAGGACACCTGGGTGGCTCAATTGATTAAGCATCTGACTCTTGGTTTCTGCTCATTTCATGATCTCATGAGTCATGGGATTGAGACCCATGTTGGGTTCCGTGCTCAATGCGGAGTCTGCTTGAAGATTCTCTACCTCTGCCCCTCCCCAATTAAAAAAAATATATATATACATATATACAAAGAAACTTTTTTTTTAAGATTTTATTTATTTGACATAGAGAGAGATCATAAGTAGGCAGAGAGGCAGGCAGAGAGAGAGGGGGAAGCAGGCTCCCCACTGAGCAGAGAGCCTGATGCCAGTCTCAATCCCAGGACCCTGGGATCATGACCCAAGCCGAAGGCAGAGGCTTTAACCCACTGAGGCATCCAGGTGCCCCTACAAAGAAACATTTTAAGAGAAACAAAGTATAATTAATTTTAATGATATATTTTATTTAGTCTAATATATCTAAATTATTATCAACATGTGATCAATATAAAATTATTAATGAGAAATTCTGCATTCATTTTTTTGGTAATAAATTGTTGAATCTTTTTTTTTTTAAATCTTTGAAATCTTATGTGTGCTTTGCAATTACAGAACATCTGAACTCAGACTAATCACATTTCAAATGCTTGAGAGCTCTACATGGAACTACATGGTAGCTTATCATATTAGTCAGTGCAGCTGTAGATGTTATTATTTAAAGCACCAGAATTCACCTAGGATCTTAATCAGAATCTGCATTTTAACAAAATCTTCAGGTAATTTGTATGCACTTTGCAACTTGATAAATCCTGCCTTTGAATGGATTGAAGTCCACATTATAGAAAAACATTCTCATCTTCTTGTATGGCAAAGACTTTCTGAAGTAAATACAGTAGTACTTGCTTCCCTTCACTCTGTGCCTCTCAGAGTTTCTAGCCTTCTGCTGTGTCCTTTCAGTCCTGAGCTATGGGATCATGCTGACATCTAGGAGCTGGCAAAACTGAAGTGGAAAAACCAACATTTCGGCTGGTCAGTCACAGACTGAGGAATCCCTTGGAGTCCAAAAATAGCTGAATTCCCACAGTTAGAACACTGCAATTCCCCCTCACCTTTTCCCTGCCAATTTGCCCAGGATTACATGAAAACAAACTATTATATTCAACATTAGCTATTTTGAACAGAAAAATTCATAATGTCGAAGTTCCTGAGATAATATAGTTGGTCTTGGATAGAAAAGAAATTGGCAGAGTTCTGGAAAGATCAATGAAAAAAGAAATCAGTTATAGAGCAGCTCATGGGGAAGACAGATCATACAGTAAAAATGAATTTATTACTCAGGTAAGTGAAAGATGCTATCCCAGTACCTGGACTTTTGGAGAAAGAAAAAAAAAAAAAATGCTGCCAAGTCCCAAAGTGTGTTGACCGAGAAGTGATGGCATAAAGGGAGAAGATGAGAAAATATAGTCAATACATTGCTTCTCTACCATGAGTCAGAATAGTGGGATATGTTCTGTTTCTGAGTATTTGGGAAGGGTAGGGGCTTTTGCTGAAGAGCTCAATGGAAATCTTAACCCCTTGGGGTATATAGTTCTAAGACAATGAGCTGGGATATCTGAAGGATCTTATTTTTGGTAGGGAATGAGACAGTGAAGGAGAAGGGACTATTCCTCAGGCATGGACCACAAAAGAAAGGTGTTTTAGGACTCATTCATAAAACCCATTTCAGCTCTACTTTTTATGCCCAGACCAGGTTCTTTGGGAAATGCTAGAAGACTGTTCTAGAAGTGTGCTTCTCAGAATTTGGATGTACATAAACCTAGCAGTAAAGGGCTGAACACAAAGACATCAGTTCAGCTACAGATGCATCTTTGTGAATAGCCCAGGTAAGAACAGATATATGGGGGAATTAGTAAATGCAAGTTTTTGCTTTTTACAGTTTATTCCAAGGACAGGTAGCAAAAATCCTTTTAAAACCCCCTTAGCACTTTTTTAAAGTCACCCCAGGCTTACATTAAAAAAGTTTTTTGTTGTTATTCCAGGCAATGCCTTCTTAGGAAACAATGATTTCTGTTATTACTGTTTAACACATTCCCAAGGCTCCAGCTCTCATTTATGCTGCAGAAGTCACATTGAATTATTTCTCCTTTTTCTCCCTTAAAGGGCCCAAAGTTATATACAACCAAACCATATAGAACAGAACTTCTGTAAGTGCTGGCCATGCTGAAAAAAAAATAAGTGATGAGAGATCAAAAACACAAAAACACTTCATTTACATCCATTGAGACCCATTTTGGCCTCAGACAGGCAGGCATATTTATTGGCCATGTAAAAGTTGCCATGTTTAGGATGCAGCCCATGATTCCTCATACACATTATCTCACCAAGAGTTTCTGTGAGCAAAATGGATGAAAGCATCTCTGAGAGACCTACTTGCCAAATTCCTGAGGGGCTTGGAGGCTGAAGTTTATTTAGGCTGTAAACCCATAGCCCAGGGAGAATCCAGAACACCAGCCGAGATGAGCACCCAGCAGTCATTCTTTGTAAGGACAGTCTTCACTATTACTTCCCTCTGCTCCAGGCTGTTAGACCTGTGGCCAGCTCTCCCATGCCTCACACTCTTGCTGTGCCTATGGACACAGGCTTCAAACACCAGCTGTCACTTTAGACCCTGACACAGAATGTCACTTCCAGACACCAACACACACATATACATAATAATTCACACAGGTCTTGACTACCCGATGGTCTGTAAGCTTGGCTCCCTACCTTTGGTGCAAGTGTGGGTTTTGCATTCTTTCAATTCCCCAACCCTCAGATAGATCTGGGTTTTATTCTGCATACTTTAGCCTCAGCTATCTTTTCTGAACCCTGCACTTCTTTTTGTTATTAAGAGAATGTATTTATGCTGTAAAAAGTGGCAAATAGCCCTTCCTACAGATGAGGAGAAAATTATAGAATCCTAGAACTCAGCAGTCAAATGTGAGAAGCCTCATAAACTCCTAACCCATCTGACGGATAAATGAAACCCTTCCACAACTTGTTGGAGGAATCAATATAAATCAGTATGAGCAGCAGTACATTTTTCTCAAAGGACTTGGCCTTTGAGTAAGCGGGGAAATGTATTCTCTAAATGGCCAAAAGCATTGCATGGGGAAAGATCTGCCCCTGGAGTGGTGGGGAACAATCCTAAGGGGAGATATTTTCAGGCTGTAACCCTCTCTCACATTTCTACAACATTCCCCTGGGCTGAGGTTGGGTGGGAATATCTTCAAAGATGACAGACTGAAACAAAACTTTTTGTGTGCTCCCCTGTTGCAGGGAGAATGAATCACACCCTTGGAATGTGTTTTGAATTTGTTAGGTACAACTTTGTGAGATTAGTACTAGGAAATGACAGCAGGTGCCATAAACCACAAAAGTAGCATAGGGAAGACTGAGACAGTGGACCAACTTGGACTCAGAGGGCAAGTACCTGCCAGCTGACCATGAGCTAATCTCACATACCTCTGTGTGTGAGCCTCAATTTCCCAATCCATGGAATGGATACATAACCCAGCTTCAGGACAATAGTTTTGGAATTCAGTGGATAGCACCTATCAAGGCACTTTAACAACTATAAAGCAGAAGACAAGTAATAGTCATGGCTATGAGAAGATGGGACTATTCTTTGGTATCAGTGGTGGTTAGTGGCAATCTCATCTCCCAGGACAAAATACTGAGACCCAGGAATCAGGGAATAAACTTCTCATTCTCAGAAAGCTTCTCCTTGCTTGGCGAGGATGCAGATCATGAGCTCAGAGGGTCCTGCTTGATTCTATGATCACCCTCTGTAACATTCTATGGCCAAAACCGGTCATTGCCCTGATATGCACAACTGACCAAAGGATGAGCTCAGAGGGAAATGGAGAGAAAGCAGTCTAAGTTTGGGTCGATGATACAAAGTGACCAACCAAAAGGGACAGTGGAAGCATTTCCTTACTGGAGGGTGCATTCAGGAAGGACAATACATGTGCATTTAGGTAAGATATGTAGGTGCAAACAGGTTTGGGTTGTTTTTTTTTTTAAGATTTTATTTATTTATTTGACAGACAGAGATCACAAGTAGGCAGAGAGGCAGCCAGAGAGAGAGGAGGAAGCAGGCGCTCTGCTAGGCAGAGAGCCTGATGCGGGGCTCGAACCCAGGACCCTGAGATCATGACCTGAACATGATCTAAAGGCAGAGGCTTTAACCCACTGAGCCACCCAGGTGCCCCACAAACAAGTTTTAAAGGAAGATTCTTATATGTGGAATATAAGAAACAGCATAGAGGATCATAGGGGAAGGGAGGGGAAACTGAATAGGAAGTCATCAGAGAGGGAGACAAATCATGAGAGACTCTAACTCTAGAAAAAAACTGAAGACAACTTTTGCATTTGGTAATTTATGTACGTTTTTATGCTTAATCCTTATTACAACTTGGAAAGGAGAGTATTATTGCCTCCATTTTACAGAACAGGAAGTGGAGATGGTAAGCCATTGGACTAAGTGGAGAACAGAAAGAGGATTCCAACATAGGGCTCAGAGACTTAGGTTGTCCTAGCAACACTCATTCTTGCTACAAACACCATTGTCATTCTCACCATATAAGGCACAGAGACATGAGCACCAAGCAGAATATAAATAGCACTTTATGAGAGTAAGAACCAGAGAGAAAAAGTCTTTCTTGATTCAGAGACATCTTTATAGAAATGATGGTGTTTGCACAGGACCTTGAAGACAGCAGACAACTGACTGGCTAGATAATTATTCATCAAGATTAGGACAATCATTGATTCAGGACTTGAGGAGTTACTCAGAACCAGTGAGACCGGAGTATTGTCCAATGATTGTTCTAAAAGGATATTTCAGCCTGCCTTCCCACAGAGCAAATTCTCTCCACAGGAAAAGGATATAACTGGTATCCTTAGCCAGCACCCAACTGGAAGAACCTGGGCATCTGACAAGAGATGGCCTGGGAGCGAGGTGTCAGCCTGGCCTCCAGAAAAGCAACACAAACCTCCCTCAATTCCATGAAAGGCCTCACAGATGGATGGGGCTACAGAAGGCTGGGAGCCACTGCCTCTTATCCCTCTAGTTCACAGAACATGAAGCTGTCAGCATCATCACAGCAGGATCTCTATGGTCAGAGAAGGTCCTTTGTAGAAAGTGGATCATTTCGCTTGCAGAAATTTTAGGTCTAATGGCTGTGCTGTTGTTTAATGAGAACCATGCTGTAATACATATGCATTAGCTCCATTAAATCGTGTCCAGAGGTGGAGAAAGCCCTATAGACGTGATTGTCAGTTTTGTTCCTCCACACAATAAGCTACCACACAATGCATTGTAAAAGCACTGAAATATGTGCTTCATTTTTTAACTTCTCCCCACCCAACATGTTTGCTTCTTTTCTTTTTTTTTAGATTTTATTTATTTATTTGACAGACAGAGATCACAAGTAGGCAGAGAGCCAGACAGAGAGAGAGAGAGGAGGAGGAAGCAGGCTCCCTGCAGAGCAGAGAGCCCAATGCAGGACTTGATCCCAGGACTCTGAGATCATGACCTGAGCCGAAGGCAGAGGCTTTAACCCACTGAGCCACACAGGTGCCCCATATTTGCTTAAGTGCTTCTAAAGATTTTGGAACAGTTATAGATCATTTTCTTATTTCTGTCAAATCTGAACTGTTCACCATGACTGTGATTGTGTGTCACAGAATACATTAAAATCCTCAAATTACCCCAACCTAATTTCAAAAATTCAGTCTAGTTTAGAAATAAGATTTTTAAAATTAAGTGCTTTTAATTCGTCTCCTTTTTCCTTTTTTTTTCCTTTTCTCTATTAATTTAATTCATAAAGTTGACACAAATTAGAAAAACTTGAAAAATTTTAAAAACTTCACAGACTGATCTTGGGCACATTAATTAAACTCCCTGGGTGGAGGTTTCTCCACCTGTCAAACGTGAATAATATAATAGTATACCTATGCCTCATTCCAAGGATTTTCAAAGGAATAAAACAAATAGTGCTTTTGAACATGTGCTTCTTTAACTGTAAAGGATCACAGGATTGCAAAACATTATACATATGAGAAAAGCACACAAATTGTAAAGATAATGTGTTGCTGCAAAAAAAGAAAAAAAGAGAGAGAGACCATATATTGAAAAGACAACAAAAAGGACTGTCATAAAATGTGGCAGAGGAGCCATGTGTATTTATCTCTTCTTTCTACAATATAAACTGTAATTTAATATTAGCACAAGAATTGAACAGGGCATTCCAACAGAGCCAAAGGGAAGTAGAGAATGTTGATGTTGTAAAAGAGATTTGGCAAACTTTTTGGAACTTGGAAATCCAGGGGAAGATTTGTACCAGAGTTAACACAGGTAAAAGAAGTGATAAGTGAAGTGCCTGCAGAAAGGAACACCACTGACAATGAAAAGCCCCACCTGTGGTCCTGATAAAGATACAGGACTTGAAGGATCCAGGCCACAGCTTAAGAAGCACATGTTCATATGAATACAGCAGAAATACCTGAAAGTCTACAAAATAAAACACTGAGACTGCCACCTGTCCCACACCAAATGTGAAGACAAGATTCTTCACTACTAGAAGAAAATGGCTTAATAACACTGATAATTCCTCAACAAAAATTCTCCTTCGTTCCAAATCACTTTACAATGGAGCCACAAATTTCACAAGTCATGTGCCTGCACAAAGAGCATTGAGTGAGCACATTTGTGCCTTCATTTTAAAGGAAAATGGGCAGCCAAAGGGCATCAACAATTGAATTAAGTTTCAACACACACACACACACACACACACACACATATCCACATACTAGAAAAACAGAAATTGGAAAGAAACAAGGAAAATGAAATGAGTGTGAATTAGATAAGTAAAGATAAAACAAATTTAAAGCAAAAATTATTTTATCTCATGAGAGATAAGAGAAGATACTATAAGAGCAGAATATTATAAAAAAACAATAATTAAAAAATACATAAATACCAAAATCTTATATCAGGAACTTTTTTAAAAGACAGAAAACTTTGTTTCTAAAAAGTTTAAGGACACTTCCTAAATGCTGAACATACTTGCACACACACACACACACCCCAGAGTGAGACTGACCAGGGGAGAGACACCATAAGAAAATTAAATCAAGGGCAGATCGAAGAGAAGAAGAACAGCAATTCTGGAAACAGAAAATCAGCCACTTTCTGAAAGGTAGGACCGGCGGAGAAGTGAATCCAAAGCGACGGGAAGATAGACCCCGGGGGGAGGGGCCGGCTCCCGGCAAGCGGCGGAGCAACAGCGCACAAAATCAGGACTTTTAAAAGTCTGTTCCGCTGAGGGACATCGCTCCAGAGGCTAAACCGGGGCGAAGCCCACGCGGGGTCAGCGTGGCCTCAGGTCCCGCAGGGTCACAGAAGGATCGGGGGTGTCTGAGTGTCGCAGAGCTTGCGGGTATTGGAACGGGAAAGCCGGCTACAGAGACAGAGCCGACAGTAATCTCGCAGCTCCGTGTTACCTTGAACCGGTCGCAGGCTCGGTGAGCTCGGAGCGCGGCCGGAGGTCAGGCAGACGGGAGTAACTGGGCGCTGTTCTCTGAGGGCGCACTGAGGAGTGGGGCCCTGGGCTCTCGGCTCCTCCGGGCCGGAGACCAGGAGGCCGCCATTTGTATTCCCGTCCTCTGGAACTCTACGGAAAGCGCTCAGGGAACAAAAGCTCCTGAAAGCAAACCCGAGCGGATTACTCACCCCGGCCCCGGGTAAGGGCGGTGTAATTCCGCCTGGGGCAAAGACACTTGAGAATCACTACAACAGGCCCCTCCCCCAGAAGATCAACAAGAAATCCAGCCAAGACCAAGTTCACCTACCAAGGAGTGCGGTTTCAATACCAAGGAGAGCAGCAGAATTCCAGAGGAGGAGAAAGCCAAGCACGGAACTCATGGCTTTTTTCCTGTGATTTTTTTTAGTCTTGCAGTTAATTTAATTTTTTCTTTTTCATTTTTTTTTTTCTCGCCTTCGGGTAAAATTTTTTTTTTTTTAACTGTTACCTTTTTCTTTTTTAACGATTTTTTACTAGTTTATCTAATATATATATATATATATATAT
>NC_081558.1:65332853-65337938 GCF_022355385.1 Mustela nigripes
TCTTCCTTTTTGAACCTCTTTTTATCCCCTTTCTCCCCACTCACGATTTTGGATCTCTTCTAATTTGGTTAAAGCATATTTTCCTGGGGTTGTTGCCACCCTTTTAGTATTTTACTTGCCCCTTCATTTACTCTTATCTGGACAAAATGACAAGACGTAAAAATTCAACACAAAAAAAAGAACAAGAGGCAGTACCGAAGGCTAGGGACCTAATCAATACAGACATCGGTAATATGTCAGATCTAGAGTTCAGAATGACAATTCTCAAGGTTCTAGCCGGGCTCGAAAAAGGCATGGAAGATATTAGAGAAACCCTCTCGAGAGATATAAAAGCCCTTTCTGGAGAAATAAAAGAACTAAAATCTAACCAAGTTGAAATCAAAAAAGCTATTAATGAGGTGCAATCAAAAATGGAGGCTCTCACTGCTAGGATAAATGAGGCAGAAGAAAGAATTAGTGATATAGAAGACCAAATGACAGAGAATAAAGAAGCTGATCAAAAGAGGGACAAACAGCTACTGGACCACGAGGGGAGAATTCGAGAGATAAGTGACACCATAAGACGAAACAACATTAGAATAATTGGGATTCCAGAAGAAGAAGAAAGTGAGAGGGGAGCAGAAGGTATACTGGAGAGAATTATTGGGGAGAATTTCCCCAATATGGCAAAGGGAACGAGCATCAAAATTCAGGAGGTTCAGAGAATGCCCCTCAAAATCAATAAGAATAGGCCCACACCCCGTCACCTAATAGTAAAATTTACAAGTCTCAGTGACAAAGAGAAAATCCTGAAAGCAGCCCGGGAAAAGAAGTCTGTAACATACAATGGTAAAAATATTAGATTGGCAGCTGACTTATCCACAGAGACCTGGCAGGCCAGAAAGAGCTGGCATGATATTTTCAGAGCACTAAACGAGAAAAACATGCAGCCAAGAATACTATATCCAGCTAGGCTATCATTGAAAATAGAAGGAGAGATTAAAAGCTTCCAGGACAAACAACAACTGAAAGAATTTGCAAATACCAAACCAGCTCTACAGGAAATATTGAAAGGGGTCCTCTAAGCAAAGAGAGAGCCTACAAGTGGTAGATCAGAAAGGAACAGAGACCATATACAGTAACAGTCACCTTACAGGCAATACAATGGCACTAAATTCATATCTCGCAATAGTTACCCTGAATGTGAATGGGCTAAATGCCCCTGTCAAAAGACACAGGGTATCAGAATGGATAAAAAAACAAAACCCATCTATATGTTGCCTCCAAGAAACACATTTTAAGCCCGAAGACACCTCCAGATTTAAAGTGAGGGGGTGGAAAAGAATTTACCATGCTAATGGACATCAGAAGAAAGCAGGAGTGGCAATCCTTATATCAGATCAATTAGATTTTAAGCCAAAGACTATAATAAGAGATGAGGAAGGACACTATATCATACTCAAAGGGTCTGTCCAACAAGAAGATTTAACAATTTTAAATATCTATGCCCCCAATGTGGGAGCAGCCAACTATATAAACCAATTAATAACAAAATCAAAGAAACACATCAACAATAATACAATGATAGTAGGGGACTTTAACACTCCCCTCACTGAAATGGACAGGTCATCCAAGCAAAAGATCAGCAAGGATATAAAGGCCTTAAATGACACACTGGACCAGATGGACATCACAGATATATTCAGAATATTTCATCCCAAAGCAACAGAATACACATTCTTCTCTAGTGCACATGGAACATTCTCCAGAATAGATCACATCCTCGGTCCTAAATCAGGACTCAACCGGTATCAAAAGATTGGGATCATTCCCTGCATATTTTCAGACCACAATGCTCTAAAGCTAGAACTCAACCACAAAAGGAAGTTTGGAAAGAACCCAAATACATGGAGACTAAACAGTATCCTTCTAAAGAATGAATGGGTCAACCGGGAAATTAAAGAAGAATTGAAAAAAATCATGGAAACAAATGATAATGAAAACACAACGGTTCAAAATCTGTGGGACACAACAAAGGCAGTCCTGAGAGGAAAATATATAGCGGTACAAGCCTTTCTCAAGAAACAAGAAAGGTCTCAGGTACACAACCTAACCCTACACCTAAAGGAGCTGGAGAAAGAACAAGAAAGAAACCCTAAGCCCAGCAGGAGAAGAGAAATCATAAAGATCAGAGCAGAAATCAATGAAATAGAAACCAAAAAAACAATAGAACAAATCAACGAAACTAGGAGCTGGTTCTTTGAAAGAATTAATAAAATTGATAAACCCCTGGCCCGACTTATCAAAAAGAAAAGAGAAAGGACCCAAATAAATAAAATCATGAATGAAAGAGGAGAGATCACAACTAACACCAAAGAAATACAAACTATTATAAGAACATACTATGAGCAACTCTACGGCAATAAATTTGACAATCTGGAAGAAATGGATGCATTCCTAGAAACATATAAACTACCACAACTGAACCAGGAAGAAATAGAAAGCCTGAACAGACCCATAACCAGTAAGGAGATTGAAACAGTCATTAAAAATCTCCAAACAAACAAAAGCCCAGGGCCAGACGGCTTCCCGGGGGAATTCTACCAAACATTTAAAGAAGAACTAATTCCTATTCTCCTGAAACTGTTCCAAAAAATAGAAATGGAAGGAAAACTTCCAAACTCATTTTATGAGGCCAGCATCACCTTGATCCCAAAACCAGACAAGGATCCCACCAAAAAAGAGAGCTATAGACCGATATCCTTGATGAACACAGATGCGAAAATACTCAACAAAATACTAGCCAATAGGATTCAACAGTACATTAAAAAGATTATTCACCACGACCAAGTGGGATTTATTCCAGGGCTGCAAGGTTGGTTCAACATCCGCAAATCAGTCAATGTGATACAACACATCAATAAAAGTAAGAACAAGAACCATATGATACTCTCAATAGATGCTGAAAAAGCATTTGACAAAGTACAACATCCCTTCCTGATCAAAACTCTTCAAAGTGTAGGGATAGAGGGCACATACCTCAATATCATCAAAGCCATCTATGAAAAACCCACCGCAAATATCATTCTCAATGGAGAAAAACTGAAAGCTTTTCCGCTAAGGTCAGGAACACGGCAGGGATGTCCATTATCACCACTGCTATTCAACATCGTACTAGAGGTCCTAGCCTCAGCAATCAGACAACAAAAGGAAATTAAAGGCATCCAAATCGGCAAAGAAGAAGTCAAATTATCACTCTTCGCAGATGATATGATACTATATGTGGAAAACCCAAAAGAATGCACTCCAAAACTGCTAGAACTTATACAGGAATTCAGTAAAGTGTCAGGATATAAAATCAATGCACAGAAATCAGTTGCATTTCTCTACACCAACAGCAAGACAGAAGAAAGAGATATTAAGGAGTCAATCCCATTTACAATTGCATCCAAAACCATAAGATACCTAGGAATAAACCTACCCAAAGAGACACAGAATCTATACTCAGAAAACTATAAAGTACTCATGAAAGAAATTGAGGAAGACACAAAGAAATGGAAAAATGTTCCATGCTCCTGGATTGGAAGAATAAATATTGTGAAAATGTCTATGCTACCTAAAGCAATCTACACATTTAATGCAATTCCTATCAAAGTACCATCCATCTTTTTCAAAGAAATGGAACAAATAATTCTAAAATTTATATGGAACCAGAAAAGACCTCGAATAGCCAAAGGGATATTGAAAAAGAAAGCCAACGTTGGTGGCATCACAATTCCGGACTTCAGGCTCTATTACAAAGCTGTCATCATCAAGACAGCATGGTACTGGCACAAAAACAGACACATAGATCAATGGAACAGAATAGAGAGCCCAGAAATAGACCCTCAAATCTATGGTCAACTAATCTTCGACAAAGCAGGAAAGAATGTCCAATGGAAAAAAGACAGCCTTTTCAATAAATGGTGCTGGGAAAATTGGACAGCCACATGCAGAAAAATGAAATTGGACCATTCCCTTACACCACACACAAAAATAGACTCAAAATGGATGAAGGACCTCAATGTACGAAAGGAATCCATCAAAATCCTTGAGGAGAACACGGGCAGCAACCTCTTCGACCTCTGCCGCAGCAACATCTTCCTAGGAACAACGCAAAAGGCAAGGGAAGCAAGGGAAAAAATGAACTACTGGGATTTCATCAAGATCAAAAGCTTTTGCACAGCAAAGGAAACAGTTCACAAAATCAAAAGACAACTGACAGAATGGGAGAAGATATTTGCAAACGACATATCAGATAAAGGACTAGTGTCCAGAATCTATAAAGAACTTAGCAAACTCAACACCCAAAGAACAAATAATCCAATCAAGAAATGGGCAGAAGACATGAACAGACATTTCTGCAAAGAAGACATCCAGATGGCCAACAGACACATGAAAAAGTGCTCCATATCACTCGGCATCAGGGAAATACAAATCAAAACCACAATGAGATATCACCTCACACCAGTCAGAATGGCTAAAATCAACAAGTCAGGAAATGACAGATGCTGGCGAGGATGCGGAGAAAGGGGAACCCTCCTACACTGTTGGTGGGAATGCAAGCTGGTGCAGCCACTCTGGAAAACAGCATGGAGGTTCCTCAAAATGTTGAAAATAGAACTGCCCTATGACCCAGCAATTGCACTATTGGGTATTTACCCTAAAGATACAAATGTAGTGATCCAAAGGGACACATGCACCCGAATGTTTATAGCAGCAATGTCCACAATAGCCAAACTATGGAAAGAACCTAGATGTCCATCAACAGATGAATGGATCAAGAAGATGTGGTATATATACACAATGGAATACTATGCAGCCATCAAAAGAAATGAAATCTTGCCATTTGCAACAACATGGATGGAACTAGAGCGTATCATGCTTAGCGAAATAAGTCAAGCAGAGAAAGACAACTATCATATGATCTCCCTGATATGAGGAAGTGGTGATGCAACATGGAGGCTTAAGTGGGTAGAAGAATAAATGAAACAAGATGGGATTGGGAGGGAGACAAACCATAAGTGACTCTTAATCTCACAAAACAAACTGAGGGTTGCCGGGGGG
>NC_081558.1:65338038-65393490 GCF_022355385.1 Mustela nigripes
AAAAAAAAAAAAAAAAAAAAAAAAAAAAAGATTAAAAAAAAAAAAAAGAAAATTAAATCAAAATAATATGCTGTATACCTTACATTTATACAATGTTATATGGGAAAAAAATCCAATTAAAAAAGAATTAAAGGATAACTGAAGATGTTTCAACTGAAGAATTCTAGAAGGATAGAATAAAAATAAAATACTCAGAGCAGAGGAAATTGAAAGATATAATACAAGAAAAATGTTTGGAACTGAATGATAGAACTAACTGTGATTCCAGGACAAAATGAAGAAAAGAAAAGGGAAAACACATTGTGTACACCAGAGTACATTATAGTAACTTTTCAGAAGAATGAAAATAAAGATCCTAAAGCTTTCAAATGAAAAGTTAGGTCACATGTAATAGAGCAAGACTCATAGAGCATGCATAGGGATTTTCAACAGGGAACTAGAAGAGAATGAACCATTGTTTCCAAATCTGACTTTCAAATCAGAGTTCTTACTTTCCAAAGTACTCAACAATATAAGAGTAAAATAGGGAATATCAAAACAAACAACTACAACCCCCTTCTTTTCATATCTTTTTTAAGGAAATTACCAGAGGATATGAGCTCCCAAAAATGAGTTGGCAAGCATAAAAAGAGATAGGTACAAGAAGTGGAATACCCAACACAGGACTGTGGTGAAAGGAAATCAACCTCCTCTGGAACAAAAAGAAAGGGGTGAACTATGGGCAGATGATAAAATTTAGCAGTCATCTCAAGAGTGTCAGTGTTCCATAAATTGGTTAGAACAACTAATAAGAAACTTATAAGAGGTACATGGAAAAATCAGTGAATGAAATAATTATATAAATATCAATTCCAAGAAAAAATGTAAAAATATATTAAAAAAAAAGATCACTCAGCTTGACAGAAGACATCATTTACATAGAAAAATAATGCACATATTTTGCTTGAGAGTATTAGGGGAGAGAAATCAGATTGGAGATATGGGTAAAATAAATTCATATATATCATAAAAGGAAGTGTGCAAGGTCTGAACTCAATAAATACTAAAGCCCAGTGTAATCACTATATTTAAATATATGGAGATACAGGTTGGAGAAGTAAGATGGCAGAGGAGTCAGGTGACCTTAAGCCTGCCTCCTCACTCAAATACAGCTTAGATAAATATCAAATCATCCAGAACACCCAAAAAAATCAATCAGAATTCTTAGAGAACAAAGCTGCATATCTACAAACCAAAAACACTCATGGAAAGTAAGATCTGCAGAGAGTTGATCTGTGGGAGAAAAGAGTGGTGGGTGCTCCCCAGGGGAAGGAACCCTGAGCAAATAGTGAATAATGAGAGAGAAGGAGAGAGATTAAAAGCATGGAAAACATAAAAGAAAAACTGAAAACACGTGCAGGGGACTGCAAAGGAAAGCTATTCCCCAAAACCATTTATAAGGAGAAATGGTGAGGGTTACAATAGACCAGTTTTTGATAAAACAGCAGAACACAGACTTTGAGGTCTGTGATATTATCAGGTATCAAAGATGGTGGCTGACAGTTACAAAATCCGGTGGTAGTCGTTGTGTGTTGTGATTTACCATAAATTTGAACTGATGTGCAGTCACACCACTGCATTCTGAGAAAAGTTGGCACCAGCCAGAGCTTGAAGGTTTTGGGGAACAGTGATATGACTTCTCCACAGGCAAATGACCCTGAGGACACCACAGGGCAGTCAGTCCTCCTGCACACCAGCATAGGAACAAAGACTCTGGGTAAGGGCTATGAAACCTGGCACAGGCTGTGTGTTGCGATTCACCATAAACTCTAAACAGCTGCACAGTCACACCACGGTCTTTTCCAACAAGCCAGCACTGGTTACAGCGCAGGAAAATCCTCCCCCAGGAGATCAGTGTGACTATGGAGTATGTTAGGGTATCTCTGAAGTATGGAGGGTTTTGAAACACAGCCAGACTAAAACACAGAAGTGCTGCACCAGTTGGTAGGAAGACAGCTCTGACATAGGGTGAATGTAAGGATCTGACAGAAACTAGAGATGGAAGTCATCTTTGTTTGCATCTGTGAGGGCTCACTGAAGACGAGTGGCATGGATTTCCCACTTCAGAGAGGGGAGAATGGGGCAAAGCTATTTTCTTCTCACAACCACCAGCCTGATCAAACTCAGTGAGCTAAACAACACCGAATGGAAAATGGAGCCCCTACACCAAGCCCGTATCCCATCCCGTGCCCTGCAGGCACATCTCCACAAGGGTGATTCCACCTGGGAATCACAGCAGGTGCTTCCCCACAAGACCAACATAAACCCCTTGTCCATAACTAGTCTGGTGATCATAGAGTGCTGCACAGCTTCAGCTCTAGGGGAAACAAGATCGAGCATTGTTGTTAGTTTCTTTTTCCTTTTTTTTGGCTTTGTTTTCATTTTTGTCTGTTTTTTTTTTTTTTCTTATTATTTTGTTTTCTGGATACAGAAAAGACATTTTTTAATTTTCTCTAATTTTATATACTTTCTAATCATTATTTTTTTCTCTCCTTTTCTTTTGCTTTTCTTTCTACCTTTTTTCTAACAAGCTTCTCCTAACAAGCAGACCAAAACACACCTAGGATCCAGCTTCCTATATGTATCTTATTTTATCTTATGTAATTTTTAATTTTTTTTACTTTTTACAATTTCTTTAACTTTGTCCTTTTCTTTTCTTTTCCTTTCCATCCCCTCCAAAGTGACAAGATGGAGGAATTTACCCCAAAGGAAAGAACAGGAAGAAATGAGAGCCAGAGATGTAATCAATGCAGATATAAGTAAAATGTCTGAACTAGAACTTAAAACACTTATAAGAATACCAGATGGGCTTAAAAAAGGCATAGAAGACACAAAAGAATCCTTTATTGCAGAGGTAAAAGAACTAAAATCTAGTCAGGTCAAAATTAAAAAGTGCTACAATGGTGATGCAAATACAAATAGATGTCATAAAGATGATAATGAATGAATCAGAGGGCTCAATCAGTGGTATAGAAGATAAAATTCTGGAAAATAATGAAACTGAGAAAAAGAAAGGAACAAAGACAATCAACCACAGAGGAATACAGTGACTTATTAAAACAGAATAACATTCATATCATAGGAGCCCCAAAAGAGTAAGAGAGAGAAAAAGGAGAAGAAATTTTATTTGAACAAATTATTGATGAAAATTTACCTAAGCTGGAGAAGAATACAGGCATCAAAATCCAGGAAGCACAGAGAACTCTCATGAAATTCAACAAAAGCCAACCATTGTCAAGTTCACAAAATACACAGACAAGGAAAGAATCTTGAAAGCAGCAAGGGGAAAATAGTCCTTAACCTACAAGGGAAGAGAGATCAGATTCACAGCAGATTTGTCCACAGAAACTTGACAGGCCAAAAGAGAGTGGTAGGATATATTCAATGTCCTGAGTGGGAAAAATACACAACCAATAATTTTTTATCCATCAAAGCTGTCATTCAAAATAGAAGAGATAAATAATTTCCCAGATGAACAAAAACTAAAAGAGTTCATGACCACAAAATTAGCCCTGTAACAAATATTAACGGGGAATCTCTGAACATAAAAAAAGAAAGACCTCAAGCAAAAAGGTTAGAAAAAATCAGAAAGCATCACCAGAAACAACAACTGTACAGATAATACACTGACACTAAATTCAATAATCACCCTGAATGTAAATGGATTAAATACTCCAATCAAAAGATATAGGGTAACAGAATAGCTTAAAAAAAATCCATCTATATGCTACCTATAAGAGAATCATTTTAGACCTAAGGACACCTGCAGCTTGTAATTAAGGAGATGGATAGCCTTCTATCACACAAAAGGATGTGAAAAGAAAGCCAGAGTAGCCATACTTGTATCCAAAAAGCTAGATTTTAAAACACAGACTGTAACAAGAGAGGAAGAAGGGCATTATATCATAATTAAGGGGTCTATACATCAAGAAGATCTAACAATTATAAATATTTATGCCCCTAACTTGGGAACATCCAATATATAAAGTAGTAATAAACATGAAAAGACATATTGATAGTAATACAATAATAGTAAGGGGCTTTAACACCACTTTTACAGCAACAGACAGATGATCTAAACAGAAAATCAATAAGAAAACAATGGCATTGAATGACACACTGGACCAGATGGACTTAGTAGATATATTCAGAGCATTTCATTCTGAAAAAGCAGAATACACATTGTTTTTGAGTGCATCTACAACATTCCCCAGAAGAGATCATATACTGGGTCACAAACCAGACCTCAACAAAGTACAAAAAGATTGAATCATATCATGCATATTTTTGGACTGCAAGACTATGAAACTTGAAGTCAACCACAAGAAAATATTTGGAAAGACGTCAAATACATGGAAGTCAAAAAACATGAATGGGTTAACCAGAAAATTAAAGAAGAAATTTTTAAAAATACATGGAAGCAAGTGAAAATGAAAACAAGACACTCTAAAACCTCTGGGATGGAACAAAGGCAGTTCTAAGAGAGAAGTATATTGCAGTACAGGCCTACATTAAGAAGGAAGAAAAGTCTCAAATACACAACCTAGCCTTACACCTAAAGGAGCAGGAAAAAGAACAGCAAATGAAGCCTAAATCCATCAGGGGAAGGGAAATAATAAAGACTAGAACAGAAACCAGTGATAAAGAAATAAAAAACTGGTAGAAGAGATCAACAAAATGAGGAGCTGGTTCTTTGAAAGAATTAAGAAAGTTGATAAACTCCTAGCCAGACTTATCAATCAATCAATCAATCAATAAAGTGATAATAATAAGAGAGAGAGAGAGAAAGGAACCAAATAAATAAAATCATGAATGAAGGAGGTGAGATCACAACCAACATTATAGAAATACAAACAATTATAAGAGAATATTATAAGCAATTATATGCCAACAAATTAGGCAAACTGGAAGAAATGGGTAATTTCCTAGGAACATACAAACTACAGAAACTGAAACAGGAAGAAATAGAAAATCTGGACAGACCCATTATCAGCAAAGAAATTGAAGCAATAATCAAAAATCTTCTAAAAAACAAGAGTCTATGACCAGATGGCTTCCCAGGGGAATTCTACCAAACATTTAAAGAAGAATTAATACCTATTCTTCTGAAACTTTTCCAAAAAATAGAAGTTGAAGGAAACCTTCCAAACTCATTCTACGAGGACAGTGTTATGATGTTCCCAAAACCAAAGATCCCACTAAAAAGGAGAATTACAGACCAATATCCTTGATGAACATGAATGCAAAATTTCTCAGCAAGATACCAGCTAATCTGATTCAACAGTACTTGAAAAGGATTATTCACCACAATTAAGTGAGATTTATTCTTGGGTTTCAAGGGTGGTTCAACATCCACAAATCAATAAACATGATACACCACATTAATAAAAGAAAGGATAAGAACAATATTTTCTTCTCAATAGATGCAGAAAAAAGCATTTGACAAAATCCAGCATCTTTTCCTGATAAAAATACTCAACAAAATAGGGATATATGGAGCACACCTCAACATCATAAAGGCCATATATGAAAGACCCACAGCTAATATCACCCTCAATAGGGAAAAAGTGAGAGACTTTCCCTTACAGTCAGGAACAAAACAGGTATGTCCACTCTCACCATTACTATTTAATAAAGTGCTGGAGGTTTTAGCCTCAGCTATCAGACAAGAAAAACAAATAAAATGCACCCAAATCATCAAGGAAGAAGTCAAACTTTCACTATTTGCAGATGACATGATACTCTATGTAGAAAACCTGAAAGACTCCACCATAAAAATACTAGAACTAATTCATGAATCAGCACTATTGTAAGATATAAAACGAATATGCAGAAATCTGTTATCTTTCTATACACCAGAAAAAGAAAACAAGAAAACAATTCCATTTGCAATTACACCAAAAACAATATAATACTGAGGAATGAACCTAACAGAAGAGGTAAAAGATTCATACTCTGGGGGCACCTGGGTGGCTCAATGGGTTAAACCTCTGCCTTCGGTTCAGGTCATGATGTTGGGGTCCTGAGATCGATCCCCATATCAGGCTCTCTCCTCAGCAGGGAGCCTGCTTCCCCCGCCCCCCGCCCCTGCCTCGCTGCCTACTTGTGACCTCTCTCTCTCTATCAAAGAAATAAAATCTTAAGAAAAAAAGATTCATACTCTGAAAACTATTCAACACTTATGAAAGAAATTGAAGAGGACACAAAGATATGGAAAAGCATTCTATGCTCATGGATTGGAAGAACAAGCAGTGTTAAAAATGTCTATACTACCCAAAACAATCTACACATTTATTGCAATTACTATCAAAATAACACCAGCTTTCTCCACAGAGCTAGAACAAACAATCCTAATAAATTTTTTTATGAAAACACAAAAGATCTCAAATAACCAAAACAATCCTTAGAAATTAAGAAAAACTGGAGGCATTATAATTCTGGATTTCAAGCTCTATTACAAAGCTGTAATTATCAAGACACTATGATACTGATGCAAAAGTAGACCACAAATCAATGGAATAGAATAGAGAACCCAGAATTGGACCCATAACTATATGGTCTACTACTCTTTGACAAAGCAGGAAAGACTATCCAATATAAAAGACAGCTTCTTCAACAAATGGTGTTAGGAAAACTGGACAGCAACATGTAAAAGAATGAAATCAGACCATTTTCTTAGACCATACACAAAAATAAATTCAAAATGTATGGAAGACCTAATTATGAAAAAGGAAACCATCAAAATACTAGAGGACAACACAGGCAGAAACCTCTTTGACCTCAGCCATTGTGACTTCTTGCTAGACATGTCATCACCAGAGGCAAAGGAAACAAAAGCAAAAATCAAAAATGAACTGTTGGCACTTCATCGGGATAAAAAGCTTCATCAGGATAAAAAGTCAACAAAACTAAAAGACAGCCTATGGAATGGGAGAAGATATTTGTGTATGACATATCTGATAAAGAGTTAGTATCTGAAATCTATAAAAAGCTTATCAAACTCAATACCCCCAAAAAATAAATAATCCAGTTTAGAAATGGGCAGAAGACACAAATAGACACTTTTCCAAAGAAGACATCCAGAAGACTAACAGATACATGAGAAGTTGCTCAACATCACTCATCATCATCAGGGAAATACAAATCAAAACCATGATGAGATACCACCTCAGACCTGTCAGAATGGCTTATACTAACACACATGCGCGCGCGCGCGCACACACACACACACACACAATAGGTGTTGGCAAGGTTGAGGAGAAAGGGGAACCCTCTTGAGCCATTGATGGGAATGCAAACTGATGCAGCCATTCTGGAGAACAATACGGAGTTTCCTCAAAAAAGTTAAAAACAGATCTACCCTACCCTTCATTACTAGGTACCCAAAGGATAAAAATATAGGTACCCAAAGGATAAAAAAATACTTTTAAGGGGTACATACACCCCATTGTTTATGGTAACATTATCAATAGCCACACTATTGAGAGAGCCCAAATGTCCAATGTCAATCAACTGATACATGGATAAAAAAGAGGTGGTATGTGTACACACACACACACACACACACACACACACACAGAGGAATATTGCTCAGCCATGAAAAATGAAATCTTGCTATTTGCAACAACATGGATGGAGCTACAGTATATTATGCTAAGTGAAATAAGTCAGTCGAAGAAAGACAAATGCCATATGATCTCACTCCTATGTGAAATGTAAGAAAGAAAACAGATGAACACATGGGAAGGAGGAGAAGGTAAAGAGGGAAATAAACCATAAGATACATAAAATAAATGATAGAGAACAACTGGGGTTCATGGAGAAAGCTGGATAAAAGAACAGGGTAGGTGGGATGTGGGTATTAAGGAGGGCACTTTTTGTGATGCACACTGGATGTTGTAAGTAAGTGATGAATCCCTGAATTCTACTCCAGAAACCAATATTACGCAGTATGTTAATCAAGTGAAATTTAAATTAAAACAAAAAGTCCAATAAAGATCTAGTTTATAACAATAAAAATATTAATAAAATCTCAGAGGAAAAGGTATGAATTTTAATTATTTAGAATAATTTTAATTATTTTTCATTTTAATCAATTTTAACAAAATAAGGTTAATATTTTGTTATTACTTGTATTACATATTACTTTTGAAAAAAAAAGAAATATGGAGATACATATCAGGAAAAAGTTGTTTTTTTTTTTAAAGATTTTATTTATTTACTTGACAGACAGAGATCACAAGTAGGCAGAGAAGCAGGCAGAGAGAGAGGAGGAAGCAGGCCCCTTCTGAGCAGAGAGCCCAATGCGGGGCTTGATCCCAGGACCCTGAGATCATGACCTGAGCAGAAGGCAGAGGCTTAACCCATTGAGCCATCCAGGCACCCCCAAAAGTTTTTTACAAATGTAAAAAACGTATGCCTCTGTAGAGTAGGACTGAATGCGGAAAGATTTTTAAGTTCTTTTAGTGCCATTTGATTTTAATAACTATTTATTTGAATAATTTGATAAGGAAAATAATTGAATAGTTTTATCTGAATTAGGTTGGATTCCTGACCGACTCAGTTAGTTGTAACCTTGGACAATTTACTTAACATCTCTGTGCTTTGATGTCTTCATCTGAAAGTGCAGATTACAATAATGCCTACCTCGAAGGGTTATTATGAAGATCACCTATGAAAATATATAAACAGCATGTAACATGTGTGGCATTCTGTAAATACTCAAACAAACAAAAAATCTTATTTTCTCTCCCTCCTCTTGCCTCTTTACCTGAATTAAGAGCTTTCATTGAACAGCGCAAGGCTAATAAGGTTCACAGTGGGCATGGTCCAGTATCTATCTCAGTATACCCCTAAGAAGCTATTTGGAAAATATATAACTGTCTTAATCCTAGAAGCTTAGCTGTGTACTGGGTCTACTTAATGCAATAAAAAGAACCAGTAACGGAGTAAGAGGCTAGAAGGAAAACGTTAACACACCAAATATCTTCTGCAGGTTATAAATTATCTCATAAGGAAAGTAATTTTCCAAAGGTCAGAGCTAACATATTCTGTCAACAAATTTCTATGATGCAAAAGTTATATTATATGTTACCTTAGCTATTTCTTAAAAGAAATACACAAAAATAACTGAAAAGAGTGAAGAGACCACTTAACATTTAATAACATTGCTTTTGTATATTAAAAGCACAATGGTATATGGGCTCGCTGTAATTGTTCCAAAATACATTGGTATTTCTTGGTCCAGGAAGGAATGAAAGGTAGATTCCAAAGACATTTTTAACTCTTATAATGAGAGAAGTTAAGAGCATGTTTATGCTGCCCATCCTCTAGTCTCTTTCTATATATTTAGGCTCAGTTTAAGGAGTGTCAGCCTACTAAAGTTGCCTGGCAAAGACCCACTTCAGCCCCTGAAGGAGGCCCCCGGGAAAGCTTCTCACTGTCACAGGATTCCTGATTAGGATCCTATTTCACACTGAATGACAGCATGAGAATAGCAGAAGTCCCGAGAGAAAGCTACTGTTTGTCTCTGCCGAAAACACAGTAATTCTCCTTCATGGCTCCTACAACACATCATTTGTGATTTCTTTTCTGATGTCATACCTGGTGTGGGGAACAAAGGACTGAAGTTAATAAAGAGCCATTAACTTCAGTCCTTTGTTCTATCAGTCCTATCACCTGATCTCTAAACATTAGCAAGTGAAAGCTAATGCTTGACAATAAAACTTATCCTTTGTCCACTGCTGTTTCCAGATGCCATATTTAGGCCTCTCTAACATTCTCCAGTGCTTGTAAAAATTCCTGTTTGGTGTCAGAAGACACTCTTGCTGTCACTGTATCAGCCTAGAGAGCTTCCTCGGAAACTTGCAAAGCAGCCAACAGTAACTTCTTTTTGAAGTTTTGGAGAGTTCCATAAACTTTCTTTGGAATACACAAACACCATCCACTATATCTCCTGCTTCCCCTGTGAAGTCTGCAGCACCATCGTTCCCTAGGGAAGGAAGGTACTTGGATTATTTTTAGCCTTGTTCAAAGCAAGAAGTTGCAGAAGCCTCAAGACAGACTCAAGTTTCCAGGAGCACTTAGGCTATTTTGCAGAATTATATGGAATATTATTCAAAAAGGTGGCCAACAATGGAGGTCATTTTCAAAGCAGCAGTGAAGCTCTCCCTCCATAAAATTGAGGTATACCTTGCCCAAGACTCATCTAATCACATGTGCATAAATGTATATGCCCTGTTAAAGATACCCTGTGTATATTGACTAATGTCTATCATTTCTTGAGCACCTGCTATGTACCAGGCTATTTGGTTTAATTCTCTTAACAACCCAGTAAGATTGCTGCTTTATTAGCATCCCTGTATTCTGAGACAGATGCACAGGGCCATGAGACTTATATATGATAGCACATATTCAAACTCAAGAAAACTTGTGTTAAACATGTCTTTTTATTCTAACGCTTTGACATCTTGGGGCCTTGCTGACTTAAAAGGATTTCCCCACCAAGAGCTAGCCAATTCTTAGAGACAGTAAAGGACTGGCCTATGCAAACCAACCAATCTAGAACTTATAACCCAGCCAATTCATCTATCAGGCTCCCACAATGTAGGCCACTGTCCTCCCACCTAATCACCCCAGAAGTAGACACTAAAAGCTTTTACCTATGTATTCCCCTAGTTCTCTCTGTGCCCCAATCAACCTTAATGCTTCCCTGCATGGCATGGTGTATCCTTCCTTGAGGGCTGTGCATAACGAGCCATCTTTCCAATGACAATCATCTTCCGATCTGTTGGCCTCACCTTACCTAAATAATAAAACCTACACTTAGAAACAAGCCTGACTCCAAAGTTCAGTACTTCCAGATGTCACTGGCTTTCTTAGAGGCTTATGATGTTCCAGGCACTCTACCCATCACGACCTGGACTAGACTGAGACAAGCAAGGCAGGTAGAGTACAAGATACACTCAGATCCATGTAAGTGCTGGTTCCTCAATGATGTATGTGCTTCTTTTCCTGGGTGCCCATGTCCATGGGCAATACAGATGAAAGATCCAGGTTCTGTGCTCAATCTCATGGAAGAGAGAGGCAGGTAAACCAACAATTACAACACAGCACACTGGACACTGGGCTAGAAGTTTGTGTGAGTGCCGTAGGAGTCCAGGGAGAGATTCCTGACTCTGGGTGGGTAGAAGGAGGAATCATTAAAGTGAGCTCTTAGCAAAGGAGTCCCTTTACTGGTCACTCAACGCATGGCTCCCAAAAGTTAGGGCTTGGGAACAGATGTGCTAACATACGTGCAACCAAAGTGTTCTTTATTAACAGTGGAATTTTTATTTCTAAATTCCATAAAAATCCTTAATGAAATTGCATCCCATCTCCCACTGTGATCTTTCAAACACTTTAAAAGGTCAATTCTTTTACAAAGCAATATTTCATTGACTTTGAGGGACATCAAAAGTGTCGTGGTTTGGATGATAAATTATAGGATTTCCCCATCTATGAATGACTTGAAGAACACTGGGGAACAGAATGGGAGAGCATAATATAGAGTAGCACAGCATAGCATACTTCTGTTAGAACTTCTGGGAGTCTAGGCATCATTTCATCAACCCTTTATTGGCAAATGTGGATACTAAGGCCCTGGAAGCTTAAACAATTTATACAACACCATTAATTGCAAAGTTTAGACTTGACTTCAAGTTGTCCCACACTTTAAAACCTTCCCATAAAACCTCCTGAATGATGTATGCTTTTTCAAGTCCATCCACATCCTATGGCAATATCACTGATATTAATGACAAAGATAAAGTGTATTAGTATCCCCTAATCCTTAGTAACCAACAGCTAATTTCAAACCATGATTAACATCAGAGGCAGATGCAATAGTAAAAGAAAAGAAAGCCTCCATATCTTTTATATTAATAAGAAAATGGGCGCATATAAAAAAACATTTGCTATCTCTGTCTCTCCTTGCCCATCTCTTCTGCCTTCCCTCTTTCATCTGAATCCTTCCCATCTAAATTTTAAGGAAACCACCCAACACTTTCTCATATTTCTCTTTAACCAGCAGGAAGACATAGAATCTATTTTGCCATAGGTCCACAACTTAAGTTTTGAACTACTCTGTTGAAGCCCTAGCCAGCTGAAAACCTCTCTTGCCTGATTTTGAAGATGTACACTGCAAGTATTAAACACATCAACAATTACAAAAACAATTTAGTGCTGAATTTCCCCCAGCTGCAGCTCAGAGGACACCTCAGGTGGCATGAAAGAAATGAGACTGTCAGATTGCTTTGTACCCAGGTCAGGCTGACCTCCAAACAGTCAAATTACTAAAGTCCGAATGCCAAAAGTTAAGCAAACAACACAGAGCACTGGAAACTACAATAAACAGATTGAGAGCTAATACAAAACCCAAGATTTAGAATTAATATGAACTTAGTGGCTGGCTGCCTCCACAGCCACTCCAATAGCAGCACCACACAACTGTCAAGCATGTTTGAGTTCTGATATGGTAACATGTCTGTCTTTGTGAACTAAGGAAAACTTTGCACTGGCCAAAAGATGCAACTGAAGTGGAAGAAAAAAAAAAATGTAAGTACTGGTTTCGAGGTGGAAGAGACTCTGGAGAAGGAACATTAGAAGAGTGAATACATTCACAAATTTTATTATATAGACCAAGATGCATGCTGACATCTTCTGTGGATGGTAGGATCCAAGTTCAAACTCTCATACTAAGAGAGGCTGGAAGAAAACAAATGAGAGGAATAAATTAGCCTAATCAGAGGGTTGGATAATAAAGCAAAGAAATATGCTCTGTATCCAACCTTAGAGAGTCAGGTGTGTGAGCAAATAATATACTCACATTTATGTTAAGGAGTTGCTAAAAACTGAATGCTTGTGTCTCCCCCAAATTCACATGTTGAAGCCCTAAACCCCAAAGTTGGAAGTGGAGCCTCTTGGTGGTAATTGGGTTACCAGACGTGGAATCAGCTGGCACTTTGACCTTAGACTTCCCAGCCTTCAAAATGCATTTTGTTATGGCATCCTGAGCAACTGAGTCAGATTTTGGTACTGAGAAGTGGGTGCTGCATAAAAAATACCTAATCATGTGAAATTAACTTAAGAATTGGGTAATGGGGGGGCGCCTGGGTGGCTCAGTGGGTTAAGCCGCTGCCCTCGGCTCAGGTCATGATCTTGGGGTCCTGAGATAGAGTCCCGCATCGGGCTCTCTGCTCAGCAGGTAGCCTGCCTCCCTCTCTCTCTCTCTCTGCCAGCCTCTCCATCTACTTGTGATTTCTCTCTGTCAAATAAATAAATAAAATCTTTAAAAAAAAATTTAAAAAAAAAAAGAATTGGGTAATGGGTAGTGGTTGGAAGTGCTTTGAGGTACATGCTAAGACAATCGCATTGAGATCCCAGATGGAAATGAAAACTATATTATTGGAGACAAAATAATAAAGGACTTGGCTGAAATGTGTTTTAGTGTTTTGTGGAAGATGGAAATTTTAAGTGATGGATATTTAGCAGAGGAGGTTTCTCAGCAAGGCATTGAAGGTATCACTAATGGTGGGACCTCATTATGTCCCTAGTGGTCTTATAAGACAAGAAAGGGAAAGAGCTATCTCCCTCCTCCTCCACATCACTGAGGAAAGACCATGTGAAGACATGGTGAGGGACTGGAACTTGACTATTGGAAAAACTATAAGCAGATCCATATTGCAAAAGGTGAGAAAGCTTGTTCTGAAATGAAGACCATGGGTATGACTGAATAGTCATTTGATAAAGAGATCATAGGCACCACTCTCGGACTGAAGCAGCCATCTCAGCAGATGCCAGGAATAGAGGTGGGCTGATGCAAGCGAGACACTGCCATCTGGTACTAAAAGGGACAGAAAAAGCAAGACCAAATGAAGGAAGGCTTGCTGAACTTCTTTAATCACGCTGGACTGGATCATACAGCTATTTGGTCTGTGAACATGCTTTCTTCTTTAAGAAAAGGGAAGAATCATCCTCTAAGTGATTCAGAAGTGATCATAACTACCTCTGCTGCCCTGACTGCTGCCTAGAACCTTGGAAATGGACCTGGTCAAAGTCGCAAAGCCTTCTGCTACCTGGCAAAGCTCTAAGGGCTGGACTAGCAACCCAGAGGGTCTGGTGATGGAACCACCACTTCTGTGGTTAGAGAAGATGGGACCACCACCCCAGTGTGCCTGGAAGACAGAGCATTGAACCACAGATCACTTAGAATTTGCCTTGTTAGGTTTCTTACTTTCTTGGGGCACTTTCACCCTTTACTTCTTTCTTATTTCTCCTTGTTGGAATGGGGTATCTATTTTATGCCTGCCCCACCATTGTATTTTAGAAGCACATAACTTGTCTTATTTGACAGATTCACAGCTGGAGAGGAGTTTTGCCTCAGGATAAGTTATTTCTCCAGTCTCTCATATCTGATTTAGATGAGACTTTTAAACTTTGGCTTTACAGTTAATAATGTTGGAATGAGTGAAAACTTTGAGGGTGTGAAGATGGAATAAATGTATTTTGCATGTGAGAAAGACATAAGGAGTAAGAGTAGATTGCTGTGGATTGAATGTTTGCCCCCACAAATTCACATATTGAAGTCCTAATCCCCAGTGTGATGGTATATGGATATGAAGGTGATTAGATGGTGATTAGAGTTAGATTGGGCCATGAGGGCGGGACCTCATTATGTCCCTAGTGCTCTTATAAGACAAGAAAGAGAAAGAGCTATCTCCCTCTTCCTCCACATCACTGAGGAAAGACCATGTGAAGACATGGTGAGGTGACCATACTCAAGCCAGGAAAAGAGCCTTCACCAGGAGTTGATCAGCTAACACCTTGACCTTGGATTTTCCAGCTGCCTGTTAAAAAAAAAAAAAATGAAATGTGTTGTTTACGATATTTTTTTATGGCAGCTTGTGTAGACCAAGACAGTGATATGACTTTTCATGTAACCAGTTTTGAAGTAAGTAGATCACCTGAAGTAGTCCTTGGCATCATGCAAGAACAACCAGTCTAAAATAAAAGCAATGGGGGTTCTGGAGGGAAGATCCACACTCAATAGAAAAATTCTACAGAAACTGATGAAACTGATGAGAGTGCGGAGGTCTTGACCCTTTATTGTCCATTGGCAATGTAAGCTAGTTTATAGTTCCCTTCGGAATTTTTAACAAGAATCAGGTGTTGGAGACCCAGAAAAATGTCCACTGCATGAAAGTACTGCACGCTGAGTTGGTGATATTGGAAGCCTGTCATTGATTTAGGTAGGGAAGGTAAAACCCTGGTGTTGAATATTTCTCTTACTATGCCCATCAGGCATAGAGAAACTATGGACTAGAGTGCCTCCAGAATTCCTTTATAGTATGGAAGGAATTGTTTTATTTTATTTTATTTTATTATTTTTTATTTTTATTTTATTTTATTTTATTTTATTTTATTTTATTTTATTTTATTTATGTTGCTTCCTTAGTCCTAGTAAGGCCTGAATGGAGATAATCTTACACTATTTTAGATTACAGATCTGCAATGGCTTTTCAGGAGGTTTAATGTATGGATCATATTCAAGAATGAGACATAACTGTATGAAATTTTAGGAATTGAGGTTTGAAAATGGAGATGCTAAAGCTCAGTAAGTACAAGGCACATGTAAGAATAAACCTATCACTAAACTAGAGTCCTATCTGACCATGGTTAGAAGTTTAGGTGGTTGTTGCCCAAGGGGTCATATTATACTACACCATATTTGTCCCTAATTTATCTTTTCTCAAGTGTGAACTTGGAGGGCAACCTTCTGCAAAGCAGGGGTAGATTTATCAGGGTGACTGTGCTGGGTAAGTCCTTTCTATATGCTCATTGGTTGGTTGGGGCTCAGTCCTCAATTTGGCCCAACAGGTCTTCTCCCAGCCCATGAACTATATGCTCAGCTGGCCATGACTTCTTAGGAGCTGCAGACTCACCCCGCTCTGAGACTGGCCCTTCAGTGTCTGTACAGTAACTCCGCAGCAGCTCAACTGCCCATCCTCAACCCTTATCTATAGACAGATGTCCATGAGTCTCAATGTCTAGCTCAAAAATGGACTTCAAGTGCCATAGCCAGGACATTTCTGCCTTGTTTCTCCTAATTCCCATAAGTGAACTCTTTCTTGGCTCTACCTAACTCAATCTCAGCTTGTGTGATGAACAGCCAGGCTGGACAATGTACAAGAACACTCTTTCCTGGGGTACTCCAATAGGCAACATCACATCTGCATTTAGATTTGTTGTTCTTTGACTGAAGTGTATTACGAGCTGTATTTGAATTTGTGCAATATCTGGCCTAATTTTTCTTATTTTGACTGCACTGAATAATTATTTATAAGATCTAACTTAATGCAGCCTAAGACTGAGATTGCCAGACAAAATTACTGGTTTTATATATGAGACAAATAAAGATGATTGTGTGGGTAAATATTTTTGTGTATTTGGCTAAATACATGGGGAAAGGCAGTGATTGACTTAATTGTGCCTTATGTGTTGTTGAGTATTCCTTCATTTAAAAGAATATATATTTCTGATAAGTTTATTCTCTACCCTAATTTCAAACCCATGAAACTTGTAGAAATTGCTGTTATTTATTTAAAAAAATAAAAAGCAGAGGGGTGCCTGGGTGGCTCAGGGGGTTAAGCCTCTGTCTTCAGCTCGGGTCATGATCTCAGGGTCCTGGGATCCAGCCTGCATCCACATCCAGGCTCTCTGCTCAGCAGGAAGCCTGTTTCCCCCTCTCTCTGCTTGCCTGACTGCCAACTTGTGATCTCTCTCTCTGTCCAATAAATAAATAAAATCTTTTAAAAAAATAAAAAGCAGAAACATAGCCAAAAATAATAAAATGCTGAGAAGTATTAACTCCGTGTGTCTATTCATCTCTTCCAGCTCATTGTCCCACTCTACAAAGACAACAGCTTTAACCTCTTCTTCTCATAGATGTTTCATGATTGTTTACGCTTATGTTGATCTTTAATATGTCCATTTTAGGACCTTGTCTATTAGCTTCCTGCTCAAGATACGTTTAGAATTTTTATACTTATTTCAACTTGTCTTTTCTGTTCCCTTCTGCCACCACCTCCTAATTTTTATGGTTCTATAAATATTTTAGCTTCCATTTCATCTGTCCTTCTAAAATTTTAAAAATACACTGAAACTTCTTTTTCTTTTCATCATTTTGAGCATCATGTCTCGAATACCCATATTATAAGATAGTAATATTACTGCACTCCTCTTCCTTTCCCACTACTAGATTCTGACAGCTCCCATTTTGCTTTGTCATTGCTGAAGCAGCCAATCTTTTCTGTAATCTTAATAATGTGTTCTGTTCTTAGTTTGTTGATTTTCTCCAGTATCTGAAAGGCAGTAAAGATCCTTGAAGTGAGGCAAAGCCCAGAGCAATCAGGTGCTTCCTTCCACTTAAAAACTGTGTGACAGTGGGCAAATCACAAGAACTTTCTAGACTTTCCAATATGGCAGCCTCTTTTCATGTATGTCTATTTGCATTTAAATTAATAGTGGAGTCAAATATTAAGTTTAGAATTCAGTTCCTCGGTCACACTAGCCAAATTTCAAGTGCACAATAGCTCCATGTGGCTAGTGGTTACCATGTCAAACAGTACAGATACAGAAAATTCCCATCACCATGGAAATTTCTATTTCTGTATTCTAGACTGTGGGTTCTTAGGAGGTGAGATGGGGAAGATAAACTAGATGACCCCCCAGCTGCCTCCTGACTCTTAACCTCTAAGCTTCTGCAACCAAAGGTGACTCTTCCCAGAGTTACTGAGAAAACCCTCCCCAAAGCCAAGATTGGTTAAAGGTGTATAAAACAAGTAGCAGGAAGAAAATAAGAGGTGAATTCAGACATATAAGGTTCAGGCTAGAAGGAAAAGGGAATGCAGTCCCTTCAGAGATCTGCTTCAGGGTAACAGACAGGGGTAGATGGCAAGTGTTCAAGCAATGTTTTCAGGTTGCTATGATCACTGTTATTCATGCTCATGAAACTTGTTCAAGGTTAGTCTAGCATGTGCCATGTGATATTTTCCCTTTCCAAGGGCTTTTCCCCTACTTAGCCATTTTTACTTGATTTTAAACAAATAAAAACTACATAGACCCGAACAGACTAAGTGCTATCGAAGTTAGAAATCAGAATGCTTTGCTTTTTGTTAGTTTTGCAACATTAATCATTTTGATGGCAGCAGCAAATAAGCAAAGAACTGATGTGTGCAAATAAATGTCATGCAGAGGAACAAATCAAAGGAGATTATGTGTGTAATTTGCTTGTTTCCATGCCAGATACGTGGAGATGCTTGGTGATTAGCTATGCAGCATTATGACCAGAGGACCAATGTGTCTCCAGCAAAAGAAATATCTCAAATCCCTTATGTCAGGAAGCAACCCCATCCGCAGTTCTGCCCCTGCGACTCAGCTCTCACCACTGTGGGAAGGCACATGGATGGGGTGGGACGGAAAAGATGATGAAAAGTAAGAGCTGAAAAATGATATATAGAAGGGCAATTACTAAAGCCAATTAGTAAACTCTAGCTTCTCTACTATTATAAAAATAGGCAAAATACCATCATTGGATTGCCAGCACTGTGCCAATTGCATGCAATTTAAGCAGGTCCTTAAATAGACTAATGTGTCCAATTCTGTGGTATCTTATGTGCCACTATATCCCTGCTAAGCACTTAGTGCAGTGCCTGGGACCCATTAGGTGGCCAGTGAATACGGACGTGTAATTGGCCCCATGGCAATTGTAGAGTCTGATGGAAGCACAGAGATGTGTTGACTGACAGTGGATTTTCTAAGCTAAGTATCAGACCTTACTACAATTTCACTCCTGGGAAACAGACGGGCTTCAGCTCCTGCAGGCTTTTTAAGCCTCCTTCTTCATGGCACAGAAATCATACTCCATGTCAGTACACACACATTTGGGCTTTGGGCTTTGGTTCTCTTTTTGTTTTTGCAACATAAACAACAAATTTCTAAGATCCTATGCTGAGAAATTATTAAAATAATATGAATATTTATAAAATATTTAATCTCTGAGGCCTCAGCTTTGATAAGCAAGAGACAGTAAAAGGCAATGAGGGTAGTTGATTTGAGGAAGAGAAGTCACAGCTGATAGAACGAATATTTTCCAGTGATCGTGATCACATCACAGATGTTGACATCATTCGCACTTGTCCTCTCTCACTCCCACCCACTAGCTTCTCTGCCAGTCTTGAGGCCCGGAAGGTCTAATCCCTTACATGGTTGGGAGCCCCTCAGCCCCTGGATTCTGATAGGGTCTACCAGTGGGAGGTTTCAGCAGGAGTTTGGGACAGGAGGAATCATGGCCTAATGCCCAAGCTCTCCCCACACCTGCGTGTCTCAGTTGCAGTAAGATCCTGGCACTTCTAGAATGACATTTACGTCAGGTGGTCCCAGTTTCTTAGCTCCAGCTCTGTGAGTTGCTGTTACCACTAGCTGTTTTCCACTTTGGCTAGTCCCTGGGAATGTCAGCATCCCTTGTGCTCTGAACCTCATTCCTGCAGTCACCAAATTAAGTGACCTTTGAAATCCTCATTTTCTGTTTTATTCTGATGCCCTATCAGATATACAAAGTTCTAAGGTTGGAAACAGGCCCCCTGATCACTCCTCAGTTTGGTCTTAGTACTAGCAAGTAATGGTTCTACATGCTCTCAATCAGGAGTGAAATGGATGCAAGGAAGTCACTGGAATGCAGAGCTGCTTTTACCCTATCAGTGTGTGATAGGGTTGAGGGTCAGAGAAGTTCAACTCAACATCAAAACCGTGTGATGACACAGTTATTCTAGTCTTAACCTTGTATCCCAGGTAGAGTAACTATGTTTTGGCCTGGTTTTTGAGCCAGGTCCCTAACTTGTTCCCCAGTATAAGTTTACCCTTTTACTACAAACTTCTGAATCTGCAGACACCTGTCTCTTATTTCCCATTACAATGTTCTACCCACCTAAGAACAGAGGCCCAGGGATACCTCCTACTTTACATTTCTAAGGCCCCAAATGGGTGCCTTAGTGGTTTTGTGAGGCACACAAAATCTGCTCTCTCCTACTGGCCTTCCTCCAACACAACCAGAGTCAGCCCCACACTGCAAAGTACATCTGAATCCACTCACACAACCTAACTTTAGGAAAGCAACTCCTCCAGATGCAATCAGGTCAGAGCATGCCCTAGCTAGTCTTTCAAAAGAAGCACTGAACTTATTCTTTGTGACTTAATATTTTGTATCTTCAATGACAGAAGTTGTCATTGACAGATTCCAGAAGGGTTTACAACATTTTCACTGGTGTTTAAGACACAGAGACTTGTCCACAAAAACAAGGAGAGAACCTGTCCTGAGTCTAAAGTTAGTATAGACAATCTTACACATAAGAAAAGACTTCTTCCTGCAGTTACAAATTCAAACATCCAAAGGAAATGGGAACAGACAACAGCCCTCTAGAAGCAGCTGTTATATAACATTTGCTGACCAAAATCTGATCCCATCTCTATCAAAATACTGCAATTTAAAGGTAGGTTAAATGCACATTTATATTCAGAACTCTCCAGAGAGTTTGGAACATTTTAACACTGAGTAGAATTTAATGAGTCTTTAGGTATTAATAATGTCATTTGATGTTCTTTATTGTTCTGTGAATGAAATGTTTCCTGAGAAATGGATCTTAAAAGTAAGACCAGTGAGGACTTGGGTTCTCAAATGAAACAAACAACATCTGTGCCTCCTGGAAAATAACTGCTTGTATAGTTTTAATTGTCATATGCTAGCATACAAGGGTCTAAAATGAGGCAAGAAAGAAAGAAAGAAAGAAAGAAAGAAAGAAAGAAAGAAAGAAGGAAAGAAAGAAAGAAAGAAGGAAAGAAAAAGGATAGTCTTGTAATTGAGTCTCTCAACCTCAGGAAAAACAGTCCCCCTGAACATCAAAAGAGAATGTTTCTGAAATGAGAACAGAGAAGGGAAATAAGTCCATGAATGAGTGAGTGTGTTAGAAAATATGAAGGACAGATCTTTGTGGAGCCCTGGGTGAGCTACTTTCTCATTTTCATATTGGAGGTCACTTCCAGATGCTTTTCCTCATTCATTTCTCACAAGGACTCCATGAAGCAGGAATAATGCAGTTTAACAAAAAGGGAAAACTAAAAATCAGGTTATACTAAATTACCAATTTTACACTATTAGTGTCAGGTGTAGAATTTTAAAGCTGGCTCCTCATTCTCTCTGTACCCACATATTTTGCCATTAGCTTTGCAGGGCTCTTTGCAGTCTGGGGAGCAGGACACACAGCTTGTGGGTTCTGTTATACTTCACTTGGCCAACAGAACTCAGCAGAAGTGATGTGTATCAATTCTGACTCTGGCCTTAACAGAACTTGTGTACTATACTTGTGTTCTGGAGCCTCTGCCATCATGATGAAATGTACGTGGCTAGACTAGCCCACTGGACCCAGAAGGAGGATGAGAGACACATGAACAGACAGTCTCCCTAACCCAGCCCAACCTAGATATCTAGACAGCTTCAGATGAGTCTATCCAAGACCATCTGAGCCTAGGTCAGCTGACCTCCACAGCCATAGTTATTGCTGTGTGTTCCTGAAGGTCTATGGTGGTCCATTACGCAGTGATAGATAATTGATGCATTGCCTTGGAGCTGGACTACTGCTTTTCAAGAGTTCTTTAATAGGGCACATTCATTAGATCAATGTCTCTTAAGAAGCCTGGAATGGGAAGAAGGTAGTTCTTATGATTCTAATCAAAGGTAGTTTATTCCTAGTCATCCAATGAAATGTGTTCTATCATAGCCCCTTCCTTCCATGTCCATACAAGGGACAACATTAGGAGCCTTTACTATAGTAGGTGGTGGAGAATGTATCATCTCTACTTCTCATATCCCAGGAGGGAAAACTCTTTCTGGGGAATTCATAATGCAAGACAGACTTGGGTAATTTTACTGCAAAACTGTTTCTGACCATATTGATTATGCTTCTGTTTCAGTAGAATTAGCGAGCCCCATGTAGGCTTGTGATACATTTCTATTAGCTTTTGTGAATTTAATGGCTTAATGGCTCAGATATAGGCATTTTCATAACTTCTACAAGTCCTCATCTTGAAGAAACCCAGTAAATTTTGCCACAAGAAAAAGAGTAGAGATTAATGATGATGACCATAGACACATGAGCTGAGGATGAGTCCTACAACTGCCCTAAGCTATGATGCTGGGCAAAGCATTTACCAACTCTAGAACTTGATTTTCTCATTTGTAAAATGGAGGTAATAGTACCATACTTCATCTCACATGAGAAATACAAGGAGAGTAATTAGCACAATTCCTGGCACATGGTCAAGATGAGAGTGTAGCAAACAGGGGAGAGGACAATGTGCCTAACTCAGGACCTGGGCCAGTAAGAGGGTACCCAGAGTCAGCAGTCACCCTTCCACAGGTGGTATGCTCTGTTGTCACTGGAACTAAGAATCAGTGATGCTTTGTCCTGAGAATTCTTTATTCATGCTAAGTCTCAGTTGAATTCTATCACTCATGTCTATATCATGTCCCCAGTTACCAAAGAGACAAATATGCCTAGAATGTGCAAACTTAATTAACTGTGGACTCAGCATAGGCATGGTGGAGACTATATATATATATATATATATATATATATATATATATATATAATATCTTTGCGCTTCATGAACAAATTAAAATTATATTTTATTATCTTCAGGTTCTAGAATTGTTGTGGCAATGTTTCTATTAACTGGCTCAGATAGGAATGAGTACATCTGTGCAAATTCTTTTACTTGACTGTTCCCTCTTTTCCCTTTCCCTCTCTGCCTCCCTCCTTCTCCTTGGATGCCTCACTATGTCCCTCTCTCCCTTTCCCGACTTTCATCCCCTTCCTTCTCTCCTTCCCTTCCTCTCCCTTCTCCCTCCTGATCTCTTTCCCTCTCTTGCTCCCTTTCCTCCCTTCGAGCCTCTCTCCTCTGTGTCCCTCTTTCCTTCTCTCTCCCTCCTTCTTGCTTTCCCTCTCTTCCTCCATCCCTCCCTTTTCTCCTCTTTCTCCCTCTCTCCCTCCTTTCCTTTTCCTCCCCCTCTCTCACACAACTGTAAAATGTGACTAGGAATCTGAAATTAAATGAAATTGACAACGAATTCCACTACAGAATACAAAAAAAAAAAAAAAAAAAAAAAAGTCTTTATGCAGGTAATGTTTTCCATTTAAATCTAGAAGCTGAAATATAGTTTAACAACCAAGAAATTGAAAAAAAGAAAAAAGCCAGTGCTCAACACTCGCTCACATCACACACCCCGCTCCTTCATTATTTCTGGCCCTTCACATCAGGAAAGCAGTTAGATTTGCAAGGAAGAAACACAAGAGTTAAGTGAAGAACAAGGTGAAAAGAACTAATAAATTCATTTCATTTAGTAGATTTCCAGCTGGTAGGTCCTTTTTAATGGGTAGAGGGAAAGGAGAGAAATTTCAGGCTGAGTGACTCATCAGATCCCACATCGTGGGAGAATTAGATTTAAGTGAAAAAGGATGTTTCCTAGGAAACTACATGATCTGCTTGTGGAACATCAAACAAGTGCAATTTCCTAACAACAACTGAGACTAAATTGATCTACCTCAGACAGCTTTATCAGTAGGGGGGAGATTAGCTGCCTTTTGTGTTTTCTTAGTTACTATCATCAAATTGTCTATTATGTGACAGCTTCATTGCTGCATTTCTGACCTTCTGTAAGGACAGCTATGGTATTTGCTGTTATGTAATTGGCAAATAGTTTTCTCTTATTTCCCATCCCTTTCCCATCTCCCCTGAAACCATTGCAACATATGCCTCTTCATCACCCCTTTGTAACTTCAATAGAAGCTTCTATTACTGTCTGCAACAAGCCACAAGATTCAGTCATTAGAATCACTAAAAATATCCTTCCAGCTTTAGTCATCCAGGGTTCTAAATTAACTTACTCTCTTTTAACCATGACAGTGAAGAATCTGTAATTCACACTAATAGGGCAAGGGAGGGAGGTCTGGAGTAAAAAATGGTCTGAAAATAAGTGGCAAACCTTCAAAAAAAATAGTTTATTACCACAAGCACATATTTAACTAAAATATGTTAACAACATACAGTCTGTTTGAAATCTTTAGTTCAGAAAAGGTTTATAATTAGCATGCTAATTGGTGAGAAAGTAGAGCCTTGACATTCAAAGAAGTTGATTATTCATAAAATTCTGGAGATTTTTGGAGTAACAGACCTGACTCCTGAATCCTGTGGTTTGGAGGAGAAAGCCACTTTGCCCTCACCACCTCCCCACAGATGGAAGGGCTTTTATGATGTCTGTCCAGCTTGTGATGACAGTAGGCACTGTTACAACAACTGCAGTTAAAATTCAATCCACTGAGCCATTCAACTAAAATTAACTTAGCCTCCAGGCTATGCTGGACACTGTTCTTATTGCTAGTATTAAGGCAGAGAAGACCTCCTTCCTCAAAATTACCCCATACAAGGAGAGACAAGATAAAAATTCAATAAACAGGGGCGCCTGGGTGGCGCAATTGTTAAGCATCTGCCTTCAGCTCAGGTCATGACCCCAGGGTCCTGGGATTGAGCCCCGCATCGGGCTCCCTGCTCGGTGGGACGCCTGCTGCTCCTTCTCCCATTGCCCCTGTTTGTGTTCCCTCTCTTTCTGTGTCTCTTTCAAATAAATAAGTAAAATCTTAAAAAAAAAAAAAAAAAAACATTCGAAGACACATTAACTTCAAAATAGTGGTATTTTCTTCGTAGGAAATAAAGTTGAGTGATGTGATAGAGTCAGTGGGGTAGGGATTTACTTTGGTACCATCCCTCTCAAACTATCTGATCTCCTTTTCTCAGGAGACCTGCTGTTTCCTCTTTCCCCAATCCATTATGGGACCAAACTTTTGTGCAATACAATATAAATAATAAGATGAAAATATAGGTCCAATTTTTGTAATTATTACATTCAATAGGCATAAAATTACTCCATTAAATTGCTTTAAAATTTTCTGAATGTTTACTCTCAATTACAATTCTTTTCTAATCACAGACCAGGAACAGATTGCAGGGGCCCCTGTCCTCACATCACACTTTAAGAATAACTTACATATACTCTAGTCAGGGAAGCCTCCTCGGAGCTCCAAACACAGTCTCATATTGGAAATTACATGGTCACCTACAGTAGTACACGGCAGGCTCTAAATAAACGTCAGTCAATTAACAATGGTTGGTAAGGACGCTATCATTTTATACCTCAAGTCCCTCAAGGGTCTAAATTGTCTTTTGCATCCAGTCTAAACATCTAGTCATCTGCATTTTTATTATTGTTTGTTAGGTAAAAATATGTTTAGAATCCCAACAACCATCTTTAAAACAAATTTTTGGCCAATTTATTTAGTGTAGCTACTATATACTGAGTGATTTACCCTGCACCAGGTAATATGCATACTTTATATATGTAATCTCATTTTAATTTTCAAATGCCCCTAAATGCAGAAGCTATTATTATCCTCTTATATGTTAGGAAATGAAAACTTTTACATATGTGCCTAGAGGTGTCATTTCCCATTTACATTTTATGGGATTATATAATTATATCACACATGAAAATTTGACATTCTCAATTTTCTCAGTAATTAAGTTCATTAAAATTCTTTTAGCTATGTATGAAATAGTATCATGGATAGATGGGAAGAAGCAGTTCTCTTCCCTTTTCAGGTGTGGTGAAAGATCCAGGAGGAAGCTCAAGTCCAGACATAGGGCAGGTACTGTGGAGCTTTTACCTGGAGTTTAAGGAGGTGACAGTCCACACACATTGATCCAGGGAAGGCCCTTCTCTAGTTCCATTTTCTTGTTTATATATTCCCTTTATTGTCACAATTCTTCTTTCTTCAACCCTTCATTGGTATGTTCTAATGTGTTCAACATTCATCCTTTTCTTGGTATATTCTTAATTTTATCAATAGCATTGGCTTGTAAATGTTCCTCACTTTTTTTTCCTCCTCTGGGCACCCTCTCTTGAGACCTAACTATGTTGCTGTGTATGCAGTTAATCTTTTTTTTTTAAAAGATTTCATTTGTTTATCAGAGAGAGAGCACAAGCAGAGGGAGCACCAGACAGAGGGAAAGGGAGAAGCAGAGTCCCCACCCAGCACAGAGCCCGAAGCAGGGCTTTATCTCCGGACCCTGGGATCATGACCTGAACCAAAGGCAGACAGGTAACTGACTGAGCCAACCAGGTGTCCCTGTTGTCAATCTACGGTTCTACAATCTTCACAGCATCTTCACCAGGAGTGGATTCTACTCCCAAGAAACCACTTTCTTTGCTCATCCTTAAAAAACATCTCCTTATCATGAGTTTTATCACGAGATAGCAACAACTCAAGCAAACCTTCAGGATCCACTTAGAATTCTAGTTCTCTTGCTATTTCTACCACATCTTCAGGTACTTCCTCCACCAAAGTCTTGAGCCTCAAAGTCATCCATGAGTGTTGTTATCAGCTTCTTCCAAACTCTTGTTTATGTTGATATTTTAACCTCTTCCCATGAATCACAGATGTTCTTAATGGCATCCAGAATAGTGAATACCTTTCCAGAAGATTTTCAATTTACTTTGCCCAGATTCATCATGGGAATCAATATGTATGGCAACTACAATCTTATAGAATGTATTCCTAAATAATGAAATTTGAAAGGCAAAATTACTCCTTAATCCATGGTTTTCAGAATGGTTGTGTATTAGAAGACATGAAAACAACATTAATCTCATTATACATCTCCATCAGAAATCTTGGATGGCCAAGGAATTGCCAAAGAGCAGTAATATTTTGGAAGGAATCTTTTTTTCTCGGCAATATGTTTCAATGGGGGCTTAAGAGATTTAGTAAACCATGTTGCAAACAGTTTTGCTGCTATCTAGCCTTTGTTATTCCATTTCTAGAGCACAGGTAGAGTAAATTTAGCATAATTCTTGAGGGCCACAAGATTTACAGAACAATAAGTGAGCATTGGTTTCAACTTAAAGTCACCAGCTGCATTAGCCTGTAACAAGAGAGTCACCATGTCCTTTGAAACAAGGCATTGACTTCTCCTCTCCAGATATAAAAATCCTAGATGGCATCTTCTTTCAATAGAAGACTTTTTCATCTACATTGAAAATCTGTTGCTTAGTGTAGCGTCCTTCATTAATTATTTTACCTGGATCTTCTGGATGACTTACAGCAGCTTCTACATCAGCACTTGCTGCTTCACCTTGCTTTTTGATCTTATGGACTTGGTTTCTTTCCTTAAACTTCAGGAACCACCCTCTCCTAGCTCCAACATTTTCTTCTGCAGTTTCCTCACTTCTCTCAACCTTCATAGAATTGAAGAGAGTTAGGGCCTTGCTCTGGATTGGCTGGTCAGTGGAGCAGTCAGAACACATACACATTACTGTCTTACATGGGTGTGGTTCATGGAAGTCACCAAAACAATTACAAATGTCTGTAAGTACAATAACACTGTATAAAAAATTGCAATAATAACATCAAAGATCAATAATCACAGATCATCAAAACAAATAAAATAGTAAAGAAAAAAGTTTGAAATACTATGACACAGAGACATAAAATGAGTCAACACTGTTAGAAAAATGCAGCCAATAGACTTACCCGACATATGGTTGCCATAAACCTTAGGTTTGTTTAAAAAAAAAAAAAAAAGGCAGTAACAACAAACAAACATAATATCTGCAAAATACAATAAAGTGAAGCACAATAAAACAAGGTGTGCATGTATATACAAAGACATATACCCAGGAGCAAAAGGGCTAGATCATGGATTGTACATCCATGGAATGAGAAAGTACAGATGGATTATTCCCCAGAATGACCACACAACAACCCCACTCCCTCCAGCACAGTGTGAAAGTTCTAGAACTCCACATTTCCTGACCTCTCCAGGCATACTTCATAGCTGTCGACCTTGAACCTGCCTTTTTCATCATCCCTGTAATGTTTTTCTCTTTTATTCTATGTTGCAGCCCTTGCTCTTGGACTCCATATCTTCTTCTAACTTGACTTACTCCCTTATTTGGACACAACATGTAGTCTAGTAGCTTCCTGAAAAAGATATAGGAGAGATACATGCTGTGAGAACTTCCTGATGTGAAAATATCCCTTTTTCTCTTCATTTATAGATTGGATGGTTATAAAAGTCTGTTGGATATTTTATTTATCACTCAAAACTTTGGAATCATTGCTTCCAATGCTGCCATTAAGAAGTTTCAGGTTATTTGATTCTCAGTTCTATGTATATTACTATTTTATTCTCTCTTTGGGTTTTGAGATCTTTTTTATTTCTCTGATGTTCTGGAGTACAAATATCTACTGTGATGATGTTGCTTAATATATGTGAATTTTTATTTCTTAGGCAATTTTTTTCTTTAAGTATTCCTTTTTCTTTGGCTTCTATACTCTATACTTCATTATACTTCAGGGTATAATGACATCTACATTTTCTGAGGATACTTTTTAATTTTATTTATTTTTCTACTGTTATTAAGAAAAAATTGATCTACATTATGACATAAGGTAAGGTATACATCATGATGATTTTATTTACATATATTATGAAACGATTACCATAATAGGTCCCCTAATATCCATCATCTCATAAAGATATAAAAGAAAGGATAAAAAAAACCTCCTTATGATAGGAACATTTAATCTCTGAACAACCTTCCTACATATAATACAGCAGTATTAATTATAGTCATCATGTTGCACATTACAGCCCTAGTAATTATTTTTTATTACTAGAAGTTTGTAACTTTTGACCACCTTCCTCCAATTCCCCTCCCACACTCCCCAAGATCTCTAGTAACCACAAATCTGAACTCTTTCTTGAGTTAGGTTTTTTTTTTTTAGATTTCACATGTAAGTGAAATCATATAGTATAGTATTTGCGTTTCCCTTTCTGATTTCTTTTACTTAGCATAATGCCTTCAAGATACATCCATTTTGTAGCAAATGGTAAGATCTCCTAATTTGTATGGCTGAATAATATTCCACATATATTATACCATATGTTACATATATACAATAATTTCTTTATTCATTCATTTATTTATTGATAGACACTTAAGTTGTTTCATGTCTTGGCTATTATAAGTAATACCGCTGTGGACATGGGGATGGAGATACCATTTTGAGTTAGTGCTTTCATTTCCTTTGGACATGTTCCCAAAACTGAAATTACTAGATCATATGGTAGTTCAATTTTTTTTTTTTTGAGAACCCTTCATACTGTTTTCCATATTTTTTTCCATTTATAATCCCATCAATGTTACATAAAGGAATTTTTATTAACATTTCCTTCCAGTGTCTGCATTATCTTCATTTCCTCTTTCATATTTTTATTGCTTCAGACTCTGACTGTGATGCTGGGCTTTCTTCAGCTGTTGGTGGTCCCTGCCTTGGTGTTTATATTTTAAGAAACTGGTTGGCTACTGATGGATAAGAACGTGGCTTTCCAGGGAATGGCTGGATGGTCATTTGCCTCTTTCATTTTGGGAAATGGAAGTTGTAGAAAGTCACACAACTTTCTACAACTCTATGTTGGTTTTTCTTGGACTTGTTAATTCCTCCAGTGCGAAATTCCCTCTTGACAGGAGGTGTAAATTGGCTTTCCAGCATTTCTGACTTCCATTTCATCCCCATAATTTCATGCTGTACCTTCACACTCAAATGTATATTGAATTCCCCAAGAGCAAATTCCCTCCGCCTCCAAAATAAACCTCTGGTCCTCTGCTAGAATAGAGGAAGCAATTGCCTGGTTGAGGAAGGTCAGGGAAGAGATTTAGAGTGCCTGCTTCTTGTACAGACTTTCAGCCAGTTATCCCTATTAGTCCCATATGCTCCCTAACATTTGGAGGTTCTTGAAGCCCCCAATCACTAGGGTATGTGTGTGTACATATGGTGAGGGGAGGTTCTGTGTTTTGAATAAACTAGTTTCCAGGCTTTCCACACTATGAATTTAGGTATCAGTTTTCCCAGCTCAGTTAAGTGAGTTATTCCTCATCTATCTGCTCTTCAGCTTCCTGAATTTCATGGCTCTAATTTCTTCTCCCATATTTTTACAATAGACTGTTTCTAGTTTATTTCATCTCTTTGCTGCATTTTTAAGAGATTTCAGAAAAGTGTATAAGCAAATTCCCATGTTCAATCCACTTATATCACTAGAGAGAAAAAAAAAATCACAGTTCTTTTTTTTTCTTTTTTAACAGATTTACAACACATTCTTAGTATAGTTCATGGTCACTGTGCCTGTACTTTCTTCTCCATAGACAGTCTTTATAAGTGGAAAAGAAAATGTAGTTATAAAAAACAGTTTTCTCTGAAACTGTTGAATTGTGTCCCTCAAAAAAGATATGTTAAAGTTCTAACCCTAGCACTTCCGAATATGATCTTATTTTGAAATAGATTGTTACAGATGACATTCAGATGAGGTTATATTGGAGAAGGTTAGGTCTCTATCAAGTATAACTGTGACCTTATATGAAGATGACCATATGAAGACACTGAGACACAGGAAAAATGTGTGAAGAGGGAGGCAGACACTGGAGTGATGCTTCTACAAGTCAAGGAATGCCAAGCATTACCAGCTGTCCTCAGAAGTAAGGAAACAGTCATGGAATGAATTTCCCCTCAGAGCTCTCAGAAGGAACTAACCATACTACTAACACCCAATTTATAATGACAGGCCCAAGGAACTAATACAGATATTGGTATTGAGAAATGGGATGTTGCTGTAACAAATAACTAAAAATGTGGAGTGGTTTGAATTCAGTAGTGGGTAGGTGGTGAAAGAATTTGAGGCACGTGATAGAACAAGCCTTGAAGACATTGTTGATAGAAATATGGACATTGAAGATGGTCCTGGTGAGGTCTCAGATGGAAATAATGAACATGTTATTGGATGCTGGAGGAAAGAAAACCCTTGTTTTAGTTTCAGAGAACTTGATTGAATTATGCTGTAATGTTTTGTTTTGGTTTGGTTTTAATAAATCTTATAAGGGATGAATTTGGATAATTAACTAAAGAGATTTCCAATCAGAGTAGAAGGAGTAACTGGTATCTCCTTGCTGTTTGCTGTAAATATAAGAGGAGAAAGATAAATGGATGAAGGAAATGTTAAGCAGAAATGAACCAGTGCTTAATGATCCAGATAGCATGCTCTGGAAATAGGGCCCAGATTGTGGTCAGAAAACACTTTGCCAAAGAGTTTAGGTGTGTGACTCACTGAGCCAATAGAACATCTTAACAGTAACTGGAAATCAATATGTGTTTCTCTGAAAAGGAACTGTGGAGAGCCCTTGTCTAACATTGTGATCTCTTAAATGGCCACTGACCAAGAATATTTTGAAAACTTTATATGAGCAGAAATACTGCATGCTTGGACCCAAAAGGACAAAGATGGGATGAAGTGAATGAAGGAAGAATAACTCTCAAGACAAAGTCAGATTCAGAGGCCTGGTCCAAGGGGGCCTCCTAGTCTCCAAAGGGTCAAAGGAAATAGGGACACCCTGTGAAGCCAGAGGACAGATCATCAAGTCTAAAATTATTCTCAGGCTTTGGAACCTAGGAGAATTTCTTCTGCTGGATTAAAAACATGATTTAGACCAATGATGCCTTTTATTTTCCTTTTAATTTTAACCTTTTGGAATGGGAACATCCATCCCATGCCCATTCCACCTCTGTGTCTTATAAACAGACATCTAGCTCTCTGTTTAGAGGGTTCAAAAATAGAAATCTTGCCTCAGGATGGACCACATCTAGTGTCTCACCCACACCTGATTTAAATAATTTAGAGGATGATATTTGGGCCTTTTTGGATTGATTATATATAGATGAGATTTGGAACTTAAAGTTTATGCTAAACTGGGTTAAGAATTTAAGGGATATTGGAACAGAATGAATTTATTTTTTTATGTGGGAAGGATATGAATCACTGTGGGATGGAGAGCAGAATGTTTTGGGTTGAATTATATTCCTTCAAAAGGATATGTTGAAATCCTAACCTCTAGTTATCTTAAAATATGACCTTATTTGGAAATAGGGTCATTGCAGATATAATTAGTCAAATTAAAATGAGGTCACACTGGAGTGCAGTCAGCCCCTAATCTGATGTAACTGGTATCCTTAAGTAAAATAACCATAGGATGACACAGAGACAGAGGGAGCATGCCATGTGAAGAGAGCAAAGATTGAATGTTGCAAATGGCAAGATGTCTTTCTTTCTCATGTCTGATAACACCCATATGTATAACTAACTATATCTATATCTATCTATATATCTATATCTATATATATAGCACCTATATCTATATATATGTATCTATTATATATATAACCCCCATATCTATATATAGCTATATATCTATTTCTAGATATAGATATCTGCATCTATAGATATTATAGAAATATATCTATAGATAGATAAATGACAAATAGATGATCAATAGATAGGTAGATAGATAGATAGTACAATCCATTAACGGACACTTAGGTTATTTCCATGTCTGTGCTATCACGAATAATGCTGCAATTAACATGGAAATGTAAATTTCTATTTGTGTCCCTGTTTGTATTTCCTTAGGATATACATCCAGCAGTGGGATAGCAGGATCATATGGTAGATCTATTTTTAAATTTTTTGGAAACCTTCATACTGTTTTCCGTATTAGTTCTACCAATTTACATTTCCACCCAACAGTGCAAATGCTTTGTTTTTCTCCAAATCCTCACCAATACTCATTTCCTTTTTGATGACAGCCATCTAAAAGGTGGGAGGTGAGATCTCACTTTGGCTTTGATTTGCATTTTCCTTATTACTAGTGATCTTGATGTACCTTTGTCCATTTGTATATTTTCCTTGGAAAATATATGTTTAGTTCCTCTGCCCATTTTTTTAAAATGGATTGTTTGGGGGCAGTTGCTATTGAGTTGTATGAATTCTTCATATTTTCCTGGATATTAATTCTTACCAAATATATATTTTGCAAATATTTACTCCCATTCTGTAGGTTACCTTCTCATTTTAATGATGTATTCCTTCCTTTTGCAGAAACTTTTTTTTTTAATTTGTTGTAGTCTAACTTATTTATTTTTGCTTTTATTGGTTTTATTTTGATGTTAAATCTAAAAAGATCATTGCCAGGGGCGCCTGAGTGGCTCAATGGGTTAAAGCGTCTGCCTTCGGCTCAGGTCATGATCCCAGGGTCCTGGGATCAAGCCCCACATTGGGCTCTCTTCTCAGAGGAGAGCCTGCTTCTCCCTCTCTCTCTGCCTGCCTCTCTGCCTACTTGTGATCTCTGTCTGTCAAATAAATAAATAAATAAAATCTTAAAAAAAATCATTGCCAAGCCCAATGCAAAGAACTTATGCACAGGTTTTCTTCTAGCAGGGAGAATGGGAGAAGGAGAAGCAGGCTCCCCACTGAGCAGGGAGCCTGATGCGAGGCCTGATCCCAGGACCCTGAGATCATGACTTGAGCCGATGCTTAACGACTGATCCACCCAGGTGCCCCTTAAAGTAATTCTTAAGTATTAAATATTAATTATCTATTAATTAACAGCAATATTAATTCCTCTAATCCATAAGCATGAAATATATTTCATTTATGTGTGTCTTCAATTTCTTTGATCAATGTCTTATAGTTGTCAGTGTACAGATTTTTCACCTCCTAGGTTAAATTTATTCCTGAGTATTTTATTCATTTTGATGCTATTATAAATGGGATTGTTGTCTCTTTCTGATAGCTCATTGTTAAGAGTACAAAAATGCAATGGAGTTTTGTATATTGATTCTGTATCCTGCAATCCTACTTCTTACTAGTAATTGGTCTATTTAGATTTTTTATTTCATTATAATTCAGTCTTTGTAGGTTGTATGTTTCTAAGAATTAATCCATTTCTTCTGGGTTGTCCAATTTGTTGTCATGTAATTATTTATAATACTTTGTTATAATCCTAAATTCTTATGTGGTATTAGTTTTAAGGTATCCTCTTCATTTTTAACTTTAGTTATTTGAGTCCTCATTTTTTCTTTTTTCTTTTTTTTTTTAAGATTTATTTATTTATTTATTTGAGAGCGAGACAGTGAGAGAACATGAGCAAGGAGAAGGTCAGAGAGAGAAGCAGACTCCCCGTGGAGCTGGGAGCCCAATGTGGGACTCGATCCCGGGACTCCAGGGTCATGACCTGAGCCAAAGGCAGTCGTCCAACCAACTGAGCCACCCAGGCATCCCAAGTCCTCATTTTTTCGTGGTGAGTCTAGCTAAAGGTTTGTCTACTCAGTTTACCTTTTCAAAAAAACACACACATACAACTCTTAGTTTCCATTGATTTTTTTCTATCATCTTGTTAGTCTCTATTTCATTTGTTTCCACTCTGATACTTGTTATTTTCTTGCTTTTGTTAATTTTGGGCTGTCTGTTCTTTTTCAAGATCTTTGGGTTGGAAAGTTGACTTGTTTATTTGAGATCTGCCTTCTTTCTTAACATAGGCATTTATTACTACAAGCATTCCCTTTTAGAACTGTTTTTGCTAAACCCAATAAGTTTTGGTATACTGTGGGACTCCTGGGTGGCTCAGTTGGTTAAGCATTTGGCCCAGGTCATGCTCCCAGCACCCTGGGATCCAGTCCCACATTGGGTTCCCTTCCAAGCAAGGATCCTGCTTCTCCCTCTGTCTGCCACTCCCCCTGCTTGTACTCTAGCTCTTTCTCTATCTCTCACTCTCTCTGGAAATTAAAAATAATAATAATAAAAAGTTTTAGTATGTTGTATTTCCATTTCACTTTTCTCAAGATTTTCTAATTTGTTTTTTGATTTCTTCTTTGGCCCATTTAATGCTCTGGAGTGTGTTATTTAATCTCCATATATTTGTAAATTTTCCAGTTTTCGTTTAATTGATTTCTAGTTTTATACTACTGTGGTCAGAAAAACATGTGTGATATGGTCTGAATCTTCTTAAATGTATTGACTTGTTTTGTAATCTATTTTGGAGATATTCCCATAAGTACTCAAGAAGAATGCTTATTCTGCTGCTGTCAGATAGGATGTTCTCTAAATGCCTGTTATATCTCTGTAGTCTAACACAGACTTTAAATTCACTATTTCTATAATTATTTCCTGCCTGGACAATCTTTTCATTGTTGAAAGTGAAGCAATGAAGTTCCTAGTATTATTGTTTTGCTTTCTATGTTTTCCTTCAATGTTTTTTCTCAAGTGTTTATAGCACATTTACCAACATTTTAAATATAGTTTGCAATGAGAAATTTTATTAATAGTCAACAAAACAGTGTTATTAGAGATCATTTAATCTGACCATATATCAGTTATCTATGTTCACAATAATGCAGCATAACAACCAACCATAACATTTCAGCACTATGCCACATTTATCTGGTTTGGCTATGGGTTGGCTTATCCTGGCTGGGCTAATTAATGGTGGGCTAATTCACATGTTTGCAGGTTGGCAGGCAAACATCTGACTGACATTGGAGGGTATAATTGAGGCAACTCAGTTGATCCAGCTCTGTCTTCTATCTCAATCATTTTCTTCCTTGAGTGTTTTTCCTCATAGTAACAATAGAAATACAAGAAGTCAGGTAGAATTACACAAGCCATTTAAGGCCTAGGCCTGGAGCTGACATAATGTATTTCAATCTCTACTTCCCCAAGAAGTTATACCTCTAAGTCTAAAGTCAAGAGATAGGGAAATATATGATATTCCTTCAGTGAAAGTCATTGCAAAGTCCAATAGCAAAAGACATAGAAGCATAAAGGACTAAGGAATTGGGGCCACTGATGCAGCCATCTACCAATGACAACAGTATTTTAAAAATTACTCATACTAGTCAACAGCAAAAAATATCATAAATATATAATTAAAAACTAGGCAGAAGATATCAACTCACACTTCTTAGGATGGCTAATATCAACAAAAACAAGAAATAACAAGTGTTGGTAAGTATGTGGAGAAAAAGGAAAAATTGTGCACAATTGGTGGAAATGCAAACTGGTGTTGCCACGGTGGAAAATAATATAAAAAAATTAAAAATAAAACTGCTTACTATATGATCCTGCAATTCCACTTCTGGGTATTTATCCAAATAAAATGAAAATGTTATCTTGAAAAGATACATGAGTCCCATATTCATTGCAGCATTATTTACAATAGCCAAGATAGGGAAACAACTTTAAGTGTCTATCAATAAATAAATAGGTAAAAACAAAATAGAAGGAAAATATATAGTAGAATATTATTCAGCCATAAAAAAGAATGAAATCTTGTCATTTGGAACAACATAATGGAATATTAATGTATTACGCTAAGTGAATCAAAGACTCATACCAGATGATCTCACTTACATTTGGAATCTAAGAAAAAAAAAAAAACTTTACAGATTCAGAAAACAGATTGGTAGTTGCCAAAGGGAGGGAGTAAGGAAGAGATAAAATGAGTGAAGGGAGTTCAAATGTAGAAACTTATAAAATAAAAATAAAAAATATATATAACATAAAATTTATTTTATAAAATATAAAATATAAATATAAATAAATTAAATTAAATTAAAATATTTTATAAAATATAAAATAAAAAATTGTGGGGAGGTAATGTACAGCATGGGTGACCGCAGTTAATGTTGTATTGCATATTTGAAAGTTGCTAAAAGAGTAAATCTTAACAGTTCTCATAAGAAAAAACATTTCTAACTATGTATGGTGACAGATGTTAACTAGACTTATTGTGGTGATCATTTTGCAGTATATAAAAATACCAAGTCATTATGCTATAAACCTGAAGCTATGGGAACACTATATATGTAATTGATATATATATATGAATTCCTCAATAAATTGATATATATCTTAATTACTCAATTAAAAATTAGTGACAAACAACAGACTGATCCTACCAAATGTAGTAGGAACATCATACATTGTATCAGTATATCTATCCATCCATCCATCTGTCCATCCATATACTCCCACCAAATGATAGACATTTATCTAAAAATAATAGGTTAAATTTATTTAACAAACAAAAAACATAAAGTATTTTTAATAAACTAAGGAAGACAAAAATACTCCCACACCCTAATAAAGAATAACTGAGTCAAATTAATAGCTTGCATGATGCAAGTGAAACAATAGAAGAACCTGATTATAATATTTATACATGTTTATATTTTCAATATTTCAAATAGTACTTTTAAATCCAGAAAACATGGTGGATGAGATTCTTGAAGTACCTATGAACTGTTTTAAAATGCACAATGGCCAACTTCCACTAAAACAAAAAAGGTATAGCATAAAGACTTTTGGCTTGTACTGAGTATTTTTTTAATAATACATTCTCTGAATTAAATTGATAGAAAAATAAGAGGAGGGGTTCAGGTGTATAGGTAATATGATCAAAACACTGAAGAAAGATTTTCAGAACATGCTTTCATAATGTTTTGCTAGTAAATATAAAAATCATTTCCAATTGTTATGATAATACTTTGTGTATTCTTGTCCTTAGTTTCTTTCCCAGATTTAGGAATTTAACACTTAGGAATAATTTTCACAAGGTTACCCACTCTAAGTGTGCCAATAAATGTAATTATTTTTATTTCAGAAGGCATAAATTTATGGAAGTAAAACAACACTGTTTTTATTTATAACCATGGTAAATTTTAATAGTGAGTTTACTTTAGCAGTGCATAATGTGATGGCTGATATATTTAACATGATTATGATTCAATGTAAACCCAAGGGGATTCCTCAAGAACCCTTTTCCCTTCAGTGTTTCTGTTTGTAGTGTAGTGAGAGGGAACTGAATAAGAAATCAAAGGATGTGGGCAAATTCTCAGCCAGGAAACAATGCCTCCCCTGGGCATCCATTGTTCCAGGGACTGACCTTTGTCATAGCACTTCCCAGAGTCTTCTGCATTTGCTGATTTATTCCTTAGTGTTCTCACTGCACAGTGAGAGCTTTAATCTCAGATCCTGGCTTATTTATCTTCACAACAATAGGGCCTAGCAAGGTGCTCAACAGCTCTTTGTTAAATGAATGAGAAAACAAAATATGAGTTGTTGAACAATGCCTTAGATTTGTTTCTTTGATGGGAAGTTCAGAAACTGGCAACTCATCTGTATTGTTTTATATGTATTTTTATATGTGTCATATGCCAAAGGACAAAAGGGACTGTTCTATCCACCTGTTTTGGCCCAGTTACCATAACAATCTGCTATTTCTATCACTTTTTTGACATACACCAAAAGGCACAGATTGATTCTCTTTTATCTTGGCATCTTCAACCCTGAAAAAGTGTTTACTTCCATAAATTAATAACTGAATAAATGAATATCTAGAAGTAATAGATGTTCTTTGTGTGCCACTCACATCCCTTTCACCTGGTGAGTGTGTCCAGCCCCAACCTGTTGTTAGTGTTTGTTTGTTGCCAATTGTTCATAGCCGGTCCTTTCTCTAGGCACCTGCCATTGGCATCCATGAGCCACTTTGCCAAAGAGGTGATCATTCTCCAGAGACAAACTGAGTATAATGAATGACTGACCTGTCTCAAGATGGGGCCAAATCTACAGTGTAAATCATGTTCCAGAGCTCTTATGGAATCAACCAGGAGCTAGTTTCCAGTTCAGACCGTATCCTTACTCAGTGTCTTAAGCTGTTCCTTTTTTCCTCATTTCCCTTCTCCTCAAAGCCCCTCCCAAAAGAGTTTATACAAAAATATCTGTCCTGGAACTAATCTGAGACACCATTTCTATGCTGTTTCTTTCTACTTTTTATTAAACTTAATTTTCTGAATAATTGTATATTGCTGTTGTAAGAAATAACACAAAGACAAATTCCTCTTCCAGCAAGCATTAGGAGCTCCACTGAGCCTCATGAAACAGATGAAAAAATATTTTTTAAAAAATTAAGGTCTCTTAAAATTACTCTATGGCTATACAACAAATTAAGATATGTTTATTCAAGAAAATCTACTAAAACTCTAGGAACTGTGAGAATCTGCATTGGAAACTGACCTGTGCCCTCCATCCACTCTCTCAGCTCAATGAGATGGAAATTCTACTCTGGACTTCTACAGCCCAGAGCACAGGGACATCCCCCACCTCCACCCCGCAGCTTCAAGAGAGCTGCTTTTCCAGAAAGGGCGAAAGTCAACATTTCTCATTCCACCTCAGGATAGTAGTTTTAAAACCAGAAAACACATGGTTGCTACTGATACCTACTGGGTATATTTGGCCTCATTGACACGGGATGATCAAACTCTCCCTCAAGCCTCCTCTGACCCCACACCAGTGGAGAAGAAAGAAGCACCTCATTATAGTCTGTCAGTATGGAATCCAGGCTACCCAGGTAGTGGTGAGCTCATTACTAGTTCATGGAGATGGAAGTTTCATATCCCTGCTTGGCATTTGTGGACACTAACCCAACTAGTATTGAGATACCTCACTATAGCTTCATTAGAATGGAAGTCAAGGCTCCCACCTAGCCCCTGCTGGTATGGATAAGGGTGGTGGTTGTCTAGTGTAGAATCATTGCCATAAAAAATCCTCTATCTTGTTAGGATGCCCCTTTCCTTTGACTAGACAAAATAAGCTTTAGTTGGAGTTTTCTGTGTGTTTCTGTGCCTGTTGGCATTTCTAGTTTGCTGGCTTTTGCAGATACAAGCCTGGGATATAGGAGGTCAAAAGAAAACTCAGGAAAATTACAATATCATTCCTCAAGTCCCAAAATTCCTATGTAGTCTGCCTTCTTCTCTCCACCATTCAATCTTCTTATGTTTGTTTTGCATATAACGTCCAAGGCTTTTTGATGGTACTTAGCAAAAAGAATAGAGAAAAGTGTACTTACTCCATATTCCTGGAAGCAGAAGTGTCCTGCTGAATGGTTTTCTAACTAATCAGACCTACAACTGGTGTAAGCTGAAGGTATCAAAACAAAAGAAAAAAGTTAAGGCCAGGTTTAGGCCAAGAAGCATACTGCTGTTTATTAACATCATTGAGATTTTCATGTCTTTGCTTTTCTCAGATCATTAAATCCTATTTAAGATGTTTGACTATGACAAAATAGTCCTTGCTGAGGATTTTGACATTCCTTTTTTCCCTTCCTCTTGTCCTACATAGTAGATGATGATACCAAAGCTTTCTATAGAATGGACAAACAAAAGACCAAATATCTGTTGTGTAGCTGGCAGGTGGCAAGCACTATACTGATTAGAAGTGTTGTCTAAAGAATTTGTCTTACAGGTAAGAAAAACTCAGCTTTTTTAATTTAATTTACATGTTTGTAAAGGGTAGATTCTAAATTTGAACCCAAGTCTAACTTATATCAAAACCTAATTCTGCTTCTTCCATGCATGACTTTGAAAACTGATGGCCTCGTCAACTTTTTTTTTATCATATCTGAAATGAAAATACAGCTGACCTTTATGAACAACAGGGATTAGAACTATGTGGGTCCACTTATACACATATTTTTTACAGTACAATACTGGAAATGTATTTTCTCTTCCTTATAATTTTCTTAAAAACAATTTCTTTTCTCTAGATTATTATAACATAATACATCTATAAAATATATGTTGAATTTATTGTTTTTTTTTATTGATAAGACTTCCCATCAATGGTAAAGTTAAGTTTCTGGAGAGTTAAATATTATCCATGGATTTTTACTGCATGAGGGCTTGGCATCCCTAACTTCCTCACTGTTCAAAGGTCAACTGTAATACCTATTTCATAAGATTATTAGGAAGATTAAATTAACTGATGTATGTGAAAGAGCTTCAGAATTTATAAAGTGGTTACCATTAAAAAGTCATTTCCCTAACCCATCAAGCAGGACTTGTATGGTTGCCCATACATGATGACCAATATATAGTAGGACCCTAGAGTTTAAATTCTTGGGGTCTGGAGCAGACTGCTTAGACTCTAATTCTAGATACTACTTACTAAATGCTTTTCCTTAGACAAATTAAGTCAATTATTAGAGACTCAGTTTCCTTATCTATAAAATAAGGATGATATATTACCCATGACATTTGGTTGTTAAAAAGAGTAAATGAGTTAATACATGTAAAGCATTTAGTATAGTACCTGCTTCATGATTATTAGTGCTTAATAAATTAGCTACTAGCATTAACTAATAATCTAACTACTTTTTTTTTCCTACTGAGTCATCCAGAAATAATTACTCAAGGTTTTGAATCATCCTACAGGAGTCAGGGTGCAGTAACGGACATGAAACAAACAACCTCCTGGAGCCGTCTCAAGTCTGTAGAAAAACAACTCAGTAGAAAACTGGGAGTCTAAGTTAAAATCCCATAAGTGCAGGAAAGCATTAAGTCTTTACATAATCCTTTAGCACTGCTTACTTACAAGGAGCTGCTGATTTAAATGGTGTGGAAAAAATATATTTGGAACTCTTTTCACAGGATTTGATTCATTGCTTCTGTCAAGCTAAGCTACAGTGTGATTGTCTTCAAAATCACCACGTCTACCTTGTATGTCCGTCTCCATCATGTTCTTTATTAGGATGCTCTTGTAGGGTTAATAAAGTGTTTATATTTAAATTGTTTTATCTGTCAATCAAATGTAGTCTCCAGTCAATCATATATCAAGTTTGAGATGGAAGAGGGGCAAAAGCAGCTAAAATGATTTGGCTGACAAAATGCATATGAAATCTATTCAAGAAAACAGGTTAAAAATGTATTGCTATACTCAGTTAAGTTTGGGACAGAGAGCTTGTCCTTTTAAGCTAGCCACTAGATAATCAGGTGATTCTACCATTTCTCCTCTTCTTTTTAAGAGTTATGTAAGTACATATATTAAGACATCTTTCCCAGCTCAGATCAGTATAATTTTGACTGCAAATATCAATGTATCTGTATTATGAAACAACCATATTATATTATTACCTCCTTTATCATCAAAAATATTTATTATGTGAGAACATACTATGTAATATAAAATACTACCAGAGTAATGAAACAATGTTAAACTGTATGAGAAATCAGGGTTTTTTGTACTATGCTCACCTTTCATAATTTGTGAATTAAGTAAGTTATATCACTTTTGAGTCTCATTTTTTTTTTTAATCTGTAAAATGGACTTTGGCTTCTTTATCCCCATGTTTCTCTCCCTCCAACTCCAATCAACATCCATTACACAACACCACTGTGATTTTTATTATAGATCAGGTCATATCAACCAAATGATTTAAAATCCTTAGTAACTCTTTTTATCACCACAAAAATGAGTTTCCCTTGATTGATTTGAGAGCAATTGGTAATCTGTAATCTGCCATTTTTATGCCCCACTTTCTCCACACATGCTTATATATATCACATTTTAATCCTTTTGTAGTAACCAGCTTTCTCTAATATGACCATTCTCTTTTTGTATATGAAATTTGTAAATAAACCATCCTTCTGAATATGTCGCTTGAAAATCTTTTTCATTCTTCTTCTCCAAGCACTACCTGCTCTGTGTTCCAAAGCTTTCTTGAACATACTTATAAGTATATATACTTCCATTTTCACACATGTAATTATAAAAAATCTATAGATTTTACTTCCTCATTAAATTCTGAGTACAATTTAGGGCAAAAACAATGTTCTGTTTATTTGGATGTTACATAACGTCAGCAATAGTAGATTACTCATTGATTTGTGTAAATCATGATTAAGAAATGGTTGTCACTGTATATTTTTTCCTGTTTTAAATGGTGCTGGGAAAACTGGACAGCTATATGTAGAAGAATGAAACTCAACCATTCTCTTACACCGTACACAAAAGATAAACTCAAAATGGATAAAAGACCTCAACGTGAGACAGGAATACATCAGAATCCTAGAGGAGAACATGGGCAGTAATCTCTTCGATATCAGCCACAGCAACTTCTTTCAAGATATGTCTCCAAAGGCAAAGGAAGCAAAAGCGAAAATAAACTTTTGGGACTTCATCAAAATCAAAAGCTTCTGCACAGCAAAGGAAACAGTCAAAAAAACAAAGAGGCAACCCACGGAATGGGAGAAGATATTTGCAAATGACAGTACAGACAAAAGGTTGATATCCAGGATCTATAATGAACTCCTCAAACTCAACACACATGGAACAGGCAAACATATCAAAAAATGGGAAGAAGATATGAACAGACACTTCTCCCATCAAGACATACAAATGGCTATCAGACACATGAAAAAATGTTCATCATCATTAGCCCTCAGGGAGATTCAAATTAAAACCACATTGAGATATCACCTTACACCAGTTAGAATGGAAAAAATTAACAAAACAGGAAACAACATGTGTTGGAGAGGATGTGGAGAAAGGGGAACCCTCTTACACTGTTGGTGGGAATGCAAGTTGGTGCAGCCTCTTTGGAGAATAGTGTGGAGATTCCTCAAGAAATTAAAAATAGAACTTCCCTATTACCCTGCAATTGCACTCCTGGGTATTTACCCCAAAGATATAGATGTCGTGAAAAGAAGGGCCATCTGTACCTCAATGTTTATAGCAGCAATGGCCACGGTCGCCAAACTATGGAAAGAACCAAGATGCCCTTCAACGAACGAATGGATAAGGAAGATGTGGTCCATATACACTATGGAGTATTTTGCCTCCATCAGAAAGGATGAATACCCAACTTTTGTAGCAACATGGACGGGACTGGAAGAGATTATGCTGAGTGAAATAAGTCAAGCAGAGAGAGTCAATTATCATATGGTTTCACTTATTTGTGGAGCATAACAAATATCATGGAGGACAAGGGGTGTTAGAGAGGAGAAAGGAGTTGGGGTAAATTGGAAGGGGAGGTGAATCATGAGAGACTATGGACTCTGAAAAACAATCTGAGGGGTTTGAAGTGGCGGGGGGGTGGGAGGTTGGGGTACCAGGTGGTGGGTATAATAGAGGGCACGGATTGCATGGAGCACTGGGTGTGGTGAAAAAATAATGAATACTGTTTTTCTGAAAATAAATAAATTGAAAAAATTAAAAAAAAAAAAAGAAATGGTTGTCATATCAGTCCGAACCATTGAATTAAGCATCCAAAAAACAAACAAACAAAACCTATTTAGCCTAAAAAGTCAATAAAGGAGACAGAATAAATTCTTAAACAAACAAACAAAACAAAACAAAACAACCAAAGGAAGATAAAAATGAAGCAGAGAAAAGAAGAAAAAAGAATGACCAAAAGAATTCAAAGATCACAATGGTAGATTTAACTCCAATCACATAATAATTACATTAAATGTAAACAACCTGAATACTCAGTTAAATGCAAAACTTTTCAGAATGGATAAAAAAACAAGACCCAACTATATGTTATTTATAAAATACACTTGAAATATTATATATGTGCATATATATAAATATTATATAGGCATAGAAATATTGGAAATAAAAGAATGGAAACAGATATGCATGCAAGCTCCAAGCTTAAAAGGAAGCACATGAGACTATTAATATAAAATATTTCAAGACAAAGAATATGACCAGGAATAAAGAAGTTCTTTTCATAACAATATAAGAATCAATTCTGTTTTTAAAAAGTGCATTTTGCAGTTGAGGAAATTGAAGATCCAGGAGAATAAGCAGTATAAACAGGAAGTGGAATGTTTAGGAATGAAAGTTGTCTGCATGAATCCAATATTCATTCTATCCAATGTGCCATGCTGCCTGTGACTCAACATACAATAAAACAAAGCAATAAGTGAACAACCATAATTGCTAGGGTCCTTTTCATCTCCCAAATCTCAGGAGTTTCTTTTCTTTACTATCTCTTTCCAAAGCACTCCCCTGCTACACGATCCCCACTGCCTATGGGTCTTAGAAGAGGCTGTTCTCAAATCCCACATATGCGCAGATAATTCCTGCTGATAGCAATTGGCCTGCAATAATTTGTGGTTGGTCGATTTACTGATTTTCTTTCTCACAAATTTGATGTCCTCATAACTGCAGCAGAATAGTGTTGTAAGTAATATCTATTTTCAGAAAGACAGAGTTAAGCTGCAGACATTCCATAGTCATTCATTTCAAATATGTTAGCATTTATTGGTTTGATGAAAGATTTACTTTAGTACTGAAGATGTTGCAGAAAGATGTATTTGCTATAGTACTGGCCTAAGCAGGAGAGAAACAAGAGAAATAAGACAAAGATTTTTTCTTTATGAAGTTTCTCTGCATCCAGTATCTCAGAGCATTATATTGGCTTTGATTAATTTGAGCTCACAATAAGACAAGTACTGGAACATTTGGAGGTATCTAAAACTGTCTTCTGAAATCCCTAATAAATCTTCTCTTACAAATTTCTTTTTAAAGTTTATCGCTAAGACAGTGTTTAAACATTGTTGGAGAAGTATGAAGACTCATAGTTGTGATGTTCAACTTCATTATTATAAAGCTCTTTTTGTGCTGAAAGTTCCCAATGTTGTGAGATCGAGTTCCCCAGTTGTAGAATCCTGGCTGTCTGTCATTGTCATTTGAGATTCACATGAGGAGACAATGTGAAATTGTGGTTAAGCAGTCAGACCTTTGAACTAGAGAGAACTGAGGTTGATTCCTGGTTATGTTACTAGTAGTTTTCCTTTCCACAGGCATCAACTTCTTTAAATCTCAGCTTCCTTCTCTGTAAAATTGTAACTATAATACACCCAAGTAGGTAAATGAGACATTTTATGCAGAGTGGCTAGCACAGTATTTAATACAAAGAAAGCAGCTAACACATAGTATTTTGAAACACAGAACAGAATGATGTTGACTCAGCACCTTGTAATCATTTGTGGGAGTGTTGCTAGTATGGAGACCCCTCTTAATGTGACTGTCTAGGCTACATCATGGTGGATAGGTTGGTCACTTGAAATGAGCTGCCCCAGTTTCTGTGGAAATGTTTATGCTATAGACTAAACTCAGAACGTACTGCTTCAAAAAACAGATGAATCAACAGAAGACAGAAGAGTTTGAGGTTTGCTTTTAGGAGGAAAGTTGCAAGTGATCTCAAACTTTATCTCTAATTACTCCCAGTCACTGACAGACATAACGTGGGAGAACTTGGACATTCTGTAAGTGGAAAAAAATTAGAACTCAAAAACTTAAAAAACATCAGAATTCATTCTAAAAGTACATGAAATTAACTATCATTCCATTTATTCTGCAACATTAGACACAGTGAAACTTTTTTATTGGTAAAATTCTTTAAAAAAAATTTCATCACCATGAAAAATAAGAAACTATGAAAGACCATAAGGAGTAGTTGGTCATACCACCCCATGTGCCTGTGTTCTTTTTACCACCCACATGAAATTATGTGTTCATTTTGACATTTCCACATTTTTTAAGTTCTATTTACTTGTTTTAGAAAGAGAAAGAGAGCATGGGAGGTGGGGCAGAGGGAGACGGGTAGGGAGAACCTCAAGCAGACTCCCCACTGAGCTTAGAGCTCAATGGGGACTGGATCCCATGACCCCAAGATCATGACCTGAGCATTCTATATAGATAGATAGATAGGTAGATAGATAGATAGAGATATATATACCATATATATCCTAAATATATCCTAAATAAATGGCTAAAGATATTTCTTTAATGAGACAGGAATCAAAAAAGAAGAAACCTTAAAATAAGAAAGAATACAGTAAGCAAAAACATAAATAAATGCAGTTGACCTTTCTTCTTCCCTTGATTTTCTAGAATGTGACTGAGACAAAATTGTAACAATGCCTGATATGGTTCTAAATGTGTGTAGGTAAGATATATAAAAAATGATATGTGGAGGAGGACATAGAGATATAAAGAGGAGTAACATTTCCACATTTTACTAAAACTGGTAAAGTGATAACACCAGTAGGTTATCATAAGTTAGATGAATATAATATGTAGAAAAAACATACTAAAAACTTTAAAAAGGTATTTTTTAAAACAGTATTGGTGAATCATATTGAAATTACAAAAATGTTCATGTTACCCACAGGAAGTCAAGAAAGAAGAAAAAATGTAGGAAAAAATGGCAAATGTAAGTCTTAAATATCAATAATTAAATTAAGTGTAAAATGTATCAAAAACTGATTAAAAGACAGAAATTGGAAAAGTGGAATAAAAACATACCCCAACTGTATACAATCAAGAAAAAAAAAACAACCCTTCAACTAGAAAAGTAAATGGCAATTAAAACTATGACACTGGGAAAAATATTTCATGGGAACATTAATCAAAAGAAAGCAAGAGTATTTCTATTACTATAAAAAAAAAAGTAGACTTCAGAGAAAAGAAAATCCCAGACAGAAGAGGAAGTTATATAATGATAAAACAATAAATCCTTCAAGAAGACATAGAAATCCTAAGTATGTATACACAGAACAGAAGAGCTACAAATTATCCAAAGCAAAAATTAATAAAAATTACAGGAGAAATAGACAAATCTGTCTTATAGCTGGAGACTTCAATGTCTCTCTACAATTTATAGAACTAGACAGAAAATCAGCAAACATATAGAACTTAACACCATCAAACAAAGGAATCTAATAAATATGTATAAATGCTTTGCCCAGTAACAGCAGAATACACATTTTTTAAGTTCACATGAAATGTATAATGAGATATATTCACCCATCAGGCAATCCCAACAAAGTTTAAAAAACTGAAGTCATGCACTGCCTGGGTGGCTCAGTGGGTTAAGCCTCTGCCTTCAGCTCAGGTCATGATCTCAGGGTCCTGGGATCGAGTCCCGCATCGGGCTCTCTCCTGGGCAGGGAGCCTGCTTCCTTCTCTCTCTCTCTCTCTCCCTCTCCCTCTCTGCCTACTTGTGATCTCTCTCTGTCAAATAAATAAAATTAAAAAAAAAAAAAACCTGAAGTCATACAGACTGTGTTATTTAATCACAATGGAGTAATCAAGCTATAAATCAATAACAGAAAGACAAGTAAATCTTCAAATAGAATCTAAATAACACAAAAAAGAAGTCTCAGGATAAATTTAAAAAATGCATGAAACTGAATGAAATGAAAATATACCATATCAAAATTCATGAGACACAGATAAACCAGTTCTAAGAACAAAATTTATAGCAATAAAGGAAGGAAAGACACAAATAAAAAAAATCTAAGTTCCTGCCTTAAGAATGTAGAAAAAGAAATGCAAAATAAATACAAAGCAAGCAGAAGAAAGGAAATTACGGAAGTAAAGCCTGACTGTGTAATTTATAAACTCCCCCCAAAAGAAATCTACAGATCCCAATGTGTTTTTTTTAATCGATAAGTATTTTTAAAAACACATACAATTTTTTTTTAAGATTTTATTTATTTATTTGACAGAGAGAAATTACAAGTACACTGAGAGGCAGGCAGAGAGAGAGAGAAGGAAGCAGGCTCCCTGCTGAGCAGAGAGCCCGATGCGGGACTCGATCCCAGAACCCTGAGATCATGACCTGAGCCGAAGGCAGTGGCTCAACCCACTGAGCCACCCAGGTGCCCTACAATTTGTTTTTTATAGCAGTTTTAGGTTTACAGAAAAATTGATCAGAAATTGCAGAATTCTCATATGCCCCTTCCTACCCCTGCTCCCCCCAACAACCTTCACACACAGAATTTCCCATTATTGACATTTTGCATTAGTTTGATACATTTGTTACAGCTGATGACCTAGTATTGACACATTAGCTGAAGTTCACAGTTCTCAGTAGGATTTACTTTGGGGGTTGGATGTTCTATGGATTTTGACAATGTATAATGAATGACAAGTAGCCACCATTACAGTATCACTCAGAATAGTTTGCTTTCTATGAAATCCCCTGTACTCTACTATTCATCCCTCTTTACCCCCATCCCCACCTACTGAAACCCTGGAAACCACTTATCTTTTCACTTTTTGTGTAGTTTTTGCTTTTTCCCAAGTGTTACATAGTTGGACTCTCATAGCATGTAGCCATTTCAAATTGGCTGCTTTCACTTAGAAAAATGCATTTAGGGATTTTTCATATCTTCCCATGACTAGATAGCTCATTTGTTTTCAGCACTAAATATCCCATTGTCCGAGATTTGTCGATTATGAATAATGCTGCTAAAAACATCCTGGTCAACAAATGTGTAAGATCTTATGTAGATACAGGTTTTCAACTCATTTGGGTAAATACTAAGTAGTGTGATTGCTGAATCATACAAGAAGAGTATGTCTATTCTTGTAAGAAACTACCAAACTGGGTGCCTGGGTGGCTCAGTGGGTTAAGCGGCCGCCTTCGGCTCAGGTCATGTACTCAGGGTCCTGGGATCGAGTCTTGCATCAGGCTCTCTGCTCAGCAGGGAGCCTGCTTCCTCCTCTCTCTCTCTCTGCCTGCCTCTCTGCCTACTTGTGATCTCTCTCTGTCAAATAAATAAATAAATAAATAAATAAATAAGAAACTACCAAACTGTCTTCTAAAGTGGCTGTGCTATTTTGCATTCACATCAGCAAGTACTGAGAGTTCCTGTTTTTCCATATCCTTATCAAAGCTTGGTGCTGTCAGTGTTTGTGATTTTAGCCATTGAAACAGGTGTGCAAGGTTATCTCATTGTTTTAACTTGCAGTTCCCTATTGACATATGCTATTGAACATTTTTTCATGGGCTTATTTGCAATTTGTACATCATCTTTGGTAACATGTTTGTTCACATCTTTTGCCCATTTTTAAATTGAGTTGTTTGATTTCAACCCAGATGCTTTGGATGGAGAATTCTACCAAATATTTAACAAAAAATTAACCCCAATTCTGCCTAAACTTTTTCAGGAAGTAAACAAGAAGAAAATGATTTCCATTTCATTCTGTGAAACCAGTGTTACTCTATTATCAAAAATCAGACAAAAGCATATAAAAGGAAAGTACAGATCAATTTCCCTTGTGAATATAGTCACACAAATCTTTAACCAAATATTAACAAACAGAATTCAGAAATATGTTTTAAAAATTGTATATCATTACTTCAGGAGGTAAATTTTGGTGACAAAAAGCTGTGTTATTATTCAAAAATCATTCAGTGAGGAAAAACACTCAAGGAAGAAAATGATTGAGATAGAAGATAGAGCTGGTTCAACTGAGTTGATTTATTCAATATATTTCTAGATGTTTTAGCTAGAATAAAAGTTAAGAAAAGAAAATGAAATATAAATGAGAAAGGAAGATATAAAAAAGTCCATATATGAAGACAACATGGTTATCTAGGTAGGAAGCTGAAAGAAATCTAAAAAAATAATAATAATAAAAAAATTTAAAAAAACACCTAGTTAGTGAGTTAAATATGTTCAGCAAAGACACAGAGTAGAAGATAAATGTTCATAAATCAATTACATTTCTTTATACTAACAATAAATACTTGGACTGAAATTAAAAACATAATACCATTTGTGCCATTTATAATTGCTCATAAAATGAATTACTTCAATGTAAATCTAACAAAACATGTACAGGATTTGTATGGTTAAAACTATAAAATGCTGAGAAAAGAAAACAAAAGATATAAATAAATGAATCATACAGTGTTTATAGATTGGAAGGCTCAGCAATGTAAAGATGCTAATTCTCCCCAAATTGTTATACAGTTTCAGCACAATTACAATCAAAATCCCAGTAAGATTTATTCTTGTAAAATAATAGATATTACTTTAAAATGTATATGGAGAGACAAACAGAATAGTTAACAGGAGAATTCTGAAAAAGAACAATAGAGTTAGAGAAATAGATTTACCTTTCTTATTATAATGAACTACAGTAATCAAGACTGTGTGGTATTGGTGAGGGACAGACATATATATCAACAAAATAAAACTGAAAATTTGGAAATACAGCCAACAGCTTTTCAAAAAAAGTTACAGAATTAACTCAATGTAGGAAAAATAATCTCTTCAACAAATGGTGTTTAAGGAACTGGATATCCACAGACAAAAAAAAAAATAGAAAAAAATGAACCTTGACCCCAATCTCAAAACTGATACAAAAATTAACTCAAATTGATCATAAAATGCTAACATTTTTGGTAGGAGACAATGTAGAAGAGAAACATAGAAGAAAATCTTCAGGGCCCAGGACTTGGTGAAGAGTTCTCAGCAATCACACAAAAAGCATGAAAGAGTTTTTAAAAAATTGGTACACTGAACTGCATCAAAATCAAAAACTTTTGCTCTCTGAAAGACCCTGTGAAGAGGATGAAAAGATAAGTTGCAGTCTGGGAGAATCTATTTGCAAACCACGCAAGTGACAATCACTAGTATGCAGACTATATAAAGAACTCTCAAACTCAACAAATTTTTAAAAATCCAGTTAGAATATTGACATAAGATATAAAGAAACATTTCACCAAAGAAGATATGCAAATTACAAACAAGTACATGAAAAGATGTTCATCATTAGCCATTAGGGAAATGCAAATGAACACCACAGTGATACATCACTACCTATCTATCCGACAGCACCAATGCTGACAAGGCCACGGAGAAACTGGATCACCGCCGTTGCTGGGTGGAATGTAAAATGATACATCCACTCCGAAAAACATTTTGAAATGTTCTTTAAAAACTAAATGTGTGAGGTGTCTGGGTGGCTCAGTTGTTAAGCGTCTGCCTTCAGCTCAGTTCATGATCTCAGGGTCCTGGGATGAAGCCCTGCATTGGGCTCTCTGCTGAAGGAAGCCTGCTTCTCCCTCTCCTGCTCCCCCTGCTTGTGTTCCCTCTCTCGCTGTCCCTCTCTGTTAAATAAATAAAATCTTAAAAAGTAATCATTTCCTTAAAAAAAAGTACAAATATCTTATAGCTCAGCAACTATGCTCCTCATCATGCGTGCCAGAGAAACAACAACTATGTCCACATAACACCTGTGCACAAACATTTATAGAAGTCTTATGCAAAATACCCCAAACCTGGAAGCAACCCACAGGTCTTCCAATAGGTAGATGGCTAAACAGACTGCAATATCATGAATATTACTCAGCAGTAAAACAGAAATGACTGCTGGTACATGCAAAAACCTGGATGAATCTCAAGCAAAGGTTATATACTCTGCGATTCCATTGAATAACCTTCTTGAAATGACAAAATTATAGAAATGGAAAGCAGACTAGCATTGTTTGTCATGAGTTAAGGAAGTGGTAGGGGCAGGAGAGAAATAGTTGTGCCTCTAAAGGGGATGTAAGAGGGATCCCATGGTGATTAAATTGTGTCTAGATTGTTATCAATGTCAATATCTTGGTTGTGATACTATACTATACAGTTCTGCAAGATGTTATCATCAGAGGAAACATGTCCATTGAGATTTTCTGTATTTTATATTCCTGGTACTGTATCTCTCTCTCATGAGAAGTAGCCTGGGCTAACACGCTGAATTTGAATGACACAAGGTGCAGTCACATCTGTTGCTCTGGACAAGAGCTGGTCAATTGCCAGACGTGGGAGTGAAGTTGCCCTTGATTATTCAGTCACCAGCCCAGGCTAGTTAGGGGATGACAAATGCTTGAGTGATCCCAATAAAAATCAGTCAAGCCAGCCTAGTCCTAGAGAACCAATCAACTGACCCATAGACATTTGAGCTAAATTAATACTGGTTATTTTAAGCTCTTAAGTTTTGTGATAGTTTCTTACACAGCAGAAAGTATCGATGACAGAGGCTGAGGAGGTTGTCTTGGTTTTGCAGTTTTCAGAACCAGCTTCGCTCTGGGCTGCAGGCCCAGGACTACAAGGAATGGCCTGTGTGCCCAGAGAGCAGTCAGACCTTTTGCACTCTGGGGACACTGGGTTTGGTACTATCATCCTCCTTGGATTCTACCTGTGTCATTCTTAGCTCCATGCCAGAGATGCAGCCTTTGATATCTGTAACTGAAGTTAATTTTTAAGATACTCATTTCTTCTCCCAAATACATCCTAAGTCTGAAAAATAAAACAAAAGAGAACAAAACACTCCATCCCTTCTTATTTGGCTCAAAGTCACCTGTTACCTTGTCTCAGCATCAATTCACATTCTGGAATGTAGGGAAAAATTCACGTTGGAGCAATTTATTCTCTTCACCCTTTACTTTTAAGCAGAAAATGTTGTTATAAAACTGTGGTTTTAAATCAGAGAGGCTTGTATTTAGATAATGGCTCTACCACTAAACAACATGTTGCTTTGGGCAAGTCACTCAACCTCTCTGATCTTCATTTTGCTCATTAGTAACTTTAAGGGCAATTATATAACATAATGTATATGACAGAATCTGAAGCTTTGCATGATATAAAACCCCAGATTCCCTTCCTCAGAGCTTCGTTTCTCAACCATGTGTCTATTTAACCACTAGAGATAGAACTGTTGCTCATAAAATCTCTTTAAGTAATTAATGTGGGGGAGGAATCAAGATGGCGGAGAAGTAGCAGGCTGAGACTACTTCAGCTAGCAGGAGATCAGCTAGATAGCTTATCTAAAGATTGCAAGCACCTACAAATCCATCGGCAGATAGAAGAGAAGAAGAACAGCAATTCTAGAAACAGAAAAACAACCACTTTCTAAAAGGTACGACTGGCGGAGAAGTGAATCCAAAGCGACGGGAAGATAGACCCTGGGGAGAGGGGCCGGCGGAGCAACGGAGCACAAAATCGGACTTTTAAAAGTCTGTTCCGCTGAGGGACATCGCTCCAGAGGCTAAACCGGGGTCAAGCCCACGGGGGGTCAGCGTGGCCTCAGGTTCCACAGGGTCACAGAAGGATTGGGGGTGTCTGAGTGTCACAGACCTTACAGGTATTAGAACAGGGAAGCCGGCTACTGAAAACAGAGCCGACAGTGAGCTCCCAGCTCGGGGGTACATAGAACCAGTCACAGGCTCGGTGAGCTCGGAGCACAGCCGGAGGTCAGGCAGACGGGAGTTACTGGGTGCTGTTCTCTGAGGGCGCACTGAGGAGTGGGGCCCCGGGCTCTCAGCTCCTCCGGGCTGGAGACCAGGAGGCCGCCATTTGTATTCCCGTCCTCCAGAACTCTATGGAAAGTGCTCAGGGAACTAAAGCTCCTGAAAGCAAACCCAAGCGGCTTACTCAGCACGGCCTCTGATAAGAGCGGTGCAATTCCGCCTGGGGCAAAGACACTTGAGAATCACTACACCAGGCCACTCCCCTAGAAGATCAACAAGAAATCCAGCGAAGACCAAAATCACCGACCAAGGAGTGCAGTTTCAATACCAAGGAGAGCAGCTGAATTCCAGAGGAGGAGACAGCAAAGCACGGAACTCATGGCTGTCTCCCTATGATTCTTTAGTCTTGAAGTTAATTTAATTATTTTTATTTTTCACTTTTTTTCTCTTTTTCTGCTAAAATTTTATTTAACTTTTACCCTTCTCTTTTTCAACGTTTTTTAACTAGTTTATCTAATATATTTTTTTTCTTTTTTATACTTTTCGTTATTTGTTTTCTATTTTTAATTCTTTTCTTTCTTTCCTTTTTTTTTCTTTCTTTCTGAACCTCTTTTTATCCCCTTTATCCCCCCTCACAATTTGGGATCTCTTCTGATTTGGTTAAAGCATATTTTCCTGGGGTTGTTGCCACGCCTTTAGTATTTTACTTGCTCCTTCATATACTCTTATCTGGACAAAATGACAAGGCGGAAAAATTCACCACAAAAAAAAAAAAAAAAAAAAACAAGAGGCAGTACCAAAGGCTCGGGAACTAATCAATACAGACATTGCTAATATGTCAGATCTAGAGTTCAGAATGACAATTCTCAACGTTCTAGCCGGCTCAAAAAAGGCATGGAAGATATTAGAGAAACCCTCTCGGGAGATATAAAAACCCTTTCTAGAGAAATAAAAGAACTAAAATCTAACCAAGTTGAAATCAAAAAAGCTATTAATGAGGTGCAATCAAAAATGGAGGCTCTCAATGCTAGGATAAATGAGCAGAAGAAAGAATTAGCAATATAGAAGACCAAATGACAGAGAATAAAGAAGCTGAGCAAAAGAGGGACAAACAGCTACTGGACCACGAGGGGAGAATTCGAGAGATAAGTGACACCACAAGATGAAACAACATTAGAATAATTGGGATTCCAGAAGAAGAAAGAGAGATGGGAGTAGAAGGTATACTGGAGAGAATTATTGGGGAGAATTTCCCCAATATAGCAAAGGGAACAAGCATCAAAAATCAGGAGGTTCAGAGAACGCCCCTCAAAATCAATAAGAATAGGCCCACACCCCGTCACCTAATAATAAAATTTACAAGTCTCAGTGAAAAAGGGAAAATCCTGAAAGCAGCCCGGGACAAGAAGTCTGTAATATACAATGGTAAAAATATTAGATTG
>NC_081558.1:65398490-65410812 GCF_022355385.1 Mustela nigripes
AAAGAACCTAGATGTCCATCAACAGATGAATGGATCAAGAAGGTGTGGTATACACAATGGAATACTATGCAGCCATCAAAAGAAATGAAATCTTGCCATTTGCGACAATGTGGATGGAACTAGAGCATATCATGCTTAGCGAAATAAGTCAAGCGTAGAAAGACAACTATCATATGATCTCCCTGATATAAGGAAGTGGTGATGCAACATGGGTGGTTAAGGGGGTAGGAGAAGAATAAATGAAACAAGATGGGATTGGGAGGGAGACAAACCATAGGTGACTCTTAATCTCACAAAACAAACTGAGGGTTGCTGGGGGGAGGGGGGTTGGGTGAAGGGGAGTGGGATTATGGACATGGGTGAGGGTATGTGCTTTAGTGAGTGCTGTGAAGTGTGTAAACATGGCGATTCACAGATCTGTACCCCTGGGGATAAAAATATATTATATGTTTATAAAAAATAAAAAATTATAAAATTAAAAAAAAATTTTTTAAAAAGTAATTAATGTCTTAGGGATCTGTTCATCCCCTTCCTTCAATGGGGACTTTGATAGTGATGTTTCATATTGACATAAGAATCTATCTATGACAATTAAGATTACCAGTGATGAGCACAGAGGGACATTACCCAGAGAAAAGGGAACACAGCAAATCAGGGAACGCTTTGCCCAGCCCACTGTTATTAACTCACAAGAGTGTGGCTTCAAGAGCTTGGCCGAAGACACAAATGCCCTTTAATTTAAATTAAAACTGGAAACAACTGCCTTGCTTATTTAGTGTGCTCTCTACTTAAGAAAGAGGAATGTGAAATTGCATCGCTGTCTTTTGCCAGCAATTGCTGTGTCCTATCAGGCCTGATGACCTGAGCCCCTGTTGCTGAAATGAGATGACAAAGGGCCACAAATCAGTGACTTTTCCTGAAGGTGTGCAGGAAAGTCAAGACCTGCATTCATCTTCTGGATGACAAGAAATGCAAATTAAAAATTAGAGCTGGCACATTCTCCACCACCATACAATACAGGTCAACGCTGTAATCATCAGCAGAACACAGAACTTCTATTTGTATAAAAGGGCAAGAGGAATGGACTAATTTTCATTTAAAGTATATGCACTGTCTTCTTTTAGGTTCCTCTAGAAACAATTACTGAAACCAGAGTTGTGAAAAAGTTGACTTAGGAAGTGAAGGTAACACTGGCAGAGAGAGGAGGAAGTAAAGGGAAAGGAAATCCATAAAGGGGGCTTGGTTCAGTCAGCTACCAGAGTGAGCAATGGAACATTAATCACATGGGAGAAATTCATTTTTGTGGCTAAGGGGTGAGGAAGATTTGGCATTTATACCCCACACCCAGCAGTCATTGTCTTGGGGCTACTCCCAGAGAATATTACCTCCCAGTCCTCTCTAACCTGCCAAGAACATGACCAAAGTAGGTTCTGGAAACCCAAACAAGGGAACCCCTCCCAAAAACAACAGCAACGATAACAAAATGTGGGGATGACTATTAGAATTTGGACTGCTATGCATGGATCAGAGAGGATGTGGGCGGAACACTGGCTGTGTCTGTCGTACCAACTAAACATTTTACGAGTGATTCTCCCTGGATTACCTTTGTTCTTTCTTTTTTTTTTGGTAATATTATTTTTTTTTCAGTGTTCCAAGATTCATTGTTTATGCACCACACCCAGTGCTCCATGCAATACGTGCCCTCCTTAATACCCACCACCAGCTCACCCAACTCCCCACCCCCTCCCCTCCAAAACCTGCAGTCTGTTTCTCAGAGTCCACAGTGTTTCATTGGATTACCTTTGTTCTTAAAGGTCTTAGGCCTAAAGCTGCAAATTGAAATGAAGTGTCTATTAAATTTATTTTATGAATTTATGTTAAAATATTTCACAATAAATTATAAAATTAAATTAAAAAAATTAAAACTAGACCCAAGTCACTATATCCAGGCCAATTTTAAGTTAGTTATAGTCTAATTATTAACTTCCACTGGTAAAGGTGTGAGGTTAAGTGGCATAGACTCGGGTCCAGCCCTGCTGATGCCCCTGCCTATAGCTGTTTGACTTTAGAGAACTCATTTAAATGTCCAGTCTCAATTTCTGAACTGTTAGGGTTTGTGAGAATGTTTCAAATTCCAAACTTGTATCCATCTGTGGTTGTTAAGAGGTCATGTGTCCCTTAGAAAACGAGGAAATCTTAACTCAAAATTATACCATTTAGAGACGTGAATGTTCCCCTCTTGCCCCCAGAATAAAGTCTAAAACCATCAAGATCTGCCTACATCATGTGATATAGCCCTACACTTGCTTTTGAACTTTGCTTGCTCTTGTAAAAATAATCTTCCACTCTAGTCAAATTAGTCTATCCATGGTTTATCAACCTAGTTAAGTCTTTTCTTAACTCCATGGGTTTACTGTTAAAAACAGTGGTATCCTGGAAATTGCACTATTAGGTATTTATCCTAAGGATGCAAACATGGTGAGTGAAGGGGCAGATGCATCCCAATGTTTATAGCAGCAAGGTCCACAGTAGCCAAAACATGGAAAGAGCCAACGACAGAAGAATGGATGAAGAAGATGTGGCATATACATACAATTGAATATTACTCAACATCAAAAATTTGCCTATTGCAATGATGTTGATGGAGCTAGAGGGTATTACGCTAAGTGAAATAAGTGATTCAGAGAAAGACAATTATCATGATTTCACTCACCTGTGGAATTTAAGAAACAAAACTGATGAGCCTAAGGGAGGGGAAAGAAAATTAGATGACCACAAAAAAGGAGACAAACCATAGAGACTCTTAACTAGAGGAAACAAACTGAAGGTTGCTGGCGGGGAGGTAGGTGTGTGGATGGGGTAACTGGGATGGGCATTAAGGAGGGCACTTGATGGAACGATGAAACACTAAATTCCACCTTTGAAACTAAGAACACCCTGTATGTTAATTAAATTGAATTTAAATTTTAAAAATTATTAAAAAAAAAACCTAGCAGGATAAAGGTGTTAAGAAGATGTTTTCTGAAACCATATTCCCCAATTCATATTATTTGTGTAATCCCAAGCACTTATCTCTAGCAAGAGACAATAACAGTATCTATTTCATAGATTTTTAAGAGTATGTTTTCATATTTACATATTTAATATTTACATATTTAATACATATGTAATATGCAATATTTCATATTTACATATTTAATACATATGTAAATTTCTGAGAACAGTACCTGGCACATGGTAAGCATTTTACAGCACTTGTTAATATGGGGTATCTCTCATTTAAAATGCTTTCTTCTCTCCACCAGTCATGGTTCCATGCTAAAATAGAGCCTCTCTATGGCTCCTACTCCCACCTTAAGAATAACTCTGTTCTGTGAACTCCAGCCAAACATATAATTAGTTTCAGGCATGCTTAATACACACATACAGCTCTCAACCATTCTCTCCCTGAGTGAAACACATTTTCTTTACCTGAATTCCGTGATCTCACCCTCGCTCCTAACTTGGCCCCTGGCTTCCTGGCTTCCTCTTCCCCATCTTCTTTGCAACTTCATTCCTGTGTTCCTAGTTCTTAAATATTACTAGCACTAACCTGTTCTCTACTCTGTTAACTTACCCATCGGGCAAGCTTATCTCTTGGTGACAAATAAAACACTTTTATGTCAATGTCCCCCAATTTACCTCTAAACCACAGATCTTTCTCCTGAGCCTAGATTAATATGGGACATCTGAAACTTATCTCATCAGTAACCAAATTCATAATTTCACTGCCACAACTCCTTCCCTCACAATTTTCTCTGGCTTAGTAAATGGCAAGTCTATATTTCCATGTGTTGTGCCTCCAAACCTTTGAATCATTCTCAGTTCTTCTGTTGATCTCACAACCTACAGCAAATCCATCAATAAATGCTTTTTCTCTACCTTTAACATACAAAATCTGGTCTCTTCTCTTGTTATCACCCTGGTCCTGGGCACCAGCATTTCTTACCTGGGTTACTGCATTAACTTCTTATCTGGTCTTTCTGCTTGTCTACTATCCTACCATTTATTCTTCAAAAGGAATGTTCTTTCTCAAATTCAAGCGAGATCATGTCTGTCTTCTGCTGAACCTCGTCCCCCCACCAATCCCCGTATCTTCCAGAACATTCAGAATAATGGCTGAGCTTCTACTGATGCTCCAAGGCTCTGTTTGGTGTGCAGATTTTCCTCCATACACTATAGTTTCCTTCTTTCCTATCTCTCCTCCTGCCACACCCACTTCCTTGCTGGTTCTTGATTCCTAGAACGAAGCAGTGTTCATCACTTCATCACCCATTCACTTGTCTCCTCTGCCTAAAACACTTTCCCCTCATAGCCACATCACTTGCTCCGTTTTCCTTTTGATTTCTCAAAAGTCTTTCGAAGAAGTCGTCCTTGACCACGTGATATAGAAAATCCCCCCAAACCCATCCTGAGTACTCTGCATTCTTCTATCCCTTCTTTATTCCTCTTCATATCCCCTACTGGCTTCTATCATTTTGCTATGCATTTTACTTTTTTTATTTGTTTACAATCAGACTTCCTTCATTAGAAATTGGGCAGCAACTAACTGTCTCTTTTAGGCTCAGTACTGATCCCCCACCTTCTAGAATTTAGGTGCTTAATTTTTTAATATAACCTTTGCTGAGTGGATGAATAAATATAAAATGCTATGTCTACATCATAAAAATTTCTAGTCAAGTTGCAAGAGCCCCGAGAAATGGAGAGTTATCTCTTTCCTCACATTTACAGTTCTTGGCCCAGAGTAGAAGCTTAATAAATGTGGCCTTGGAGGTTAGAATCAGCAATTGATAAAGTCGCCCTGAGCTAAGCTAAACAATTTTTCCAAATGGCTTGGTTCAGTATAGGGACTTGCAGTGAGGCAAATGAATTATGCTTCCCACTGTGTATTTGCTTTGACAGTATGTGACAACATTGAGCAGTGTTTATTTTTCTTAATTAACATAAGCAAGAGCTATCACTCGAATGACAATAGTGAGTGTCAGAGTGGGCAGCTCTCCATTTGGCTGAATTGTTCTTATCAGTTTTGAATATCATTCTATTCTTACTTTAATCAACTGCCACTCCTTTTGTGCTCCCAGGAGCAGAGGGCTTGAAGGAGACAAAGGATTTTTTGTTTGGGGGAAACAACGCTGACCAGTTGGTCAGCCTGGACAAGCCTCCAAGCGAAATCAGCCTAACAATGATTTGCTTTGAACCTGCAACCGCTTTGCCTCCAGGAGCGATCTGCAGCTGAAGATGAAGATGACAGGATAGCATATTTCCACTGGGGCAGCGCCCCAGCTTCCAGAGGAGCAACTGGGATGTTTATTCCATTTGTCCTCTTTTTCAACTGCCTGATAGGAAAAACCACCTTTTCCAACCAGAGAGCTGGCTTTTCAGACACAATGATGCAGTTCTCTCTCTTGAGAGAAAGAACTAGATTGGCAACCTATTCAAGCATCGGAAGACTTTGCTCCTACATCATAAAGAAAAATTGTATTAGGAATCTGTGCTTTGGCATTAGGCTGCAATAAAATAACTCCAATTAGTGTTGTAAAAGTCTCTTATGATGCTTTGGGAGAAAAGTATTTGGTCTAATAGCAGGTTCCCCCAGGGTCAACACCAGTGTTTTCATTTAGACTCTGAAATTGAAATTACTTGCTTTAATGTTGATGGAAAAACAAAAAAACAAAACAAAACAAAACAAAAGTGTGCTGCAGTGAAAATGCTTCCGTGCTGGCAGTCAACACATCTGACGGTAGCTCTAGTCCCAGCACTACATAAGTCGCAGGTCTCTGAAGGAGGAGGAAGGCCAGCTTTGGATTTACGAGGACCTGAGTTTAATCCCAATTCTATAAACTTGAGAAATAGAACCAGGCCTCTGTCCTCAAAACATACTTGAGATTCCTCTTACAGGGCCTTAAATATCTTGCAATAAAACCTAATCTGCCTATGACCTGATCCCTGGGCCATGGGACAGCTACCTCTCCTTACTAGGGTTGTAAACCACCTGCAAAGATTTTGTTGTGTCTGTCTTTGTTATCATGCCTGCTTAGCTTAAGAGAGAATATAGCAGAGAAGAGATGCTCATTAACTAGCTGTAATTTTTTCATCTGTGGTTGGTGGAATGCTCAGTACATTTCCATAAGTGATCTCATTTGTTTTTCACTGTGACTCTGAAACATGGGCATAGTCCTTCCCTTTCTACAGATGGGAGGGCTAACGCTACTTGTTTAAAGCCTGACAACTAATCAACGATCTTACTAGTAGGATTCACACTCAAGACTGCTGCCTCCAAATCTGTTATTCTTCCCATGGTAGCAGAGACCTGTGGGCAGGCTGAGATTCAGGCTTTGGGAAGAGCTGAACCTTCTAGGAGATGATCCCAGCCCTGTGTCCAGATCCCCACGTGGCACCTGACCCTGCCACTTCCTGTGGGATCGCAAGTGCTGGAAGCTGAGGGCTCTAATCCTCCATCACTGGTTCTACCCGCAGGACTGCACTGCCTGGGTTTCAGGCTAAGAGCCATGCGCCTGAAGACAAGACAGTATCTGAGGACATGATTTCTCCCTCATGCCTGGATGGATAAGCAAGATCTCAGATTTCACACATACTGTGTTGACTAGGACAGAATTTTGTTATTGTTTCCAGAACATACGAAGGATTTTATCTCTGGGATCCTCTTCGTACACTCATCAAACTCTTCTTCTTCTCTCAGGCTTGCGGCAAGTTGCAGGAGGACCGTATGCGATTTGCCCGCCACTGAGGCTGAGTATGGTCACATCCTCATGCTGTCTCTCTGTGTGGGGGCGGGGAGGGGGGTTTCTCACAGATTTGTCGGCACCTACCCATGAACAAGCCCTATCCTCTATCTGGAGAGGTGTTTCTGGGTGATTCCAGGCCTTTCCCATCACATCTGTTTCATCCACCAGACTTCTGATATGTCCCTCAAACTCTATCTACCTTGGGACAAAGTCTTCTTAGACTGAAGACTGAAGACCTGAGACGAAAGAGCCGCTGCAGCTTCAGAGCCTCCACCCTGTGGGTCACAGAAGCTCCTCAGAGCGAGGTTTATGGTGCCCTTTCCTCTAGGGGCTTCTGCCACTACTCAATACGGCAGACCCAGGTACCCAGGTCTCAGCTCAGACTAACAGACAGGGTTCCCTCCTCTTGTATGTGTCCATGTCCCCCTCCCCCTACATGTACTTTTGTGCATACATGTCTTCAGTACACGTGGACTCTCTCAGGGCACACTGGTACTCAAGGAAATGTGCTAGCCGCTATTTGGAGCTGGGACTTCAAAACTCCCAGCTTCTGAAATCTGTAGGGTGAGCTGACTCTCGACAGTATTTTCATATAGCTCAATACAGTACATCACCATGGTTCAGACCTCCTCGGGCCTAGAAACTTCTCCATAGGGTGTTACCAAGACAACAACCTGACCCCTTACACATTTTATAGTGATGCAATGACATCCTCATTTGTTTGTATGGCCTGTTTATATGACAGCTCAGAATTCAGCAGAGATGCTTCATGTTCATGAAGATGGCCTAGAGCCATCCCACCTCTTCAGTCCTGGTTGGGGGATGCTAGGTTCCCGTGGTAATCTCATGTCCTATCACTATACCCACCTGTGTGACAGACTTTTGGAGGCACTACTTCCAGACAGACCTAATGCGATAGCTGTTGACCCCAGGGCATTCTTGCTACCCTCAGACAGTGTGAGATAGGTGGCGGAGGGGGAATGTGGTGCTCTCAGGAGGTAAGAGGAAGTACAAAGAAATTGCCATCCTCAGAAGCAGGACGTCAGGTATAGAATACTGCTTTGCCTTGTCCCCTCTAGCTGAAGCAAGCTAGGGCACTTATGGACACTCAATAAAAGTTAGAGCCAACCTCAAGATACATTGTGATGTATCAACAACACAGAGCAGTGCAAACCATCATGGAAGCCCGAGTGAGGGGAAAATCAGATCCAATCACATCCATGCAGAACTCGGAGGCAGGGCAAGAAGAGAGCATTTTCCAAGAGTCAGGACAGAGTCCTAAAACATGAGCAGTGTTCAGGAGAAAAAGGACATTTTTGGTTTGGAGAATGGCTATTTACCAAGCTCTTACTATACTCAGGGTGACCCAGTCATCCCCAAGGAAACATCTAAGTAAATGATTACACTTTGTCTGGTATAGTGTGAGAGACACCTTTTTCCTTGTCAGCCACTCAGTTTCCTCATTTGGCTGTCCTAACAAGTGCACCCCTTATCCTTCCAGCATAGTTGGGTTCCTCAGAAGGGCCTAGAATGGGGAGTCTCACTGAATGATTTATTAAAAAGGGGTGAACTTAGGTGAACTATATAAAGAAGTGAAGGTAGCATAAGGGCCCTGGGGAAGGAGCTGAGCAAAAATGTGGCCTCAACAGAAGATGAACTTCCGCCTGAACCCATGGGGAGTCCTCCAGGGTGCACTGTGCCATGGTGACAGCCTCACCTTGTGGTAAAAGGGCCAGCATTTTTGACTCTATGTCAGTCAATCACTGATTAAATTCTGACTCAAAGAGGGAGTAGCCTGTCAAGTAAAGTAGGTCATTTAGGCCAAGGGCAATTTTAGGAGTGTCTGGAATGCTAACAGGAACTACTCTCAGGAAATGGGGAATGGGCATACTTGCTGGTGAAGTGGGTCTGGGATGGGGCACTGACAGTTTCCATGACAATTTTCTACCTCATGGAGACACAGGAGAGGGTTGGAGGTACCCAGCTGTCCCATTAAATCAGCAAGGCTCATCTACACCTCTGCATCTGGCCCCTGGAAGAGGAGTAAAAACACGAGCTCAATTTGAAACAATGGTCAAAATCTGCTTCTTGGAAGCTGATTTTCTTTTCTCTTTTTCTTTTTCTTTTTTTGTTTTTTCTCTTGCTCCTGTCAATGCTTTGCCTTTTTGATCCCAAGATTGGTTCTCATTTCTGAATTGAATCTAAGTTTATTCCTCCAGGTTACCCCTGGACTGATTCCTTAAGCTTCCAACACCCCAGGGGTAGACTGGCAGCCTTAACCTCAGGACCTCAAAACCTCAGCCCCTATCCTGGTTACTGATCAAGAGTGCCCTCTATGGTCTCTCTGAGGCAAACGTGACAGACTCCATTACTCATCTGAAAGTACACAAGAAGAATTTCTTAAAACATTATTTGCGTTCGTGCCTATAAATTAGCATTTTACAGTCTTTTATTTCATGGACACCATCCTGAAAGCATTGTTTTTACATTAAAGGAAAAAAAATACTATTTTTAGCTTGCAAGGGGAACAAGATGATATATGCTGTAGTTGTCAACTGTCTTTTAAAATGTATGTAGCACAGTGGAACTCATAAATATTTAAAAGGACTAAATAATTATCTAAAATCCCCAGTCTGCTTTTTAAAATTATCATTTCCACAGGGAGCAAAGGAGCATTTGTTCTTTGTCAACTGTCCAGACAGAATTATCATATTTGAAGACTTGGCCCTCCTGTTTATTACTGTTTTTGTCATTTTTGATTCACTCTCCAGTCCCCCTTTTAGATCTCCCCGCTGGTTTCAATGGCACAAATATGGCATGTATACCAAAATACCTCTGTCACAGGCTCCTTCAGATAGAGGGACTGAGCATCTGGGAAACTGCTAGAACAAGGTCATAAACAGGGGTCAAATGATAGACACTGAGTACATGCTGCCTCTTCCTGAGTTGTCAGGGTGTCTCCTGAACAAGGAAGTGTGATAATGTCTCAGCTATCTGACATATTCTTAGAACATGTCTAAAGGATAAGAAATTTTTCCGGATGGAAAATAATAGCAATATGGTGAAATAGACATTGTAATTCTGTCTTGGCCACTTGCTGTGTAACTTTAATGTTCTTATTATAAAGTAAAGCTCAAAGTAGTTATCTTGCAGATTTATTGTGAGAATTAAGTGAATGTTTTAAGAATTAGATAAAATGCAGAGCCCAGTACCAGCCACCTATTAGAAACTTGATGATTGGCAATGGTTATAATTTTTGTCTTCTTGTTATCCTCTCCTAAGCAACAAAGCACTTGAAATTACTCAGGAAGAAAAGTTTCTAAATATATTTTATATAGTATTATTTTTTTTGATAGAGTGAATATCTTCAAAAATTTTACATTTGCTTAATGTCAACATTGTTAACATTAATGATAATTTAGGTCTGGGACATGTATACATGTCATCCATCCTCAGGTTTAGTGAAATATCTAGAGATGATCGTCCCTACACTCATTGTTGTTGGACTCCAATGCATATTATTTCGGTCTGTATCTGTTTTTCCTGTCTTTTCTACTTCCATGTTATTTCTCAGGGAAGGCATGTGCTTGCTAGTAGCAAACACTCTTCTTGAATTTCTGCTAGCAAGTTGATGTACATTTATAAAAAAGATTGCCAAGCTAGGCAGAATTGCAAATATTCAGGGTTGTGTTCCTGGCACTACGAAAGACATGCATCATGAAAATCCTACCAATAATAACCCCTAGAAAAAATGGGATGAAAAATAATAAACCTTAATGTAGAGCAGGGCTCTAAAGAACGTAGGGGAAATATTGAGGGAGCAAAAAAGAAGAAGAATCTAAAACCAGACATAAGAAGGCACTGAGGTTTCTGTCACTTCAGGGGTAACTGCAATCTTAATAACAGAGTTAGAGTTTTAACAACTGATATGGTTAGGAGAAACAGACATGGGTAGACACTAGGATCCACATATGAACATGTGATCCTGAAAATGCTTCATCATCAGTCAGAAGATAGACTTGATTTTTTTTTTCCAAAGGCACCTTACAAACAAAGGACAGGGGGAAAATGTTTATTTTGTTGTGAATTCTGAATAAAGGAAAAGATTTTAAGGGTTTAAGTTTGAAATTTGCAAGCTCCAGGCCAATAAATTTAGACAAAAGGTGATCCCTAGTTGATAATACCGCAGAAGGATCAGGCAGAGGCATTTATCTTAGGAACTCCTTAGAGAACAGAGCCTGTGGCAGAAGATTTATGGGCCACCATTTTTTTTAGGGTTGCTAACTCCAGGGGGAGTCAAGCTAGAAGGAGAGCCACCAGGCTGACAAACACTGATGGTAGGCTGTTAATGGATATTACTATTTATTTGATCCTACAGAAACCATCTAACTATATCTTGTCAGTCTTTTCAGAAGAAGCAAGGGGACAACTCCATTTCCTGACTCTGATATTTCATTCATCAAATATTTGCTCCATAGGCTTTAACATCCCCAATGTCCCAATGTTTGCTAAGCCAGGTCTTTGTGATTCCAAACTCTAACATCAAAAGGGAAGCCCTGGGCAAGAGGCAAAAGACAAGTGGTATGAGGCATGTGACTAGGTAAAATGGTAAGATGAGATTGTGTCTTCATGAAAACAGTAGGAACCCAAGGAGAGCTGGTGACCATAGTGGCAATGGGAACAAGAAGCAATTTAGCTGAGAGGCTCTGAAGTGGAGCCTTAGTGTCTTTTATGTCATACTACTCATGATTACCACAGGTAAAATTCCTCTGACAATAGTGCCTGCACTATTAAACTATAAAACACACAAAGAAGCAAAACATCACGAGTAATGCAAGCAAACCAGCATAAAACCCAAGAAAATGTATGTGACAAATAACCAGATGCGTTATTTAAAAAAAAATGTTTAAAATCTCTATATATACTGAAGAGAAGAGAAAGAATCCTAAAAGCAGACTTCCAAACAATTTATGTATATACTACCCACTCCAGTCATACACACCTTCTGTCCTTAACTGTGGGTTGGGTTTGGTGACTTGTTTCACAAAAGTGCAGGCTAGAAGAGGGTGGAAAACTAACTTCACAGTGAGAAACATGGAAAAACACCATCTTGTTCATTTGACCAAGATTAATGTCATGAGTGAAAAGTCATATCATTAGGATGTACCCTTGATGTAATTGGATGAGAATGAATCTTTCTTCTGTTATCTTACCCCACAAAGTCCATAATCCCAGTCTAACATCAAGAAAACCATAGACAAACCCAAAATAAGGGGAATTCAAACAAAACAAAACAAACAAAAACCCGTACTAGTACTCCTTAAAACTGTCATGGTTATCAAAAACTGTCAGTCTAGAGGAACCCAAGGAAACATAATGACTGAATAGAATAGAATTGCCTGAATGGGATCTGGAACAGCAGGACATTGGGTAAAAAAACTTATGAAATCCAAATGAAATGTGGAGTTTACATACCAGTTAATATACCAGTGTTTTTCCTTACTTGTGACAAACATGCTATGAGTGGAAAAACATCC
>NC_081558.1:65425812-65471573 GCF_022355385.1 Mustela nigripes
CAGAAAGTGGTTGTTTTTCTGTTTCCAGAATTGCTGTTCTTCTTCTCTTCGATCTGCCGATGGATTTTCAGGTGTTTGCAATCTTTAGATAAGCTATCTAGCTGATCTCCGGCTAGCTGAAGCAGTCTCAGCTTGCTACTTCTCCACCATCTTGACTCCTTCTGGACCCCTCTTACTCTTGAGAGCATTTTTTTTTTCTTTCCTTTCCGTTCTCACATTCACTTAATAAACTTTTACTTCACTTCACCCTTTTGTGTCCATAAGATTCATTCTTTGACTGCCTGAGACAAGAATCCTGCAACCATCTTAGGGGTCTCAGGGCAACCATCTTAGGGGTCTCAGGGTCGTGGGATCAAGCCCCAAATGGGCTCTGTGCTCAATGAGGGGTCTGCTTGAAATGATCTCCCTCTGCTCCTCCCCTCCCACACACAAGGGCATTCTCTCTTGAATAAATAAATCTTTTTTTTAAGAGACTTCTATTTATGTTATTTATTTATTTTTAAGATTTTATTATGACACAGAGAGAGGGCCTACACACAAGGACAAGCAGGGGGAGGGGCCAGAAGAGGGAGAGGGAGAAGCCGACTCCCCACTGAGCAGGGAGTGTGATGCAGGCTAAATTCCAGCACCCGTGAGATCATGACCTGAATGGAAGGCAGACACTTAAAAAGACTGAGCCATCCAGGTGCCCCAAATAAATAAATCTTTTTAAAAAAATATCTTGTGCATTTCTTTGACAGAGTGAAAGAGACCACAAGCAGAAGGAGAAGCAGGCAGAGGGAGAAACAGTCTCCCTGCTGAGTAAGGGAGCCCGACGAGGGGCTCGATCCCAGGACCCTGGGACCCTGGGACTTGAGCCGAAGGCAGATGCTTAACGACGGCCACCCAGGTAACCGCCCCCATAAATAAATCTTTAAAAAAAAAAAAAAAAGACAATGCAAATCTGTGAGATTGTTACTGGATCATTCCATTATGCGAAGTTTAAAAATAGAAAAACTAATATACAATATTAGAAACCATGTTACTCATAAACTATGGAGAGGAGAGAGGAATATTTGGGAAGGACTATAAAGGAAGCTTCTGGAATTCTTAATATGCTATTCCTTAAATTACTTATCAAATAAACAGTATTGAATGCATATTTATGTACTTTTTTTTTTTAAGATTTTATTTATTTATTTGTCATAGAGAGAGAAGCGAGAGCAAGCACAGGCAGACAGAGAGGCAGGCAGAGGCAGAGGGAGAAGCAGGCTCCCCGCCAAGCAAGGAGCCCAATGTGGGACTCGATCCCAGGACGCTGGGATCATGACCTGAGCCGAAGGCAGCCGCTTAACCAACTGAGCCACCCAGGCGTCCCTTTATGTACTTTTTTTGCAGTAAAACTTTTAAAAGAATATTTGATACAGTTCAGGATAAAGAAAAACTGGAAAAAATATAAGTGCCCTTCGATATGTTAGTGATGAATAAATTTATGGTGCATAGCTAATATGGAATACTATCCAGTCATTTAAAATACTGTGATACTAAGACAATTTCACTGAAGTGGAACATCTGAAAAGATATAAAAAATAATTCTTCACCCTCCCCCCAAAATGTTTAAAATCATGACTCCTTTTCAAATTACCTTTGGATGAATAAAGGTAATTTCCTTATTCACCCACCTCACGTAGTCTCTGTTGGTTCGAAATCTCTGAGCTTCCTGGGTGAAATCTGAAATTGTCCCAGAGTAAGAAGGGTCTAAGTAAAGATGGGGGCCATTCCAGGTTGGCAGGTGGAAGGTTTAACCAGCAAGGGAGCTCATGGGGCTTGTCTTGGGGCTACAAGACAAAGAAATCTAACACCTGCTGCCAGAATCTGAAAGTTTCTGTGGAGGCCATAACAGGGCTCAGTCAAGTATTCTGACCCCTTGCAGGGTCTCAACAGCACCTCACTGTCACAAGGCAGCATCCTTGAAGCAGTCTCCACGGTGGGAAACATGGACGATGGTATATTGCAAGGACAGAGGAGGGGGTTGGGAGTCCCCATCTCACTCACAAGTCAATCGGGGTTCACGTCCTCTCGATGACCTTCCCCTGTGAATCAGCTCAGAAATGTATTTTTCCTTGTTTTCAGTAAATTGTTTATCTCACATTAACTAATGACCTCTCTAGCCAGAAAAGTTTCTCTTTCTTTGTTTAACTTGGGGAAAAAGGCAATGCTGCAGAGCAATGATAACATCCTGTAACATTCTTGTGATTTAAGATACTTTAAAACCTTCCTTTGTCTATCTGACTTTGTAACATTGAAGAAAACATGCACCTAACAAACTGCCTGATCTCCGCTCTATCCTAATAGTGGACTCTTGTAACAGTATAGAACTAAAGCCTGTGCTGGCAGACTGACTATCAGTATTTTCTGGCCAGGTCCCATGCCATTTCACTGGAGATCATGGAGATTTTGTGCATATATTATTAAGAGGAGAAAACAAATTGCAGTAAAAATTTATTAATGGTTGTAATTACATAAAATAAAATTATATAATTATAAATTTCGCTCATATCTGTGCTCACATACCTGAAAATGCGCATTTTCAGGTATGTGAGCACAAATATGAGCGAAATCCCTCCAGATTCCAGCTGATGCCAGTGGGCTGCACTGCTTGGAAATGAGATGCAGGAGGCTCCCTTCCTATTGCTAGGCCATTCGGGACCATCCGTGCTCCTCCACCACCAAGAGCTGGAGGGACAGCTAACTCTCTGTTCTGATAACCACTCCCTCCCCAACCTGCAGGCCTACCCAATGCCAGAGAATCTGTTAGGATGAAAAATCCAAGCCCAGGCTCCAAAAGTATTCGGACAGACATTTGTTTGTAGAGAAGGAGACAAGAAACTTCCCACGTCATTGTGGGATCACAGCCACCTTGTAACTATATGACCATGGTGAAGAAGAAATAGTAGGTTACTGCCTGTCCTCTATGAAATGTACAGTATAGAGAAATAATAGTTTAAATAAAGGCTGAAAGTGATTTCCATGTGTACCAAAGTGAAAATCATCCAACACAGATCAATAAAGGCTTAAAAGTATTCAGTGGGTCATTGTTGAGAGATTATGGAACACAAGGCAGAAAAGCAGGCATGCATCTGTATAGGCAGCAACTGGCCTGTACTTCCTAAAACTCAGGCTCAAGTCTTGATTTTTTCTAAAGAGAAGGAAAGCAGATAACACGGAACAATAAGGGAAGGCATCAATATAACTCTGAACCCCTGTGTTTCCATTTCTCAAGTCACAGAGCTACGGAACCAGAATCAGAACTCACAGCCAAGCAACGGGATGGTTTTAAAGAAGAAAACAGGGACGCCTGGGTGGCTCAGTTGGTTAAGCAGCTGCCTTCGGCTCAGGTCATGCTCCCAGCGTCCTGGGATCAAGTCCCACATTGGGCTCCTTGCTCGGTGGGGAACCTGCTTCTCCCTCTGCCTCTGCCTGCCATTCTGTCTGCCTGTGCTCGCTCTCTCCAGCTCTCTCTCTGATAAATAAATAAAATCTTAAAAAAAAAAATAAAGAAGAAAACAGGATAGTCGGAGATGGGAACAAAAGCTATCTGACATTCTTTTACTATGAATGCTGTCCCATATGAAGACTTTTTTTTTCTTTTCTTTTCTTTTTTTTTTTTTTTTAGAGACAGTGTGAAAGTGCAAGCAGGGATGGGAAGTATTGGGTGGGAAGAGGCTGAGTGAGGGCAGAGGGAGAAAGAATCTGAATTAAGCTCCATCCCTAGTGCAGAGTTCAAAGCATGGCTTGATCTCAAGACCCTGACCCTGAGATCATGACTTAAGCCAAAATCAAGTCAGGCACTTAACTTACTGAGCCACACAGGCTCCCTGCAGAATGAATCTTAAAATCAGCTCTATTGTGCTTCTTAGCAAATAGCAATGGGAAGTGTGCTGTTTCCTGTATAAATGTTCTCCGTTATTATTGGCATGTATCAGTGCTGGCCTGCCATTTGTTGCTGGGTCCTCTGAGTCCTGGGGAACAAAGCAGCCCCAGAGCTCCCAGAGGAATTTTGCCAAAGCACCTCTACCTGCCCTGGTCTCCAGGGGCTGGCAGGTGGGTGAGCTGTGGCGGCAGCTGTTCTGAATCTCTAACAGTTCTGTGTGTATGTATTTCAAATAGGTTTCAATGTTATTCCTCTAAATATTACCTTCTAGCCCCAAGCTTCCTAAGAGAATGGATCAAATTGCCTATAGGCCACAGCACTTGGAAAAGGGGGGGGGGACGGGGAGCGTGTCCCACAATGTTCATCACTCTGTAATGAGAGATCTAGATGGTTCTTTGTGGGACTGCCAAGATTTGTCTCAGGTTGTAGAGAGAAGAGAACCTGAAAACCAAACCCCAATCTATTCTCTAAGAATTCTGTCAGGTGTTTTTTCCATTTTTCTTCCACATCTTGAAAACAAGTTTGTAAAACACATGTAAATAACTTTTCAAGTTATAAAAGTATAGTATATTGATCATAGAAACTAAGGAAATAAAGGTTTATATGAAAAAATAAACATAGTCTGTAAATACCCAGTACATCCACTGTTCATGAATTAATATATTTCTTTTCAGTCTTTCATCTATTTAATCTCTCTGTATATAATCTACATATAATCTATGTAATACATAATCTATATATAATCTTCTATGTTCCTATTCATCTAAGATAAACCTAAGACTGTTTAGAGAGCTCAGTCTTCCTTTCTTTTCCTTATTGTCTCATATACATGTGTGTGTGCACTTCTGACTTATTCATGACTCTGTGATTTTATCCTTGTGAATTTGTAGCTGCTGCTGCCACAACTGCCTCTTTATCATTCCCTCATAACTGCCCAACCCTTGCTATTATTTATTTATTGAAGTTCCAAAATCTTTCTCAAAATCCTTACAGAGGACTTAATAATTTAAAAATAAAATCAGTTGCATTTCCAAACACCCATCTCCCTGGCCTTCCTATTTGATCTCAGTTCTGTCAGAATAATTCTCAATTTAAGGTCACACTAATTAAGGTCACCTTCAGATGTCATTCCTCTTATTCCCCAAACAACTCTGGCCCTTGTGCAGGCACTTGGAGCTGCCTGGGACAACACACACTTGCAGTACTCACACACCCCTTGACTAGCCTTTTGCTAATACTCTTTCCCTGTTTTACATTCCAAGTGATTTCCTCATTCATATTATTACCCACACTAGAAAACTGTAGGTATCCAAGACTCCTCTCGCTCCTTCAATCCCAGCATATAATTCCGGGTCCTCTGATTCTAGCTCCCAAATTGTTCTTAATAAATCTCTTCCTGTTCTTTCCCTTTGATGTCACCCCAGTTCAAACTCTGTGCATGTCTCCCCTGAGTTACAACAGAAATCTCATTCTTGGACGGTTTCCCTCGGGCCCAGCTTCCCTTTCTTTAGCCTCTATATGGCCTCTTTCAAACACAACTTGGCTCCATGCTCATTGATTCTGGAGCCTTATATCTCTATCACTTAAAAATCCTCAAAGCTGTCTCTTAGGCATTCCATAGTGTCTGAGAACCACACTAAGGCAGTAATTCTCAAAGTGTGATTGCCAGGCCAGCCACATCAGCATCACCTAGGGACTAGCAAGAGAGGGGTATTTCCAGGTTCAAGTCAAGACCTCTGGTGATAGGACCTAGAAATTCACTTTTAAAAACCTTCCTGGTAATTCTGACAACTACTAAAGTTTGTGCAAAAAGAATATACTAATCAAATAGGTATGTCACTGGTTCTTAAAATAATGAAGTTTTACATCTGTAAAGAACATTTGAAGGTCCTCATTTACTCAAATGAAGGCACTAAGGCTCAAAAATGATGTATAGAATGGTCAGAATGACCAACAGATTTAGGAAAATGCCAGACCCAGTACCCCCATCAGTGATGGTTCTCACCATCCCATGCTGCTTACTGTCCCATCCTCCTGCCTAGAGTTAGGAGAAGTATCTCCAAATCCATGGGAGATTCTTGCTCATACAGATCTCCACTGAGAAAACTCACTTCTGCAGACTTTATGACCAGAGAACAGAAGCTACAACATATATCAGAAAGTTACCAAAAATGACCATTACTTTGAGTTGTGCTTTTTAAAAATTGGTTATTATCTTTATTTCTTAATTACCTCCTTTATTTTCCTGTCATCCACTGAGATGTTGATTACAGGTTTGGGCAGAGCAAGATTTATGTCCTCTATATCAGTAATAATAGACATATCATAATAATATTACTACTAAGGAAAACACAGATCACAAAGAAAATTATACAATAGGTTATTTATAAAGTATGCCAAGCAATTTTATACATGGCTTAGAGGTGTCAAGATTGGTTCAGCCATGCTAGAGGGAAATTTTAAGAAGATGTATTATCATTTTAAATATGATACCTTAAATCTATTTCTTAGATTTTTTCTGAGAGAAGTGCTTCCACAGATGCACATGAAGACATAGAACAAGGATGTTCTGCATAGGCATTTTCATAAAAGCCAAAAATAAGTAGGATAACTGTTAAGTAAACTAAAGCACACTCATCTTAAGGAAAGCTATCCTCCTATTACAAATGAATGAAGTCTGTTTATGTATTTTGACAAGGAGTTTGTTTATGTATTTGACTCTCCTAAATGTACTGTTGCATTAAAAAAGAAAACTATAGAACCCTTAAAATTTATAAAAACTTACTTAAAATTTCTACCCAAAATGATTACATATCTATATTATATATCATATGTGTATGTTAATGCACAGAATTACATGCACAGGTTACATCCTTGGAGAGAACTGGGATCAGTTAAGAGGACTCTGTTTTAATGTGATATTATTTTTCTAGCTTGATTCATTCATGTTATACTTAAGGAATTAAAACGAGTTTAAAAAAGCAACCCCTAGTCCCCATAACTGTTATTTCAAAATTGGAGAGAGAGAGAGAAAGGATGAAATGTTCAAGCCCTGTGGTCTTAGACTTAGGATTGTCTCTAAACATCTCATTAAGGAAGTCCCCATGTTCCCAGTTAAGAGGCCTATTCCTGGAGTTAAAATCTCTTCCCAGTGTATGCAAATACATCTGTAAATTTCTTGTTCTCTTCTATTTATTCTGAAGGGGTACACTTTCTTTTATTTTTCTCTTTTATTTAAATTCAGTTAATTAACATATAATGTATTACTTGTTTCAGGGGTATATATAGGTCTGGGATTCATCATTTCTATATAATAACCAGTGCTCATTATAGCACATACCCTCCCCAATGTCCATCACCCAATTACCCCCATCCCTCCCCCCTCCTCCCCTCCAGCAACCCTCAGTTTGTTTCCTATGATTAAGAGTATCTTATGGTTTGTCTCCCTCTCTGGTTTCATCTTGTTTCATTTTTTTCTTCTCTTTCCCTGTGATCCTTTGCCTTGTTTCTTAAATTCCACATATCAGTGAGATCAAATGATAATTGTCTTTCTCTGATTCTCTTATTTTGCTTAACATAATACCTTCTAGTTCCATCCATGTCGTTGCAACTGGCAAGATTTCCATTTTTGATGTCAGTGCAATATTCCATTATATATTTTATATATATAAATACACACACACACACACACACACATACCATATCTTCTTTATCTATTCATCTGTCAATAGACATCTAGGCTCTTTCCATAGTTCGGCTATTGTGGACATAGCTACTATAAACATTGGTGTTCGCGTGCCCCTTTGGATCACTATATTTGTATCTTCGGGGTAAATACCCAGTAGTGCAATTTCATAGGGTAGCTCTATTTTCAATTTTTGAGGAACCTCCATACTGTTTTCCAAAGCAGGTGCACCAGATTGCATTCCCATCAACAGTGTAGGAAGGTTCTCCTTTCTCCTCATCCTCACCAATATCTGTCTTTCCTGACTTAATTTTAGCCATTCTGACTGGTGTGAGGTGGTATCTCATTGAGGTTTTGATTTGTATTTCCCTGATGGCAAATGATGTTGAGCACTTTTTCATGTGTCTGTTAGCCATTTGGATGTCTTCTTTCCAAAAATGTCTCTTCACATCTTCTGCCCATTTCCTGATTGGATGATCTATTCTTTGGGTGTTGAGTTTGATAAGTTCTTTATAGATTTTGGATACTAGCCCTTTATCTGATAGATCATTTGCAAATATCTTCTCCCATTCTGTCAGTTGTCTTTTAGTTTTGTTGACTGTTTTCTTTGCTGTGCAGAAGCTTTTGATCTTGATGAAGTCACAGTAGTTCATTTTTGCCCTTGCTTCCCTTGCCTTTGGTGATGTTTCTAGGAAAAATTTGCTATGGCTGTGGTATGTGTGTGGTATAAGGAAATGGTCCAGTTTTATTCTTCTGCATGCGGTTGTCCAGTTATCCCAAGACATTTGTTGAAAAGACTGTCTTTTTTCATCGGACATTCTTTCCTGCTTTGTCGAAGATTAGTTGACCATTCAGTTGAGGGTCCATTTCTGGGCTCTCTATTCTCTTCTATTATTCTGTGTGTCTGTTTGTGTTCCAGTACCATACCATCTTGATGATTACAGCTTTGTAATAGAGTTTGGAGTCTGGAATTGTGATGCCACCAGTTATGCTTTTCTTTTTTTAACTATGCAGGGTCTTTTCTGGTTCCATACAAATTTTAGGATTATTTGTTCCAGTTCTGTGAAAAAAATTAATGTGTTTTGACAGGGATTGCTTTGAATGTGTAGATTGCTCTAGGTAGCATAGACATTTTCACAGTGTTTGTTCTTCCAATCCATGAGCATGGAATGTTTTTCCATATATTTGTGTTTTCCTCAGTTTCTTTCATGTGTGTTCTATAGTTTTCTGAGTACAGATCCTTTGTCTCTTTGGTTAGGTTTATCCCTAGTTATCTTACAGTTTTGGGTGTGCTGTAAATGAGATAGTCTCCTTATAACTATCTACATAGTCTCAAATGCCAGAGGATTTAGTCCAAGGTGGATGGGATCTTCACAACATGCCAGAAATGGCCCTTTGCTCAAGGAACTTCAGTCTTCATTTTAGATCAGCTATAGAAAATGTAGCTGCATCCACACACATAGCAAATCCCTTTATCTCCCTTTTTAATATTAAGTATTTACATCTTTTCCTCTCTTCCCCTTTCACACCTCCACAGGCTAGACTGCCCCAACTTGTCTTACTTTAGGACTTCTGGGGGGAAATACAACATAGTGCAACAAATTTGAACTCTGGAATCCAAAATCCCAGCTTCTATAATGCTCAGCTTTGTGACCCAAGAAAACCCTAGTTCTCTGAGGTTTACCTCCTTCAACCAACAAGTGATGAAAATGCCAGTAGGCACTTAACATGTTCTTTCCTCCTTACTATGTTCCTCTAGCTTAAACTTCATATCACTGACAGACCCCCTCCTGAAACACCACTTATTAATTTTCTACCCCAAAACTCTAAAGCCTACTCATTGCTCATATGATAAATAATAATTCCTTTATTTTTTGTTATAAGGGCTAGGAGTTCTTTGGAAATTGACTCCAAACTCTTTTTTTCCCCAAAATGCCTTCGGTGATCTCTGTCTTGATTAAATGAACCAATCTCTGTTCTCTAGAATATTCTTTTTTTTTAATTTTTAATTTTTAATTTTTTATAAACATATAATATATTTTTATCCCCAGGGGTACAGGTCTGTGAATCGCCAGGTTTACACACTTCACAGCACTCACCATAGCACATACCCTCCCCAATGTCCATAACCCCACCCCCCCTTCTCGGAACCCCTTTCTCCCCAGCAACCCTCAGTTTGTTTTGTGAGATTAAGAGTCACTTATGTTTTGTCTCCCTCCCAATCCCATCTTATTTCATTTATTCTTCTCCTACCCCATTAACCACCCTCTCTAGAATATTCTGACCCTAGTCTTTTTCCCTCTATTATGTTTGACTTATCACAGTTTAATTTACAGGCAGTAAAATGTGCAATCTGAGATGCACAACTCAGTGACATTTTATACAGACATGCACCTGTATAACTTTCACTCGGTGCAAGCTGCAGAACATTTCTATCAGCCCAGAATGTTCCTTAATCTCCATTCCTAATTGATTTCCTCCACACCCCAAGCATGAATCACTTTTCTGACTTTTATCCTCATAGATTCATTTTCTTTAATTCTGAATTTCATACAGATGGAAGCAAACCATACATACTCTTTTGTGTCTAGGTTCTTTTAGCCATCATAATGCATTTGAGATTCATCAATATTGTTGCATGTGTTAGTAATTTATTCCTTTTTATCACTGGATAGTATTCCATTGGGTGAATATGCTACCATTTGTTTAGCCATTGTCCTCTTGATGGATTTTGGGTTGTTTCCAATTTTTGCGGAAGCTTCATTAATTTTTGCAAACAAGCCATCCCATCTGTTTTATTCTCTGCTTCCCACCAGTCCCTTGCATGTTTCTCTCTCTCAAGACTTCACCCAAACCCAGGTGTCTTTCCCAACCACAGAGAACCCCATTGCTTATTCCTCTTTTTTTCTCCTTGCTGATGATAATAACAGTGACTTCTGCTGTCTAGAACTATTATATACCTGAGTCACAGGCTGCCTTATTTTCTCCTGAGATAGGGCTCCCCAAATTAGATGGAAAGATAGAACAAAGCACAGGTAGTATCCTATATTTCTTTACATGCATCATAGCCTCTAGCAATGTACCATCAGCAATATTTGTTAAATGAATAAAATTTTAACTTCACATAACCTTCATTAAAGCTCAGTAGTATAAAAATATTAACAAATTCCATAAACAACAACATAATTAATTGGGTGCCTGCTCTGAGCCAGATGCTCATACCTGAATTCCATTGCCAGCTTTAATTCTAACTAGTTAGGCTTACTTGACAAGTTATACAGCTACTCAAAGTCCCAGAGGCATGGTCTGTAAAATAAAAATATTAGTTCTTATGGATACGAGGTTTATTTAAGGCACAGTGCTTTGCCAGAGACCCAAAAAATGCTTAATAAATGTTGGTCATTATTATCTCATTTAATTGCCATTAATATCATTAAATTTCACTTAATTCCATAGGTTTGGCAGCATTTCAACCACCATTCTCTATCCCTTATTACCAGCATTAACACAAGACAGCCAAGTATTCATTTGCTTGCCTTCTGCCTTTCCTCATTAACATGGAAGCTCCCTGAAGGCAAGGACTTTGCCTCCTTTGTTAATCATTCTATTCCCATTCCTGGAAGAATGCCTGGCATAGGGTGGATTCTCAATAAGTATTTATTGAATATGTGAATGAAGGAATATAACATCTGCCATTTTATGGGTGAGAAGACTGAGGCTGAAAGCTATAAGTTAACTTAGCAAGTCTTCTGGCTCAGAGGGGGACTCTTCTTTCATTTCCCCAGCTAGCCACCTCTTTGCCTGACTTTGGCCAGCAGTGAGGATGCCAGTACTCAACTAAAGAGTCTACCTAGTGATTGATAGCTCTGATTTTTCAGGAAGTTCTTCCTTATCCTGAGCTGACAACTGTCTCCCTGTGCAAAATTACAGTGTCTCTGAGTTGAAAGAGACCTCAGGTAAAGATCCCAGTGCCTGGGCACCCAGCAGTTCCTGTTTGTCCCTGATATGTCATGCTGGAGGCAGCATTTAATTCAAATGAGAAGTGACACCCACGTCCTGATGCCTCAGCTGCCAGCAAAGGGCCAGTGACAACTTCCATTACACAGAAGGGTGAGCCAGGTGTCCTAGAAAAACTTCAGCTTCTCCACTCCCATCTACCTAATTAGATTCTCTCCGCAGAGTTAGCTGGATCCCTTCCCCTGTGTCAAGTCCTAAGTTCTGCTTTAAAACTTGTGCTGCTTCAGTGCTGTAGTCCTGCAAAGAAAGAGATGCAGCTGCTGATCAGAGAAACAGCAGGAGCTGAGCTGCGCTGTAAGAAGGTTGAAAGCAAGGAGAACTGGCAGAGGGAAAAATGAACATTGAAACGTACCCACTTCCATATTTTGTAGAAGATAATTGGTGTTAAGACGTTGATTTGTGGAAAGAATTCAATCTCGTTAAGTTCATAGTTTTGGGGCTTGGGGGTAAAATACTTCCAACCATCCTATCTTGGATGCCATCCATCCTATCTTGGGTTCTGTGGGACGCTCAGATATTTGACTCAGAGAACCCTGACATGAAACTGTTATCATTAACTCCATTACCATGGACTTCCTTCGCTTCCTGGTTCTGAGAGTTGTATGCCAGGGGTTATAAAACTCTGTAATCCGTTACCGGAGGCATGCATTAGCCAAAGAACTGCAGAGCTTCTGATGAGATGTGCTGGTGGCAGAGGAGCTCTGAGATGGTCGGGGGAAAGGTTGCATTGATTTCAGTCTGTTTTACTGATGATACAACATGGACATCAACTTGTGTTTTTATGTGTTTACATGCATATGAATTGGAAATAGCTATAAATCAAGCACAATTTAGGAAAAAATAAAATTTTGCTATGAGTTCAGAGTAGAAAGGATACTCTTAGGTTGAACTGTGTATTTCACATACAGAGAAATGTAATACACTATTGTCATTACATTTTTAATATAGAATTCAAGGCAGGTGAAAACAAGACATAATTTTTGAAATGCAGAATAATCTCAGAAAATCTGGGTCTTACAGATTTGAATGCCTTCTGTTTGCAGAAGTCCATGATATAGCCATCAGTAAACACAAAGAACGCCTGTAGTTCCTATCAGTCCCTCCTATAGAAGAAATGTTTTCTTCAGCCACGTGCAAGGCCCTGAGGAGGGAAAGCTGCAGACATAAATCAAATAGAACTTGTACTATGTCGAAGGAGGAATGATGTTTATGCAGTTGCCATGGGACATGGTCTATAGTGATAAATACACAATGAACCACCATAGGAAAAGTGTACTGAAGCACCCCAAGGGGAGAGATTGTATGTTACCATTACAGCGAATGACTCATGATATAAATCTACAGAATTAATTTAACATAATTAATTAAAGACAAAAAGGGGGGTTTCCTGACGCATGTGTGAGTAACCAGAGTGAACGGCGCATTTCTATGCACTTAGGTGTTGGGGGTTTGGTGTGGTGCTTGAGGGCAACAATAGGGATAGGAAATCATGGGAGCAGGGCACTGTAGGATAGTGGAGGCCAACTCAGGAGGACCTTATGTTAGGTGGAGGAGCAAGAAGGAACAGGAAAAGCCTTCTGTTAACCAAAATGGCTTTTACATGTTCTTTCCTCCATACTATGTTCCTCTAGCTTAAACTTCATATCACTGACAGACCCCCTCCTGAAACATCACTTATTAATTTTCTACCCCAAAACTCTAAAACCTACTCATTGCTCATATGATAAATATGGGGTTGATATTCTAGTAATGAGAAGAGAAGATGCACATGATGCTGAGGGGAACAGAGTCAAGTAGGGCAAGGAAGATCCAACCTTTTTCCTGTTCCCATGTTCCCCCACTGTCAAGCCCATGTTCCCCCACTGGGGCCACAAGAAGACAAACAGAAACAACCACTCTTTAGGCAAAAACAGACAAATCAAATGCCTTTGCTCCAGTTCCAAGCAAGAACCCTTCACCCTCCTCCCCTTCCTCAAGTTTTTTGATGGGGGAATGGAAGAAGGCTTTAAATACAAAAACCTTACTGCAGAAATCTGAAAGGGTCAAATTAAAGCATCTCATTAATGCCACATACAGGAGTTGCTAACCACAACGGTCCTCAGCCACTGCTTTCAAAGACTCAAGTTGCGGGAGTGGAGGAGATTGGGGGGAAAGGGGGCACATGGCATGAGAAATGAAGAGGTCAGGAAGGGTCATTGGAGAGGGAAGAGAAAAAGCAGAATATAAAAGCAGGGGTCTGTTGACTTCTGCATTCTAGCTAGGATCAATCCTATGTTCCCATTTTTGGAAAATAAAACACTTGACGCATTAAGGAAGCTATAAAAGGCCACAATACAATGTCTTCTCGTTAGAGTTGTATCAGTATCAAATGTCAAATTCATCTTTCGGCACTTATGCATAGCAAGTCATTAACGAGATATCACACACCTACACATGCTATAATAATGGATTATCATTTTTGTATTGAGACAGTGTCATCTTGGCATATTATCTTCCATTTTTGTTCAGTAAAAAAATTAAACACTCACCCATACTTAGAACTAGAATACCTTTTAATAATAGAAATGGATTGTTTAAAAGAAATTAATTTTTTTATGGCTAATAGGAAGCAAAAGATATGTGGAAGGAGCAGAGCTTGAGGAGTGTGTTTGTGTTGAAATTCTTTATCTCCTACCTTGTGTGTGACCTGAGCATAAGTGCTGTGGACATTTCTGAGTCTCAAAAGCTTCACACATAGAGTGGTACATCAGTCTTACAGGATCCACATCATGGTAGCATAAATCAAAGAGAGAATTCATGAAAACTCTTTCATGGTCACCTACTAAATATGCAAGAAAAGTTAAATACTCCTCACAATAACTAGGCTCTTTAAACTATTAATAAAATTAAGAAAAAGGCAAAATGACCATAATCTCGCATTCTTAAATAATCCATGTGGGTTAATTTTATCATGAAAACATGTCAGGGTCAAGTTTGGAAAATACAAATAATATAGAAAAATAAAAGCCATAAAAGAAATTGTTCTTCCCCATATTTCAAGTGCAATGGTCCCAAGTCACCAAGAAAACAGGCTCAAGTAATTCCTTCAAGATTAATTTTTATGCATTTGTCACTATATACTTGTTTATGAATATAAAATAATCATTCATAATTACACAATGGATAATAGTATACATGTCAAATGATGTTTGTTTATTGTGCTTAGTAATATGTTAGAGATGTTTCCATAATAATGTATGTATGTGTGTATATATATATATATATATATCCTCTTCATATATTTTAATAGTTATAAAATAAGATATTATAATATTTATTTAGCTTTAAAAATACATTTTATCTGACCATTGCTTGTCTATTGTTGTTTGTTTAATCATAAACAGAGCTGTGCTGGACATTCTAGTTCTAATAATTTGGCCAATTTTTCTTGGTACAAATCAAAGGACTGGAATCATTGAATTCAAGCACTCAGCTTTTTTTGTTTTCCTCTGAAGAGAAGTAATAATTTATACATCTTTCTAGTACCAAAAGTTTGCCAGTTGACTAGTTGAAAAAGTGTATCTCATTTCACTTAATATCTTTATTTGGAGTATTTTTAAGAATATGAATTGCCCTTCAGATGCTCCCAGAAAAATTTGCAGAACTGACCTTCCAAAGCAGCTGCTACCTCAGTCAAACCAAGAAGCAGGAGAGTCAGGAAGTCTCTGAGCCTATTGCTTGTTCTAGTATCACACCACCTTAACACAGATCTTGGAGTCAGAAAGATGACTCCACACCTGATAACTTGAAGAAATCACCATTTAAGTTGAGATCTGGATCAGAAACAACCACCATCTTCATAATTATTTTCAGTATGTTCTGTCACTTTCGTCATATGGCTCGATAGGAGAGAATATGGTGTGTGTGTGTGTGTGTGTGTGTGTGTGTGTGTGTGATTTCCTCTTATATTTTAAAAGATCCAGAGTCTCCTTATGGTTTTTTAAATGATTATGTGGTCATGTCTGTCTCTCTGCCACAGAGAAAGTGTCATACACAGAAGGTGAGCTGCTCAACCTCTTCAGCACTGGTATTCATTTTGGAAGAACAAACCCACTACATATGCTGTGTTATTCTGACAGTGAACCAGACTTGCGCACTTACCATTTGGTTCATGGCATACTTTATTTATTAAATACACTGAATTATATTTTTTATATAATTTTTGAAGTGTTACCTTAATATTCATAAGTAAAGTCAGTTCATACACTTCGATTATTGTTGCTATCTTTGTAAATTTTTCAGTGTTAGAGTTAAAATAGTTGTGAAAGTATCATCTATCAGGGATCTCTTAAAAACGTCCCCTACTCTTAGACTGACATCAATTTCTCTTTATCCTTCACTTATTTTTGCTGCCCCTATACTGTAAGTGCTTGTCCATCCTTCTATATTTAACCTTTTTGAGTCACACTGTTTTAGATGTTTCCTGCCTGTAACACGCATTACGCATTGCTCTCTGAAGCAATCTGAGCCTTCGGTGATTTCAATAGATTAAAATTTATATCATTTTTCTATTGAACTAACAGATTCAGTCTCCCTAGCATCTTCTTATGTAATTTTCTTCTTTTTAGTCTTTTTGCAGCATGGCTCCATAGTTTATAGGATAGGTGGTGTGTGTGTGTGTGTGTGTGCACGCGTGCGCGCAATTTCCCTCATATTTTAAAAGATCCAGAGTCTCCTTATGGTTTTTCAAGTGATTATGTTTACCTTTTTATAGTACACTTACCTCTCTGAGTCATTTTTGTACAACCTATATGGGCTACCTTTTACTGCAGGTGAAGAAATGAGAACCTTGCATGTCCTGTCACCTCTGTTCCTTCCAGCTTTTCATATTTACTTTTGTTATTGTTATTAGCATATTCTTATATTCTCTCTTCTACTGATGTACTCTACAACGTCCTCTGTCCCTTTCTAAGGTGCATCGCAATTAAGCAGAAGCTATTAACAGAGTATTTAAAAAATATGTAAGGACATTTGCATAGTCTTTCTCACAACTTCCTTTATCATCCTCCTCCAGGTTTTGTTTTTCATCATATTTACTTTTATGTTGTCAGAGTTCCTAGTATTTACTTTCTGTGACCACACTCCCAAGAGACACTTGGTCTTCATTTTATATTTAAATGAATCCAACGTTCAATGTTAGTCCTGTTTCTGTGCTTTCCTTCTTCATAACTAGTCATATTTATGCCATTTTGTTGTCAAGTTCTTTTCAGAAGAATATTTCATGTCCCTTTCCAATAAAAAAAAAAAAGGCTAAAAGACATGCCTGAGCAATGCAAAAAAGAACTTGAGTTGTCCACCAAACATGAAAAGAAGCTTTCATATTACTAATGATCAAAGAACTATCAAATAACATATTATAATAACATTATTAGTAGTAGTAGTAGTAGTAGTATTTGCTATTGTAATAGAGTCTGCTAGTTGCCTACCCTAATATCTATTCTCCACTTCCTCTCTACCAATACTTGCTTTTTACTTGAGTTTTTCAGAGCGCATATTGCCATTGCAAAAAAAAAAAAAAAAAAAATCTGCAATTCACAATCTAACTTGTGACTAAGTATATTCACAGAGTGTTCTGGAGAATGAGATGTGCTTGGAAGTTTAATACGGAATTTCTGGAAGTGCTTCTGAAAGAAAGTGTTTTTTCCTACTTCTCTGTTTTCTCTTTTTCCAACTTGGAATGTAGAGGTCATGGCTAGAACTCTCAAGGAGTTTGTTTTGTTTTGTTTTAGTAAAGTATTTTACCCTGAAGTAGAGAAACCATGTGCTAGGATTGTGGAGATGAACATTAGGAGCTGAGGATCCTTAACACATAGTGGACTATTTCTAATTTTCTTATACTTGAGAGAGAAATAAAATTTTATATTGTTTTAACCAATATTATTTGGGCATTTCTGTTCTGTGCAATGGAATCTATTTTAACTAACAAGTCTACTACATTGAAAAAGATTTTTTAAATGTGTTGGCAGGAGTGTAAGGAAATAGGCAAACTCCTACATGGTTAGTGAGAGTAAAAGTCAGTGAGAAATTTTGTACTATATATGCAAAACTCACAGATGCAATGATTTCACTCTCAAGAAAATGGTGTGATGAGTTATGGTATTTCCATACAATTAAATATTCTGAGGATGAGTTCAGTGTATACAAATTTTTTAAAATGCCCTAAAATGAGCCTTCTAAACAGTATTTTACATATTATAGGACATCCCTGTTTAGAAACAAACAACTAAGAATGTGAGCAAAAGAAAGCAAGAGAGGGGAGGGAGAGATGCCATGGGGGAAAATATAAGAAAAGAATAAAAGTAAGTCTAAGGGGGAAATTACAAAAGCTGTAATTGACAAAATACACAAAATAATGTATTACTTCTGGAGACCAATTAAATAAATTTAAAGTCTTTTGGAATGTGACCCTAGTTACCTGGCTTTAGGTGTAAAGTTATTTTGTTTTTTTAAAGATTTTATTTATTTATTTGAGAGCGAGAGCCAGAGCCTTACCAGCAGGGGGAAGGGCAGAGGAAGAGGGAGAAGTAGACACCCTGCTGATCAAGGAGTCCCACCGAGGGCTCAATCCCAGGACCATGGGATCGTGACCTGAGGAGCTGAAGGCAGACTTTTAAAGGACTCAGCCACCCTAACCCCCACAGATGTAAAGTTTTCTTAACAGGATTAGAATGACAGAGTCAGACAGAGATAGAAAGTGGTCTACAGCCTCACTCCTCCCTTTTTTCCCTTACTCTGAATACTCAGACCCTGAGTACTAAAATGGATGCTGGCTGAACATGGACTAGTCAGTCATCAGTGCTGTGAAAATCTGTGAAAATTTTCATTTGGCTTTTCATGCTGTTCTGAAACACTGAAATAATGCAAGGCTAGAGAAGTAGGTTGAAAGGAAATTCGATCTGAATTCAGCTCCAGAACAGCACTATACAAATGAGAAGTGGTTCCTGGCAGTAGGCTCAGAAGCTGTGTTCTTTGTCCATTCTCCTTTTCTGTGTAACAGTTGTTTGAGGAGAAAGAACTCCTGTCATGGAGCTCAAGACCCAGGATCTGGGCCCTTGAAGAGGCTTTGAATTTTGAAGAATTGAGCACCAAAAGAATGGCCATGCGAAATTATAGGAGAGAGGGAATCCAATTATGTGATTTCCAGGCTCTTGAGTGTCTCCATGAGAGAAGAGAATTATTTGTAATCAAGGGTTAAATTCCAAACACAAGGTAGGTGTCCACACAAAATATCACAAGGGAATCCTCATGTTGCACTCTCTAGCAGATACCCAGGAATCACAGGTGCTGGTGAAGATATGGGGGAAGAAAGGACCCTCATACACTGTTGGTGTAAATGTAAATTGGTGCAGCCACTGTGGAAAACAGTATGGAGGTTTCCCCTAAAGTTAAAAAAATAAAACTGCCATATGATCCAGTAATTCCACTGCTGGATATTCACCGAAAGAAAATGAAAACAGTAATGTAAAAAGATATATACACCACTATGTTTATTTGTTTATTGCAGTATTCTTTACAATAGCCAAGACAGAGAAGCAGCCCAAGCGTCCACCTATACATGAATGAATAAAGATGCTACACACACACACATACACACAAACACACACAAACACACACACACACACACGATAGAATATTACTCAACCTTAAAAAAAGATGAGATCTTGACGTTTGTAGCCACATGGATGGGTCATGCTAAGGGAAATAAATCAGAGAAATACCGTATGATGACACTCATATGTAGAATTTAAGAAAAGGGAGGAAGGTAGGAAGGAAGGAAAGAAGGAAGGCACTCTTTAAACTCTTAAATACAGAGAACAGCCTGGTTTTAAGTTATTTATAATAACATTTCAGGGTTTCCCCAATATTATCCAATTCAGTCAATCTCTGATTAAATACTGGAGTGTTGTCTCTTGGGAAGGATTTTCTATTCTATTCTAGGCATTTTGGAACAATGTCACAGGTTTGAAGGAAACAGTAGACAATTTGGGGAGTTAAAGTCAATGATTCTAACTCTTTAACAAATGAGAATTTGAGATAAAGTTATGTGAATATTTGTGTATATGTGCGCATGTGTGTGAACATATACTGTGTAAGGTAATAATCAAATCATTGTTTTTCCTTATATTCAGTCCTTCTCATTTCTTGACTTTGCTTTATGATGAAAGCTGATACATGTTTAAGTAATATTTAAAGGAATTAATAAGTAAAGTAAGTCAAGAAGTAGGTAATAGAATTTTCCTCACCGGTAACTTTTAAGGCAGTGTGTTCAGTTCCCTTCCTAGCTGTTTTTGCCTTTTTTTCCATGATAGACAAATTTAGTTCTGCACTCTTATTTTTTTTAGAAATCTGTGCCTAACAAGTTTTAATAAAATATTTTGGAGCCTATAAATATTGAATCAAAGAACACACTTTTTTTGAGAAAGGTATTTGGGTGATTATAGGCATTCTGTTGTTTTATCACTTAGCATAAGTTTTTAGGACATAAATAAACAGTAGTCTGATTGTATTGCCTGGCTTTGAAATGCAAGCTCAAATAATAATTCCCTTGTTAGATAAAAATAAAAGTATCTTATTGAGTATCAATTTTACTACTGGGCAATTTTAAATGTCAAAGTCCATAAATCTATCATTTACTGTTTTACTGGTGGTGGGTACATTTTTAGGCCTAGGAGAACAGGACCTGGACAGATGCATCACACTTTGACAGACAGAGAATGGGTCACTCTGGGCTGAGATGACCTGGGGTTTACAATATAGGGAACCCCAAATACTCAAGAGTGCACATCAGGGGCCAAAGAGTCACAGATACAAATAAGGAGTTGATGGTAAGAAGAGGCAGCAAGATACAGCAGATCACTGCTGGAGAGTTAAAGATTATTGAGTTAAGAGAGAAACTATGTGATGTCACTGGAAAAACATGTAAGTCATACATACACAAACTACAGTCTTGACTATGATCAACTGAATGATATTAAGTGGGTTATTTATTCTCTAGGTTCTTCAATTTTCTTATTTGTGAAATTATAAAAATGAAGCCAATCTCATAGGATTGTTTAAAAGCCCTATGTGAAATACTGTATGGGATATCTCTTTCCCTGCCTTGCATCCTGTTTTGTTTTGTTTTGTTTTTACATTCACTCTGGCTGTGCTGTAATTACCCACAATAGTTGTCAACTGGTAGCACCTTGCCTCAGCTCTGCTCAACACAATCTTTACCTTTCTTTCTCAGCATTCTCTGTCAAAGAGTCACAGGGACCTTCCAGACTTTCCCATATGCATAGCCTACAAGTCCTATTTGAACTCTTAATCAATGGAGCAGGAATTAGTGGATAAATGCTCTCTTCTTCTGGCCTTTGAGCTAGAAAATTTGGAGGTCTATTATTTATGGCTCTTCAGAAGATGTAGGAGGTTCTAATCTAAGAACTTCTGACCTGCCTTTCCTTCCGTGTTTCACATTCCTAGTGCCTCACCCCAGTTCCTCCTGATGACTTGCCAGACTGTACCATCTGCCCAAAAGCCCCTATCTCAAGCTCTGTGTCTAGGAGGAACTTAGGTTAAGAAAAGTCTCAGTCAAGAATATACTAAGTGGATGGCTTAGTGGGTTAAGCCTTTGCCTTCAGCTTTGGTCATGATCTCTGGGTCCTGGGATAGAGCCCCACACTGGGCTCTCTGCTCAGCAGGAAGCCTGCTTTCCCCTCTTTCACTCTGCCTGCCTCTCTGCCTACTTGTGATCTCTCTCCCTCTGTTAAATAAATAAATAAATAGATAGATAGATAAATAAATAAATAAAATCTTAAAAAAAATAAAAAGAATATACAAAGTGACTTCGAACATTAATATCCCTATTTTGGATCCCTACATTCTTTTGTTTTTGTTGTTGTTGTTGTTTTGTTCTTGTTTTTATTTTACCCCCCTGCATTCTTTAAAATACAACCTCATATACCACGTAGGCTGACATCTTCTGCTTTAGAGTTGTAGTCCATTAAATACTGGGTGGGAACCACTAACTATGCTCTCCAGTTTTAACCCCTTTTGGATTATGTCACCCATCAAAAGCCATTTTTCTCTGTATTTATCAAAAGCCAATATCAATCATTTAGAAATCAGAAGGCACGTTTACCATCTATGTATTGATTCATTCATATTCAGCAAGTCATTTAATTCCTGCTGAATATCCCGTAATCTGGAGGAATGTAAGGACACACAATCGCAATGTCTATTCTAACCTAAACACTTCTTAGGACAGGAGAGATCATAAAAAAAAAAAAAAAAACAAACTTAAGACTATTAATGTAACTCAGAATACCAGAAAATTTACAAAAATTAGCTTCCCTTGTAAGGTGTAGCCAGTCTCCCCCAGGGCAGATTCTGTGCCCATTACATCCTTCCTAGTTCTCTCAAAACAACTTGTGCATGAGAAGGACAGGCCTACATGGCTGATTCTCCAAGTAGACTGTGAGCAATTCAAGGGCAAGTATCATGATTTATTAATCTCTACAGCCCAACATTCAGAAATTGGTAGCAATCAAAATATCATGTTGACTTGTCGTCACTTAATTCATAGGAGTTCTTGGAAGGATTTTCCACTTAAGTATACATTACTTTATTCCCCTTTTCAGTGGTCATATAACATTTAAGGTGTCCTTTCTAAAATGTGTATCCACCTATGGTTATTTTCCTGCTTAAAGCTCTTCAATGGGTTCCCATAATTTTTATGATAAAATTTAAGCCCTCTCACGTGGTTTATGAGATTCTTTGTGAAATGGTTTCACGGCTTCATCACTTGCCATTTTTTTTTTTTTTCCAAACTCTCTTTCTGCACCAAACACAGAACTGTCTCATGAAAGTACTGACTATAAGAGTAACTACCATTATCTTACCTGAAACAAGACTGTATGTGGACATTCATATGGGATGACAATAGAACAGAATGAAGGAAGGCCAGATTAAACTGGGCAAGCCCTTCAACAGAGACTCTGCTAGTATGAATTAAGCCAATAAACAGAGCAAGTCACCGTAGGACTTAAAAAAAGTTAAAAAGACGTGAAGCAGTGGCTTTCAAGTGTTACCATGGACTAGAATCACCAAGAGGGTCTGACCACCCCCTACCCCCCACCCAGGTTTCTGACTCAGCAATAACATGAACAAGTTTCCAGGTAATGGTGATGCTCTACACTTTGAGAACCATTCACCTAGAGCAATATGCAGAGAAATATCTAAGGAAGATTTACTCTGTAGATAAGCAGGATCTAGAGAGGGAAAAGACAGGAAGGGAGAGGGTGGGGCTTGGGAATTTACAGCGGGGCTGAAGGCAACCATTGTTGTATAAAGCAACTATGGTTCACAACAGGGTGGTGGCAGGGAAGGGAAGAAAATTTTGATCCAATGGGCATTGTAGAAGGATTGGCAGAATATGGAGATACTTTGAGTTGGGAATGGTTGCTTAAGAGAAAACAGATGTCAAATTGGCCCAAGGTAATTCCAAAGATATGAGTAATAGTACTTCACACATTTAGCAAATATTAGTGAGTGCTTACTCTGTGTCATGGTAGCTTTAAAAGCCTGGGAAATAAAAACGATGGGATATAGGCCTTTTTATAGAAAAGACAAGAACCTTTGGCTTTTTCTGAGCCACACGCATCTGTGTGCTAGATGTTTCTTATGCACCAATTCATTTCAATTTAACAGCCATGCTGTGGGTTGGGTAGTGTTAGTTTCATCTTAATTTGTGAGCTTTCTTTCATGGAGTTCAGTTTTAAATGTCAGAACGATTCCCTGCAAGCAGTCAAGATGAGTGATGTAATCAAAGCAGCAGATGCCTGGAAATGATTCCAAAGTGGTGGTTTTGTGCCCCTCCCATCCCTGTCACCTCAAATGTCCTACACCTAGCCTCTCTGCCTGTCAGGTTTTATTGCAGTGCTGCTCTCCTGGCATCAAAGGAACACAGTCTTTCTGAAGCCCCATTGTGTCCAGTTTGTGTGTTTTTTATGCCCCATAGCTTCCTCAACCATGGCTACTTATAATAAGCCTCCATATCTCTGTGAAAGTGAATAAGTCCTCCCTCAGAAACTGACTTCGCATCTTGCTTAAAGAAAAGTGTGCAAACAGCACATGATGAAATGAATGAACTTTTCCCACAAGAGATGATTGAGGTGGTGGCAACATTTATTCACCAATTTTATTTATTTTGCTAACCTTTGATAATAAAAGTAATATCCTCTTCCCAAGAAGTATATTTTTCAGTGAGAGAATTTTATACTTCTGAATTTCATTTTTCCATTTACAATGCTTAATAAGATTAATGATGGTAATAGTCACTGTAGCAACATCAAATCCTGTGTGTTTACTGATATCACACTTGTTACATCCAGTGTGAATGCAAAAATAAGTATCAGAAACACATTTTTTAGTAGGTGCTATTATTTTTCCAGCCAGTAGCATATCACATTTCACAGGTTTAGAAATCTGGTCGGTATTATATTCCTCTTTCGCAGAATCGTATTTTGAACATGTTTCATAGAATCTGATAGACTGTCAAACTGTTCAAGGGATTAACACATGTTTAGAAGTTGTGACCCAATCTATTTCACTGTTTTCACTCTTTTTTTAGGGGACCAAAAGATTTTTGAGATGGGAGGAAAAAATATTGCTCTGTTCAAAGCCTACCATTGACCTACAGTGCAACATTTTGTTTGAACCATTTTGAAGCTATTTTTGCAAGCCAGCCACTAAGCAGAACAAAGTCTCTGGTTGGATTTCAGAGTGCAGTATAAAACACCTAACTTCTTTTTAATTTTTCAGTGTAAATTACTGCAAGGAATCTCCATAACAAGTAGTACCAGTGCTGAGGAAGATTAGTCCCTGTGTATTAAAAAGCTTGGTTGTCATGAAATCCTGCCCCAGGTCCTGTGGCAGACACAGCAGTCGGTACTGATGGCTGACTGTTGCCAAGACTTCTCCATTATACGGGGGATCACAGCAAATACCCATCTGCCACAATAGGATGGTCACAGCCAAAACCCCACATGCCTGGGACACAAATACAGGTATTATTTTCTTGTTCCATTTTATCATTCTTCCTCTCTCAAATCCTGGTTTTCTTTTTTTCACCCTTCTTTGTCTTCTAATTCTCAACCTTCCCATTTTCTTCCCACCTCCTACTCTTAAGTCTCTCCCCAAATATAAATTCCATTATCAATCTTTCCATCTATCTACCTTTTCATCCAAGTTATTTTCAACCAATGAGAACTTCCCTCTCTAAATGATATGCCTAGAACAATCACACAAGGGTACAGAAGCCATCTCTAGTAGCTGCCCAAGGATATGTGTTTAGGTAGTAATATCTCACTGTATTTGTCATTTCCAAAGCACACTGACAAGGACCATACAGTAAGGTTTCTTAAGACAATCCAGAAATGACTGGTTTTAAATAACGGAAAGGCCAGTGAATATTGTTAAATAAGCTACTTACATGATCAGATTTTTATTTACAAATTTCATTACATTAGCAAAGTTCAAACAAATTAGGGGTATGGTAGTGACAGTGAGGAAGATATTGGGACAGTACTTAAAATATCTTTGCACAAGAGAGGAAGGAAGTGTCAAGTTTCTAAACCAAGACAATAGTGGTCTGGGTGAGGGGGTAGGAGACATACCTTGCTGTAGGTTAGTGTGGGTGGGTGCACGTTAAACTCATACTGGAGGTTTACTAAGGCAACAGTGTGATTGAAATCAGTGGAGAAGTAGGGAGAAGGGATTTTTAGATTTCCATTGACTCATCTGGTGATAAATGACCCTAAGCCATAGTTCCTCCAACCAACCATGGACTATATTTATGCCATATGAACAAAGCCACTCTAGGACTATAACTAAAGAAAGGCAGAGTCAAGGTTATTCTACAACCACAAAAACAGTGAAGCATTCCCCTGGTCCAACTAACAGGAGTGGCTACTGTCTTTATTCATCCTGCTTCCAGGTAAAACTCATCAGGTTACCCAATCACTTGTCTTCTGACAGACACAGTTCAGAACTATTTCCCACAGTGCCCGTAGTGTGAATTCTCCTGAGCCACAGTAAACTAAACAAATCTAATTTTGTTTGGCTGCATGTGTATCCCTTGTGGCTTGGTCTTTGTCTGATAAGCATTGATTTGGAGATCCTTGACACTTTTTAAGATATGTAAACAAGAGTCTCATCTGAGATGGCTCAAGGGAAGATACAGATTTTGAAGTTCTCAACATGCAAGTGATCTTTGACACCAAGGAATCTAATGAGATTTCCCATAGAAAGAGTCTGGAGAAAAGGGATCTGACAGGATCCTATGAGTCCTACATATTTCAGGAATTGGTAAGATGCAGAGGTGATCAAAAAGAATTCTAAAGAATGCTCAGTCTCAGATATCTAAGAAAAGAGAATATTTTACAAAGAGGGATTCCTTTCTGAAGTGTCAAATGATACGGAAATAATTGAGGAAAATAAGAACTCTCTGTCCTTTTTCCTTTGTGCCTTGCTGGAAAGGGAAGGAAGGTATGGATGGATCCTGCATGCAGATACTAGGCTACCAATGTGAGGCCCCTAACTGATAAGGAGAATGTCATTTTTTTAAGGAATGAGAGCAGGTGGCACAGATGTCAACAGAACAAGATACACTATGTGACATCAGTGCAACTGTCCTGAGTGCATGACCCATGTCTTAGTCATTCCTATTTCATCAACACTGTGTCTGACACAGAATAGATAATTAGTTTATAAATTAATATAATTGAACTGAGGTGCCCAACCTGGTTGCAACACAAGGAAATTAGCTCTCATTCTCAATCCAATTTTCACTAAAGTTGACCCAATGAAAAAATTAAGAAAATTTTTTCCTGCCTCTGGAGCTAACTAATGCCAAAGTGCAATTCAATCCAAAACAGGGATTCTAGTTAAATGTCAACAGTCTTGGAAGGATTGATTGTAGAGATTTGCTGAACCCTCTGAGAATATTGATTATTAAATCCAGTCTCTCACCTGGAAAAGTAGGCAACTGGATGCCCCAGGCCACAGCCAGAGAGATGCATCAGTGTCAGAACCAGGTCTGCTTTTTCCTACTCTATGGACTGCCTCTGGGGTGGGCTACCTGTGAGGTAGAGATGAATTATATCCTATTTCAGCAAGTCTTTCCACAAGAGTATGTGTGGCACATTTTTTTCCCATAAATTTTCACTTGTGCTTCCCATCTTCTTTTATAATTTCATAAGCTTGAATTTAGGATCAATCAATGTGGTAGAAAACATTTTAAGAAATGTAGCCTTCTTCCAGAGTAAAGTCATTGCTGGAGGATAAGGGCCCAGACATTGGAATGTTTGACCCTTCTCAGAGATTGTTAGTATTGGGTCCTTCATCAGTCTCCATGGATTGAAAGCAAGAGGAAGGGCAGTGCTGTGTATAACAGGATTGGGAAGGTTCTACTTGGATCCTATCTCTGTGAGTGTCACTCCACCAGGGATCCAGCTGCTGCTCTTTGCAATCTATCACTGTACCAATGCCACCTTTCCGACAGACTGCTTCTAGCCAATGACTGAACATAGGGACACTAAGTTACACATCTTCTTAGAAGACATGGAATCCTCTGACAGTGTCTTTGGCTCAACCTTTGACCACCTTCCTTGAATTACACGAAAGTCTGAGGCATTCCACCCAATCTTCCTTTGCTCCTTCTCTCTTTTGCTCTAGGTCAGAATGCATCGTGACCTGGGCCTCTCCAAACCTCTCTGGTCTTGACTGTATTATCTATCATAGGAATCTCCCTAAGAAACTTCTCATATGTGTAATCCCATTCTGGTATGCACAGATGTCAACAGAATAAGATACACTATGTGACATCAGTGCAACTATCCTGAGTGCATGACCCACATCTTAGTCATTCCTATTTCATCAGCACTGTGTCTGACACAGAATAGATAGTTTATAAATTAATCTAACTTAACTGAGGTATCTCTGATACCCAGTGCACACCTGTTATCTTCCCAGATACAGCCCTTCTTAAGACTTCATTATAGGGACTCACACTTCACTGAAGAAGAGTCATTCCATTATTGCACACATCCAAATTTCCTCCTCTCTGTAACTTCCACTTATTGAATATATAATTTTTCTTCCCTTTTTAAAATATATGTATTTTTAAATTTATTTGACACACAGAGAGAGAGAGAGAGCCCAAGCATGGGGAAAGGTAAAGAGAAAGGAAGAAACAGGCTTCCTGCTGTGCAGAGTCAGACCTGGGTTTCCACCCCAGAACCCGGGATCATGACCTGAGCCAAGGGCAGACACTTAACAGACTGAGCCACCCAGGCACTCCTTTCTTTCTTTTTTTTCAACCTGCATTTATCTATTGGGTCCCTCCCGGGTGCCCTAACCTGGGCTGGCACTTTACATACACTATCTTATTTAATATACAGTCTGTGAAGCCTGTAGTTACAATGGTGTTATAGGTGGGTGGGAGAAAAAGCTGAAGCTCACAAAGGTTACGAATTTGGTCAAAGGACATAATAGTGTGCAATTGGCAGAATCTAATCTTAAATTCAGATCTGTGTCTCAAAAACTGCATCTAGATCCAGTTCTTATTCCTGATGCTAGAGCTCCAAGTACCAAAAGGGCTGGGTTTCCCAGGGAGGCTGCTCATTATCTCTTGCATGGAAGTGTAACCTCTAAGAGGCAACCAGCCAAATCATTGTAACAATGATTTCAGATATCAGAATGATTAGGAATCTGCCTGTTGCTGCTAGCCATGCTAATAAGCTAGGAGAAGTAAATAGATGATTGCAGAAAATTGAGGGAGTAGTCCCAGCTAAAGAATTGTGGGAGTCATTGACATCCATGAAGTGACTTGGTCTGAAAGGTAAAATCACCAAAAATGATGCCTCCTTGCAAGAATTACAGTTATTCATTCCACAAATATTTATTGAATACAAATCTCTGCACTAAGTTTAATTTGAGGTTTTGGAAATCTACCCATGAACCAAATAAGTGCCCTCTTGAGTCTTATATTTCTAACTGGGGAGAGGACAATAAGATGATTTTTTCTTAAAGATTTTATTTTCATTTGAGAGAGAGAGAGATAGAGAGAGAGCATGAGCAGTGTGGGAGAGGCAGGGGGAACGGCAGAGAGAGAGGGAGAAGCAGACTCCCTGCTGAGCAGGGAGACAGACGTGGGGCTCAATCCCAGGACCCCAAGATCATGACCTGACCAAAGGTAGATCCTTAACCACCTGAGTGACCCTGGAAAAAAAATATTAAATAAAATATGTAGATAAGTTAAACAGTGTAAATACTCAGGAAAAAAACAAATTAGGGAATAGGAGAAGCCCATGTCAGGGGTTGATGATTTGCAGATTTTGAAGATGTTCACTGAAACAGGATCATTTATCATTGTGATGAGACAAGGACTAAAGAAAATGTCAGAGGTTAAGTATTCACAGATGTTCACTCTTTCTAGTCTCCTAGGAGAAAAAGAGCAGGGTAGCTAGTAGAACTACACGATCAATAAACAAAGAAAGGGCACAGAGCTCTCTGAGGAAAAGGAATGAAGATAAGGAGAGAAACTGGCACAGCAGCGAAAAGGGGGAGCAATGACAGAGAACAGACAGGTAATGCAAAGAATTGAATAGCTGCTTTAAATTGCAAGACTCAAGGGGGAGGAAGGGATAAGAAGGAAATGCAAGAGTTTTCCAGTGTCATATGCTGTGAACTTCCATTTCTGTATTCCAAAGAACACTTGAGTAAAAGCTGCTGAAAGTTGAATTTGTTACTTGTAGTTCTATCATTTACAGAGAGGGTTCTAACATGAATTCAACAAAAGCCCCAGCATTCACAGCTTCTACCCCCAACTTCAATGAAACTAACCCATTAAGTTCCACACCATCCCACCTAGACATGTGATATTTGTGATATCATGTGATATTTTCATCTACAGCTGCTCAATTCCTATCTTTCTTGGGTGGCTCTATTCTCAGTCCTGGAATACTGGTGTCTTTATTGCACCCCCTCATACCTCAAATCCTGAAAAGTTCACGGGGTGTCCACCCCTCAGAGACAAAAGAACATTAGGGACCAAGTGAGAGCCTACATCTCTGGCTCCTTGGATTGTGTATGGAAACACACTGTGCTTCTCTAGTTTTGGTGGCTTAGGATGAAAGCTTCTGGGCCAGAAAATCCAACGGAAGGGGAACCTGTCTTGTGCAAGTGGATTTAGAACTCAGGAATGAACCCCTGATGTGTAGAAAAATTTGTATCTTAATCCTTAAGGGAGCCAAGGATCTTCAAGGCTAAAAATGGTGCACGTTTGGTCAGAAACCACCAAACCCACTGCCTCTTGGTTCACCTGAAAGTTCCCAAAAGCCATCAGGCTAAAGTCATCACTCTAGATATGTGTCCTTGAGCCAATAACCAGCAACACTCTGGCCACTATTTATTAGGTTATCAGGTAATCAGTTACAAATAAGTAAGGAGCAATCAAAAAAACTATGTCATGTAAATAGAACAAGGGGACTTTATATGGTCATCACTGTAGTGAAACCATTGCCTGATACTCTATGCCTAAGCAGTCCATGACATAGCATGTCTGAGCTTGAATCCTGACTCAGGACTGTCCTCTCAAGTTTACAGCCAAAAGCCAAGATTTTATAACATAGGTTCATGGGGCACCTGGCTATCTCAGTGGGTTAAAGCCTCTGCCTTCAGCTCAGGTCATGACCTCAGGGTCCTGGGATCGAGCCCCGCATCGGGCCCCCTGTTCCGTGGGGAGCCTGCTTCCTCCTCTCCCTCTATGCCTGCCTCTCTGCCTACTGTGACCTCTGTCTGTCAAATAAATAAATAAAATCTAAAAATTAAAAAAAAAATAGGTTCATATCACGACGGTTACAGGTTCATTGCTATATAACTGATACATAATAAACTAAATATATTTAAAATATATGATTTAACAAATTTTGGCATATACATACACCAGTGAAACTCTCACCACATCAAAAGAGTGAACATATTCATCACTGCTAGAAGCTTCTGCTTGCCCCTGTCCTTTTTGTGCTCCACCTTCCAGGCAACCACTGCTTTGCTTTATGACACCAAAGAATTATTGAATTGTTTAGAGTTTAATATAAATGGAATCACATACTGTGTACTCTTTACTACATAGTTTCTTTCACTCAACATAATTACTTCGAGATTTATCCTTGTCATTTGTATTAATCAGTCATTGTTTCTTATTGTTGAGTAGTCTTCCATTAAAGGGGCACACTGCACTTTGGTGATCCATTAACCTGTGGATGATCGTTGGGTTGTGGCTATCACAAAAAAGGTTGCTATGAACATTCCTCAATGAGTCTTTTTTATAAACATATGTTTTCATTTCTCTTGAGTAAATTCCTAGGAGTGGAATTGCTCAATCAAATGGTATGCATACACTTAACATCTCTGGAAATTGAAAAATATTTTCTAGAACTCTTGGACCATTTTAGATGCCTACCTACAGAGTGCGAGTCCCCCCATCAGCATCAATATCTAGTACAGTCAGTCTTTTCCATTTTAGCCTTGCTGATAGTTATGTGGTGATATGCCTTTGTGGTTTTAATTTGCATTTTTCTCATGACTAAGTATGTTGAGCATTTTTAAAATTTTATTTATTTACTTGACAGAGAGTTAGAGAGAGAGCAGAAGTAGGCAGAGCAGCAGGCAAAGAAAGAGGTAGAAGCAGGATCTCCATCAAGCAGGGAGGCTGATATAGGGCTGGATCCCAGAATGCTGGGATTATGACCTGAGCTGAAGGCAGCCTTTTAACCAACTGAGCTACCCAAATGCATGTTTCATGTTTTTATTTTCCCCACTGTATGAATAATTTCTTTGGAGAAGTGCCCATTCAAACCATTTGCTCATTTAAAAAAAAATTATTGTGTTATGTTAGTCACCATAAAATACATCATTAGCTTTTGAGGCAGTGTTCCAAGATTCATTGTTTATGTACAACACCCAGTGCTCCATGTAAGACGTGTCCTCCTTAATACCCACCTTATTTGATTATTTTATTCCTAATTGAATTTTGGGAGTTCTTTATTATAGTCTGAATACAAGTCTTTTATGGAATATTTTCTCCACATCTGTGGCTTGTCTTTTTATTCTCTTCACAGTGTTTTACAAATAGTAGAAGTTTTTAATGTTTATAAAGCCCAATTGACAACTTGGTAAAAATTTTAGTTTATGGTTAGTGCCTTCAGTGTTCTATCTATGAAACCTTTGCTTAATCCAGGATCACCAAATTTTCCTCTTACATTTTCTTCTTGGAGTGTTAGAATTTTAGGTTTAATGTTTTATGTATATGATTCATTTTCAGTTAATGTTTGTATGTGGGGTGAGGTATGGATCATTTTTTTTAAAGATTTTATTTATTTATCTGATCACAAGTAGGCAGAGAGGCAGGCAGGGAAAGAAGGGGGGAAGCAGAGGCTTAACCTACTGAGCCACCCAGGCACCGGGATCATTTTTTGATTTTTGTTTTTTTGCATATGGATATCCAATTAGCAGCAACTTTTGGTGAAAAGACTATGCTTTCTCTACTGAGTTATTTTTTGCATCTTTGTCTAAAATCAGTTGTCAACATATGTGTGGATCTAATTCTGTTCTTTCTATCCTTTTCTACTGACCTATTTGTCTTCATTAATACCTGTACCACTCTATCCTGATTACGCTAGCTTTATAAAAAATCTTGAAATCCAGTAGTATTAAACTTGCAACTTTATACTTTTCCAAACTTGTTTCAGCTATACTAAGTCCTTTGCTTTTCCATATAAACTTTTGAATCCACTATCAGTCACTAACAAACAAACAAGAAGGGACTGCCTGGATTCTTCTTTGCATTGTGTCAAATCTATAGATCAATTTGGAGATAATTAATGCATTAACAATATTTAGTCTTTTATTCCATGAGCCCTGTATATCTCTTCAATTATTCAGATCTTCTAGAATTCCTTTCAGTAATATTTTACCTTCAATGTAGCAATCTTTCATATCTTTGCAAATTTATGCTTAAGGATTTCACATTTTTTATACTATTTTAAATGCTATTTTTATTTTGCTTTTTGCTTATTCAATATGAGTGCATATAATCACAATTGATTTTTATATTGATCTTGTATCTTGCAGTATGGCTAACCTCTTTTATGAGACCTGATAGCTTTTTTATATATTTCATTGAGTTTTCTACATAGAGATCATGTCAACTTCAAAAAAAAAAAAGCTTACCCTTTTTCTTTCCCATTTGGATTCCATTTATTCCCTTCTCAGCCCCAGCATTACACTGGCTAGTACAACCAGTACAATGCTGAATAAAATGTACGAAGCAGATAGCCTTGTGTTGATTCTGACATTGGGGGAAATTTTTAGTCTTTGTTAAATATGATGATAGCTGTGGGTGTTTTATAAATGCATTTTCTCTAGTTGAAGAAGTCCATTCTATTCTTAGTTTGCTGAGTTTTAACTTGTTTCTCAGGGTCACTGTATTCCATTGACTAATATCCAGTGTCTTAAAAATAGATTTTAAAAAATATATTTGTCCTGGGACACCTGGGTGGCTCAGTTGGTTAAACGTCTGCCTTCGGCTCAGGTCATGATCCCAGAGTCCTGGGATGGAGCCCCCGCATCTGCTCAGTGGGGAGCCTGCTTCTCCCTCTACCTGCTACTCCTCCTACTTATGCTTTCTGTCTCTGACAAATAAACACATGAAGTCTTTATACACACACACACATACATATATATCCTTTTTATTTAATATATTATTACAATAATATATAATTTGATATATATCATTATATATTGTTATTATATTATATATGTACATAATATAAAATAATATATGAAATAGTATAATAATATATATTATATATGATACATATTATATGTGATTATATTATAATCATATAATGTAATAATATATAATAATATATATTTTGTCATTATATTTAATATATATTTATATTTATTATATATATCCTTTTATTGGTTTTTGTAGCTAAGAGAACAGGCCCATGCTCCATTATTCCATTTTGGCCAAAAGCAGAAGAAAAAATATTTTTTTGGAAAATGGGAAAAAGAACATGAAATTGAATCTTACGCAGTTGGATTTGGTGATGATTATTGTTGCTGTCCCTCTTTCTTCTGGTCTATAGAAGTCCAGAGTTTCCAAGAAGGGTTGCAGAGATGGTTTGGTACATGTGACAATGAGTGATCTGGGTGTGTTCTGCTAATGAATCACAGTGATCAGTTCTGTTACTTTCTATTTGTATGATCTCGGAAGTTGTCTAACTGCTGTAAGCTACAGGTTTCTCATCTGTAAATTAGGGGTGATCATAAAGAATGATTAAGATTATGAACACAAATCATCTAGCACAGTATCTAACACATCCTAAATATTTAATAATTGATGACTTGCCTTACTGAAAAGAGCCTTGAATTAAAAGGCCCATCATGAAACTTGCACTGGCTCAATCACTTTTTCACTTTTATGTATAGTAAGTCAAATAGTTACTGTGAGTTTTGGCTTTATATGTTATTATATGTACACATAGATATATGTTTGTATTGCTAAATCTTCAAAAGCCAATGTTAAATGAGACAAGTTTGACTTTGATGGCTCAAAAATCTCTGGAAAATTGGGTCCCATAATAGAGGGAGATGATATACCTCATACTTTAAACTCTCATTATCTGTTCTCAAATTCCATCATTGGTCAAACCCCCAGACCATGGAGTTTACCCTACCCTTCCATTTTTCTTCCACAAATAGTCCTGCAATGCCTAGAAAAGTACACCAAATAAGGAGTCAAGAAAGTTGGATTATAATTCTGGACACTGGTCCTTTTCTGATCTGTGGTCTCATTTTTATTCTCTCTCAAATGAGGATGTGAATTCAGTCTTTCCGTGTATTCAAACATTCAGTTATTTTGTTTCTAATAAAAACAGAGTCTTTGTATTATGCTCTGGAGACCCAGAGTCAAAAGATGAAATCCCTGTCCTCAGAATAGTCACAGTCCAGTAGAAAAGGCAGGCATGTACACAAAGGACAGGTGATAATAATTGTAAAAATACCATCATAGTCATAATAACAGTTAACATGTAATGAGTACCCACTGTGTCCTAGCCACTCTTAAGGGAGCTGTGCACATATCTCATTTAGTTTTTGCACAAAAACCCCATGAGGAATATATTTTTATATCCACTTTGCTGATAAATAAACTGGAGCATTGAGTGGTAAAATCCTTGTCTAAGATTACACATCTAGTAAATGGCAGGGCCGTCACCCATTCTTGGCAATTCAACTCCAGAGCCTGCCTTCCCAGCCTCCATTCTAAGTTGCCTCCCCCGGCAACAAGAGCCTTGGATCATGGAGGTATTCTTGGGATGTCTGGGAGGGACACCTAATCCAGGCTGGCAGGGACACAAGTGGAAGGAAGACAGTCAGGGGAGCACTGAGTTCCTCCCTTATCATTCCTTTACAAATTAAAGAGGCCATGATTTCTTCTAACACTAAAAATGTCCTCTGTAATGAAGAACTTGGCTTGGCTGACTTTTCTTGTTTAAATGACAGGTCAAAACCTTTCCATTCTGGCTAATGGCTACAGATTCAGCCGACCTAAGGATTTCTGGAAGAAAATGATGAGGTGCTGGATTCAGCTCGCCAGAGGCACTGCCTGGAGGTTTAACTGCCAGGCCATCGTCTACTAACTGGGACAGCAGGGGCATTTCAGTTATTTTTAACCTGCCATCTTGACTCGTTTAAACCTTTTTTAATCAGAAGTTTCCCTAAGTGTTACAGCATTCTAAAAACACCAGCAGGACGGTAGGAATGGATGGGTATGCTAGGGCATCCGCGGACAGGTTCTTCCCAGCAAAGAAGTGAACTCTGACCCACAAGAGGGCAATGAATATAATTAGAACTCACAGATTTCAAAGTGGAAAAAGTGAAGTGCCAGCCAAGAGCTGCTTAACTGCCCCATAATTTCTGCAGGTTTAACGAGAGGCCAAAAAGAGAGGGATGCTATAAACGTTTGCAGGTAGATGTCAAGATCCACAGTGTGGATTTGTTTCCCAGATTGGTCCTTTTATGTCTTCCACTGCTCTTGGATGGGAAGAGGTGAAGCTAAGTATTTCTGGCTTTTAGAGCTTTTGCCCCCAATCAGTCTAAATAATGGGCAAAGGACTGTTCCATCCAGGGTGAAAATAGCAGTTGTCAGCCAGTGGACTATACTCTGGAAAGGGGCATGTACAAAACAATGACAGGCAAAGACTTCTGCCAATGATTTATTTACTCGTTCACTCACTAATACAGTCAGGTATTTCATGAATATCTACATTGTACAGGGCACTGGAACATAAGGGTCAATGAACCACCAAACTTGTCTTCAGGAAGCTCACAATCAATGGTAAGAATAATGCATAAACCCTGAATATAAGGAAGGTTGAAGGGTAGAAAACACAGGAGCTATTGAACACAGTGAGGAGATAATGCAACCAGTCTTGACAAATTAAGGTTGCTTCCAGAACAACGGAGCTTTAATTTAGAGTTCAAATTAGAGACAGTTGGCTGAAGAAAGGGAGGAAGTATCCCAGAAAGAGAAAGCAGCTTACAGAGAAGAACTTTTGATGAACCTCCTGAAACTTGGTAAAATGCAGGGAAGGAAGATGGGAAATGGAGTTTTTTCCCACCAGGATTGGTACTAATGTTAACTTAATCCAAATAAACTGCCTTTATATCATTCACTTCACCTTTGGTGGCTTTCATGGACCTAGTCTGTTGCTATTTCCCATGGAAATAATCTTTTACTTGGTTTCCCTAAAGCAGTCATTTCTCATGGACATCTTTTAGGCTTTTCCATAGTGTGTGTGTGTGTGTGTGTGTGTGTGTGAGTTTAACTAAAACACTGATGTTAAGAAAAGGAAGAGAAAGACAAAGAGAGACTAACATTATTGGCACCTAATGTAGACTGTGACCCTGAGGAATTATATTATTATCGGATACTCATTACTTCATTAAGTCATTCATTCAGACTGTGACCCTGAGGAATTATATTATTATCAGATACTCATTACTTCATTAAGTCATTCATTTAAGTCACTTCATTTAAGTCATTCATGTCTTAAACCTTAGCACCATCTTTGACACAGAATACAAATGTCCTATGGATTAACCTCTTCCATCTGGGGTTTATATCTAAAAAGGGGCACATACAAGAAAATCTGATGTAGCATAATAAATATAACAATAGAAATGTTAAAACTATGAAGATTATTCAAAGGAATGAGGGAGGGCCAAGAAGAGGACATATTTAAGTTAGGTACACTGGGTGAGGAAAGAAGTGCCTCTCTACAAGAGAAGAGTGTCTCTACAAGATACGTTTAAGCCTCGGGTTAGGCAGATACAAATAAATTAAGTAGTTAACCCAACAAAGTTAATTAAACAGAGAGGTAGAGAGGACACATTGTTAAATTGTGGGCAATTGCTAGATTGTGGAAAAGTTTTTATGTGAGGAAAAGCCATCCAGATTTTAGTGTAAGTTTTATAGTTACAGTGAGAGGCTTTAAATTGAAAAACAATCTGAGGGGTTTGAAGTGGTGGGGGGGTGGGAGGTTGGGGAACCAGGTGGTGGGTATTATAGAGGGCACAGATTGCATGGAGCACTGGGTGTGGTGAAAAAATAATGAATACTGGTTTTCTGAAAATAAATAAATTAATTTAATTTTAAAAAACTGGAAAAAAAAATAAAATAAAATAAAAAATAAAAATAAATTGAATCAGGTATGCATCCGGATGAGCACCATCTTGACTAGTGAGAAGGGAACTGGAAAGGAAAGAGAGATAGGATGGAAACCAACTAGAACCAACTACTGCGATCTCAGTAGTCCAAGTAAGATAGTGAGAAGATCTGGTCTAAGGGGATGGGATTAAAGAAATGAACATGTCACAGACCCAAAATATATTTGATGGTTAGAATTGGAAAAGTGTTTCTGACCTACTGGATGTGAGGAATGGAAAATAGGGCTGAGTCAAGGATGACTTCTAAGTTTTGGCTTCAAAGACACAGTGAAATTCCATAGAATAATCACCTCTTACTCTTTCTCCTTTTCCTCATAAGAACAGCAAGATGGAGAAGTGAATTATTTTGCCTGACGTCACATAACATGAAATGGCTGCTTTGGAATTCAAACTAGATCCTGTTAAGATCATGCTCTCTCCTGGATGTTCAGTGAGATTGCTGTTTAGGGTTAGAGAGTAGGGGCAGAGAGAGGGGAATATCCTAAACTTCCCACCTCATCAGACCATCCAGAAAATATAGGGCAAGATAAACATCACAGAAAGTGGAACGGGAAAAGAAGCAGCACCTGGAACTGGCCCATTAGTTTTATCGCTTGAGTTTACAGTTTGGTTTCCTTTAAATGACTCACCAGGGCTCTAACGAATCTGAGAATCCCCATTCTCAGCCTCTCATCACAGCATTAATCCATGCTACCTGGAAAATAAAACCCAATTAGAAGAACTCCCACTAATTATAACTTCCTTGAGTGCATTGGAAAATGAGAGTAATATGATCTTTTTGGGCCATGAGAACCTTCTGTCCTCTCCTGTTCTCCTACCCTCCCCATGTCCAGGAGTGTGACAACCCATCAAAGCAGCCTCATAGCTGGGTACATGTCATTTGAGACTTCTTTCTATCAACATAAGAAAATGAAATAAAGGAAAACTATGTGTTATAAATGAAGACACTTTAAGGCACACACATATTTCTAGACAACAAAATAAAAGTCATTAATCCATGAGGACTTCATCCATTTATCTCCCTCTTCTATTCTTATTTCATAAACACAAATTTTCTGTTACATTCCCAACACAGTTGTCGGAAGAAGGGGGTGAGAGAAGAATTAAATGAACACCCACTCGATAATTCCTGACCTTTCCTTTAGCATGACAGTTTTATCAGTCAAGCAGAGAGATAATATGATGAGGATAAAAAGCTAATATTCTCTCCTGGTGAAAAAGAATCAATGACACTTTCACCCACAGCTTTATTGAAAAATGGATGATAATGGCTCTAGCATACCTACCAGAGTGAGCTGCTTGAAGCTACATTTAGCAAACTTCTTAGGAGATGAAATATAGCTGAAATTGTAGGAAGGCCCACAAAAGAGGTGCAGGAATATTTCTTCAAATGAATGCAATAAACCCACTTCCCCACAGCCTATGGAGGAGCAATGAAGTGCCGTTTATAGAAAGGGAGAATGAATGCTGTAAATGGCCTGAGCCATTTACACAGCGAACATTCTTGTTTGGTGACCCTAACACTTGCAGCCCTTGGGGAAACTTGCTACAACTTCTGGACTGCATCTATTAGGTTGGGGAGAGAAGATAAATGCAGTCAACTATAAAAGTTTTATTATCAATTACAACTGGAGCTTCTAAAAATTATGTATATTTGAAAAGGATATTTCTGGCCTCTGGGGGAAAGATTCAAGAACATTCTCCCAGTCTCCACTCAAGGTTCCTAATTAATTTACCTTTAGAAGTGCTAACCTCATTGTTCAGAATGCAAAGTACTGAGTGGACTACATTCTTGAGTGAGTTATAGATAAAATGATACTGTATCTTTTCTCTTGAAGCTGAGAAAAGTGTAGGTCCTTCAAAGTAAAACACTCTTGAGTTTGAGTGTGAGTTTTAGTGAGGGGTGTTTTTAGACCAAGCTTTTCACTTGTACTGTTCTGCATTGCTTGATATCTGCTATGGAGTTGTGTCTAAAGACTTAGTAATATTAAACACTCATTAATATTAACTGGATAATATTAAAGTCTGTCCTCTGATGTATGTTCACAGACTTTGCTCAGCCAGAGGTTTCACACAGCCTCACCTTGTAATTTCCAAAACATTCTCATTTCCTGATCAATTATAAGCCTAGTCTGTCCTACCACTTCCTGAGCTTCTCTTTCCTTCCTACTGGATTCTATATTATGAGGGAAGGTACCCTCCTGTATTATAACCCCAAATTCATGAGAATAGGAGCAGCCCGAAAGTCTGATCTGCAATAAAGATTATGCAAAATAAAACTCAATCCTATCCTAAAAGCTTCTAAAACCCTTAGGTACACAGGAATGTACTCTTGTCACACTATGGCCAGGACCAGGTACATAATTTTTAGGGCCCAGTGCAAAAATAAAAATATGAGGCCCTTTGTTAAAAAATGATTAAAGAATTTCAAGATGGTGACAGCAGAGCATTAAACCAAATGTTCATATGTCATACATGCATGTAGCGTGGCTCAACAACACCCATGACCTTGACCTTTATCAACAAATCTCCTCTATGGGGTGTGGGCTAAGGGGATGGACGAACTTTGCATTCCTCATCAAATATGGAACATGTCACTAAAATGGATATTTTTTCCTGATAAACTAGAGTAATGCCAGTGACCAGCCAAGATTGAGGCTATTCTGTGGAAGGGAAAATATCAGCAGGTCATCATAAAAAGGGAGTTGATCTTCATTCTCATGTCCTTCTCTCTGCTCCTATGTCTCCACCTGGGACCAATGAGATATGCCATGCGAGTCCTCCACTACTTCATGGGTATCCCTTTGATGTTGACTTCAAACACTTGCAAACTCAAAAAAGTTTACAAGTTCAAAAACTTGTAAACTTGGAAAACATGTAGTAGATTTTCTACTGCTTTTCGTGTATAGTCCCATTTTTTAATAAGTAAAAAATCACCTTTTATTTCATCTTCTGTCTCAAATTTGATTTATGCTGTTCATTCATGTTCTTTCTGTTATTATTTGCATATGCAATAACTATACTTCACGTCCTTAAAATATAATGTAATGGATTTCCCATCACCTTATAACATTCAACACAGTAAAAGACCGTTATGAATCCAATCCTTTATTCTGACAGAGAAAATAACATTGTACTCCATGCATGTACTGACTACCTAACTCGATCCACCTGCAGTCCTGCACCCACCCATGTTCCTGATGGGATCACATGCCTCTTCTTCATAAAGTACCAGTAGGGGCTTTTCCCCTTGAAACTGATGCTGCTCCTTTTAACCTAATTCAAAAGAGACTGCTCCATCTCCATCTTTCCCATCTTCCACTTGCTTCCTATGATCCAGTGAGTTATTATAACACCAGGTCCTTTTTCACCCATTCATATCCTAAATTGAGACCCAGGACAAATGAGATTATTATAAGACCTAACAATCTAAACACAGATTTTTAAAAATACAATCTACACTTCATGAACCCTAACAGTGTTTCCAAAACATGAATTATAATCCAGACCAATATTTCCTCAAAATGTCCCACAGAGTGCTAACAATCCCTAAATGCTTCCATGGAAAAAGTAAGTTAAATGCAGAGTCATCCTGAAGTACACAAGCCTCTTTCCTAAGGTATTTTTGAGCTATGGAAATGCGCATGTTCATCCTGAATATGATGAGAAATTTTGGGGAGAAATCCCCTGGCAAGTTTATGACACTCTGTTTCAAGCAGACTGTCTTATGTCTTGAAGTGGGGCATCCGAGCAATTTTGGTCCTTTTCCTAGAGGCAGATATTTGCAATGGCAACATACTTATGCTTCCTTAGAAACTCCGATGTATCACTGATGTCCATCCTCATTAATCCCGCTACATTTTCATGAGCTATGATTCTTTACCCTCAATCTTTGCATGCAGCAGTATCTGGCCTGCTGTTTCATGATCCTAACAGACTCCAGAGCACATCATAGGTTTGTTTTCTCCTCACAATCCGTATATTCTCTTCTGTTTTTGTCCATCCTGAGTGTAACCTCAAAGAACTTTCAGCATTTTCTGGATTTTGTTTGTTTCCAAAATAATTCCCTCAGCAGTGCAAGAAGAAGAAGAAGAAGAATGTCCTTTGCCACGTTCCTTTTCCACTTTTGCTTTCCTCAGCTTGTTACTCCTCTGGGCCATAGGGAATCATTATGACTCCATTAGTAAGAGTCATTTCTATCAGATAGTTTTCTGTTGATTCCGTTTAGAAAATCTCCACATACAATATAAAAACATCATATTTTCAAGAATCTTTCCTGCTCCAAATATATAATATTCATGATTTTCTGTGTTTTGTTCATAACCAGTATCCATGTTTTGAGTAGACTATTTTCATTTTAAATTTTAGAATTTTTTCTCCTTTCTTTTCCAGCATTTTATGTATTTGATCATCCTTTTCTAGTTCAGATTTTCTCCTTTCTTAGAATAGCATTATCCAAAGTGACAGTGTGTCATAATGGAAAAAACCACATATTTTTTTTAAGGCTTTTAATAAAAATTTTTATTTTTTATAAACATATATTTTTATCCCCAGGGGTACAGGTCTGTGAATCACCAGGTTTACACACTTCATAGCACTCACCAAAGCACATACCCTCCCCAATGTCCATAATCCCACCCCCTTCTCCCAAACCCCCTCCCCCCAGCAACCCTCAGTTTGTTTTGTGAGATTAAGAGTCACTTATGGTTTGTCTCCCTCCCAATCCCATCTTGTTTCATTGATTCTTCTTGTACCCACTTAAGCCACATATTTTAAACTCAAACAGACCTACCTTCAAATGCAAAAACATCTATTACTCATTATGTGATGATGAAGTTATTTACACATCTTTAGTCTAAGTTCCTCTATCTGTAATGAGGCAGAAGTAATTCCTGCTTTATAATATTGTTATCATGGAAACTCACTCCTTCATTAAAAGAAATATTTATTTTCTGCTTGTTCTGTGCCAAGCACAATCAATGAGATAATGTATAATGTTTTATTTAGTTCAATGTTTGGTACATAGTAAGTATTCAACAAATTGTATGTATTGAGTTCCTTCCCTCTTCTCTTTCAATTGTTGATTTTATCAATGTTCAATATAATTTTGGTGATGCTCTCTACTTTCTACTTAGAAAATCTTATCTATGTCCAGGGCTTACACATCTATCCTGAGTCTGTTCTGTACCCAGGTTTCATACTGCATTTCTATTTATCCACCATGCATTTCCATTTACATGTCCTTTCAATACTTGGAATTCAAATTTTCTAAAATAAAATAAAATAATTTCTAAAATAAAAACATCCCCGGGGCACCTGGGTGACTCAATCGGTTAAGTGACTGCCTTTGGCTCAGGTCATGATCCCAGGGTCCTAGGATCAAGCCCCCCATTGGGCTCCCTGCTCATTGGAGAGCCTGCTTCTCCCTCTCTCTCTGCTGCTGCTCTGTGTACTTGTTCTCTTCTCCCCCCCCCTTTCTCTCTGTTGAATAAATAAAAGAAGTAAAAAATAAAAAACCTCTCTAAGAGAAGTACATCTTGCATGTAAACCACTTACATGCAAACACAGGTACTAGAACCATGTTAGTTCAATTCATAGTTGTCAGTTCATTTTTTACCTACTGCACAAAAATTGGCTTCACCCCTTAGTGTCCTTATTTCTATCACCAGCACCACCGTTCCCAGGAGTAAACCTTGAAGTCCATATATAAGGCCTTTCCACATTGGCTATAAGCAGTCACCAGGTCCTATTACGTCCGTTTCCATAAGTCTCCCCTAAACACAAAACTTCTCTGAGATTTAGACTGTCACCTTCTTGTGTGACTTACTAAATTACCCTGGCTTGTCCTCCTTCTTTCCAGTTCCTTAGTTTCTTTTCTTCTATGTCTATCCTGCATACTGTAATCACTTTAATCTTTCCAAATGTTTACTTTTTATTAGGTCAATCCCTTGCTCAGACTCCTTATTTCATTAGTCATTTGAGTAAAAGTAATAACATTTCAAATCCCTTAGCCTCCCTGACATTCATTTTTCTTTGTTATTTACCCACACCCAACCTTCCCAGTATTACATTATATTCCATTACTATCCTGCTAAAGAACTCTGCTTCTTTCAAGCTTGTCCACTCCCCAGTCTGTAAGCATCCCTCCCTGACCTCCTCCTTGTAGCATGGACAGTTTCCTTATATGTGACAACTGCCAGGGAGGTAACAATGAACAAGCCACTTGAAGTCACATATTTTAGTAGCAGACAGAAGACACAAAAATAATCAGATCAATTACAATAAGTAAGTAATGTGCTGAAACCAATGTATAATCCAAGTGCTCTGAAGCTATCTAGCATAATGGAAAAGACAAGTTCTCATGAAAATACATATATTTAAAATGCTATGTATTTTTTAATCCTACCAATTATAACAGAATAACAGACATATCCAAGTAAAATTATAAAACCTCAGTAACTGGTCAATATTAATTAGTTAAAATCCCAGTAGTAGTATATTTTTAAAGGTAGAGTAATTTGAAATTCTTCAGTTTTTAGCGAAAAAATTCACTGTGAGAGAACTTATATAACCAGAGATAGAGTTACACAGTGGCAACATATTCCACAATGTGACTGCAGAAATGTTTTTGTTTTGCTCTTTCTCATACGTTCCCTGCAAAAGCCAAGAGCAAAGCACTAACAAGCACCTTTCACTAAGCACTCATGTCACACCACTCATCATATGTTATATGCCATCCTTCAGAGTAAGCAATATCATCTTCTCTGAGGAAACTGAGATTCAGAAAGCAGCAAGTTTTCCAAGATCACAGTGCTAGTAAGTGATAGAATATAGTCAAAACAACATTGCCTGTTACATATAGCCGTCTTCACGTTTTAGGTAAGAGTTTCTCAGCCATGTAACTTGATGCTCTTGTTGTGGGGGCTTGTCTAGGGCAGTGTAAGGCATTTAACAGCATCCCTGTAGATGCTGGTAGCATATCCCAGATTACTACATCAAAAAAGTCTCCAGACATTGCTAAATGTCTCTTAGGGAGACAAAATCACCTCCAGTTGAGAACCACTGCTCTGGGTGAACAAATCATCCATCAGAATTGTTTTGTTTTTTCAAAGATTTTATTTATTTATTTATTTATTGACCAAAGTCTTGGACTCAGTGGGTACTTGAGACATTGAGACACAGTATGAGTCAGAATGCATGCACAATTCTTCACTGTGCTCAGACCCCATTCAGAGGTTGTGAGGCTGATAAACTGGTACTGAAAGAGAAATGTGTAGCTTTTAGTCAAAAGCTAAGGGATATTGAGAATAAGTTAGCAGTCAACTCAAGAACCTGGATAATTGATAAAAAGAGAGTTGGAAGGATATAACTAAAGAAAAATCAGTAAAATACAGATCAAACAGACAAAACAGTTGAGAAAGTTACCCAAATCAAAGGTAGTTCTATAAGAACAGTATGAGTCATACACACACACACACACACACACACACACACACACACAATTTGTAATAAAGATATATATATATATAGATAAATATCCATAGATATATATCTATATATATATGGATTTAAATAGATGGATTGGATACTATAGGATATATACATACTGGGATACATAGATAGATGGTAGATAGATAATGATAGATAGATAGATAGATAGATAGACAGATGATAAAAATCTTTTCTCAGGGTTACAGAGATGATTCCACACCTGAAAGGCAATTGATAAAATCTAATACATATTGATGATATAGAAATAAACTATCAGAGAGCTAGTAATATAAATAAATGTCTTTAATTTAATTGTGACTCACCCTACATTGAGCAAAAATTACTTAGTAAAGAAATTTTAGATGCATCCTCATTTAAGATGTCAGAACAAGAGTGACCTCACACACATTGCTGTTGTTTAATGTCATATTCTATGTCTGAGCTAATGTTACAAAATTGCAAATACAGCAGAAGTGTAAAATTTGGAAAGAAAGGGCCAAAACTCTTATTATTAACTGATGATTTTATTTCCTAAATAAAAAACTCCATAGAAAAAACACACTATCTAAACTAATAGAAGAGTTCATGACCATGAAATATGAGAGAAAATACATTATTTAACATAGAAACTATAACTATCACATTATGTCTTAAGAACATGTGGATGGATACAGAAACTCATTAAAAAACCATGAAAGTTCAAATAAAAACATAAATAAGAGGAAATCAAGAGGAACTTCTACAGCAATGGAAATGTTATGTATCTTGATTGAGTTG
>NC_081558.1:65471583-65509422 GCF_022355385.1 Mustela nigripes
GTGGATACATGGGTTTATTAATTTGTTAAACTCTTTGAGTTGCACATTTGAAATCTGTGCTTTAATACCTCAACAAAAAAATCCAGAGTGAAACAATGGACCCAACATTAAACTTGTGAGTTTATGAAAGATTAAATAGGTACATAATATTCAGGCCTGGCAAAGGTATGAACAAGAGTTCTCATATACTATGGGCAGTGAACTAACAGAACTAACAGAAACCCATGTGGATACATGGGTTTATTAATTTGTTAAACTCTTTGAGTTGCACATTTGAAATCTGTGCTTTAATACCTCAACAAAAAAATCCAGAGTGAAACAATGGACCCAACATTAAACTTGTGAGTTTATGAAAGATTAAATAGGTACATAATATTCAGGCCTGGCAAAGGTATGAACAAGAGCTCTCATATACTATGGGCAGTGAACTAACAGAACTAACAAAGCTATTCTGAAAATAATTCTGGAAGAATCAAGTGTGTATATGTCCTAACCTAGATATCTTTCACCTGGATTCATAGTCTAAATAAATACTCTCAAAGATCTATAAGGATGCATATAGGTGCTCCTGGGTGGCTTAGTCAGTTAAATATCTGCCTTCAGCTCAGGTCACGATATCAGGGTCCTAGTATGGAACCCCACATTGGGCTCCCAGTTCAGCAAGGAGTCTCCCTCTTCCTTTCACTTTGTTCCTCCCCCTGCTCATGCTCTCTCTCTCTTCCTCAAATAAATAAATAAAATCTTTTTTTTAAAAAAAAGGGTTTATATAGATGGATGCCTATTATAATAGTGTAAATTTTTATAGAAGAGCACTAAAAGATAATTAGTTACCATTAGTTAAAAAATAGAAAAATAAAACGTGGTATATTTACATCACAGAAAACCAGTAATTAGAAATAAAGATTAGACATACAAACAGTAAGATGAATAAATCGTATAGTCAAATTTTTATTAAAAGAAACAGTTGTGATTTATAGCATAATACCAGTAAATACTTTTGAAACGAACACAGAACAATACTCATGTTACTCAAGATATCCATGCATATTTATAGACACATGTCAAATACTTTAGAGCTAATACTCATAGTGGAAAAGGGGATCAGGAATAAAGGAGAAAAAAGGGGATATTAAAATAAAATGAAATAAGAACCTTAACTATACAAATAATAATCATGTGCTATGAACTAAGGAGAAAGAGAAACAACTCCTTTGTACCTGAATGCCAAAAGTAAAACTATAACAGAAAGGAAAATGACCAATGCTGGATGCATACTCAATTTTTCCCCAAGCCTGTGATCTTTTTCATTTTCATAGTCCCATATGGTAAAGTATTTTACACTGTATTGTGGTTTCTTAAATTGTAAACAATTTAGCTTAGAGGATTAGTATTCCACTACAACATCTGCGTATAGCCATATTTTATAAGAAGCGCAGTAGAGTCTAAACATTACCATGGAAAAAGTCACTGGGCTAGAGTGGGAAACCTTGTCCTGTCTATCACCAACTGTCTTTTACAGCATTGAGTAAGTCATTTATCCTTGGAAAATGATGGCTTTGAAGAGATGCTCTTCCAACTTTCTCTTCTAAAATATTTTTATATCCAGAGACAGAATCCTAACAATATCTAGCTAAATGATCTTCAGCATTCACATACATACTGACTGACACATGAATCCTGAGTTTTACCCAAGAGTCAAGAAGCTGTTTGGGACATGAAAATACATGTAATTTCATTCTAACCAGTTAAGTCCAACATAAGTGTTGAATCATTACATTGTACACATGAAACTAACACTACACTATGTGTTACCTAACTGGAATTTAAATAAAAAATTTAAGACTATCTGGGTGACTCATCAGTTGAGTCTTGACTCTTTTCAGCATTGACTCTTGGTTTCAGCTCACTGACTTTTGGTTTCAACTCAGGTCCCGGTCTCATGGGTCTTGGAATTGAGCCCTGTGTTGGATTGCATGCTCAGTGGGAATCTCTTGGTTATTCTCTCCTTCTGCCCACCACCCCACAAAGTAAGTAAATAAATGCCAAACATCATTTGGCATCAGGGAAATACAAATCAAAGCCACACTGAGATGCCACCTCACCTCACACCAGTCAGAATGACTAAAAAGAACAAGTCAGGAAATAATAAATATTGGTAAGGATGTAGAGAAAGGGGAGTCCTCTTACACCGCTGGTGGGAATGCATACTGGTACAGTCATTCTGGAAAACAGTATGGAGGTTTCTCAAAAACTTAAAAATAGAGCTATCCTATGACCCAGTGATTGCGCTACTAGGGATTTACCCCAATGATACAAATGTAGTGATCCAAAGGGACACCTGCACCCCAATGTTTATAGCAACAATGTTCACAATAGTCAAACTATAGAAAGAGTCCAGACATCCATCAACAGATGAATAGATAAAGAAGATACGGCATATAGATGTAGACACAGATATAGATATAGATATAGATATAGATATAGATATATAGATATTACTCAGTCATCAAAAAATGAAATCTGGGCACCGGGGTGGCTCAGTGGTTAAGCCTCTGCCTTCAGCACAGGTCATGATCTCAGGGTCCTGGGATAGGGCCCCACATTGGGCTCTCTGCTCGGTGGGGAGCCTGCTTCCCCCTCTCTCTCTGCCTGCCTCTCTGCCTACTTGTGTTCTCTCTTGCTGTCAAATAAATAAATAAAATCTTTTTAAAAAATGATATCTTGCCATTTGAAATGATGTGGATGGAATTAGAGGGTATTATGCTAAGCAAGAAAAGTTAATCAGAGAAAGACTGTTATATGATTTCATTCATATGTGGAATTTAAGAAACAAAATAGAGGAGCATAGAGGAAGGGAGGGAAAAATAAAAGAAGATGCAGTCAGAGAGGGGGACAAATAAGAGATTCTTAATCATAGGAAACAAACTCAGGGTTGCTGGAGGGGAAGAGAGTGAGGGCAAGGGATAACTGGGTTATGGGTATTAAGGAGGGAATGTGATATAATGAGCACTGGGTGTTATATACAATTGAGGAATCACTGAACTCTACCTCTGAAACTAATAATACACTATAAATTAATTAATTGAATATAAATAAAATGAAATTTAATTTAAAAAGTAAATAAATCTTTAAGAAATAAAAACTTTAAAAAAACTTTTAAAGAAAATGAGAGGAGAATTTTAAAATAAAAATCAGATTAATCTTTCATCCTTGTCAAAGCGTCTTGTATTAAATAATCTCAAGATCACAAAAATTGGTATTAATATCTTTGGCCAATCATTGATTTACTCATTTAATAATGAGAGTTTAACAAGTGCCAGGCACTGTTTCTCCAATGAGGAATCCAGAATTGTGTAGACCCTGTCTCTGAGGGTTTAAAGCCGGAAGGAAGAGGAGTACTAACCCATTATTACACAACAAACATAGTTAATCACACTGGGTTGCCTGCTATGGACAGGATGTTACAAGAATATAAAACAGCAGGTTCTTACCTAGCTAGAGTGACATCAGGAAAAATGTCCCCTGTGGATGAGTCATTTAAGCTGAGGCCAGAAAGGTGAATATAAATTGGCTGGCTGAACGGATTGCACTGAAAAGAGGAAAATGCTCCAGAGAGAGCACCTGACAGAGAGAAAATCATGTGGTTAGGGGTGTTGGAAAACATTGCCAAAGAAATGGAAGACAATTAAAGGTCTTCAAAAGGCAATTGACATGATCACATTCACATTGTTCAAACATTTCTCAAGCTTCTGTGCAGAGAGGAAATGCTATCTAGAGAGTGTTTTGTAGAATAAAGTAATAACTGCGAAGAGACAGCCACAGAAATCCAGTTAAGAGATAATAGGATGTAGATTAGGGTGATAGGAATGGAGAAGAAAAGTTCATGGATTTTAAAATACACATAGGAAATGGGATTTACCTGAGTTGGGTATACTGGTCATAAAAGAGAGAAGGGTATAGAAATTAGGAATGATTTTGAGCTTTCTTTCTTGGAATTGGATGAATTCATTCACTGAAATGGGTAAGAGTGAAAGAAGGACAAGTTTCATGGGAATGATAATTTGGCTCCTAGGAATAGAAACATCAGACCTACCGTAAGTGCAGATTATAGAAATAGGATGCAGAAGGTTGCTACCTACACACCCACTAAAATAGAGCCTGATATAAAGCCCAGACATCCCATGATCTCATCCGTATCTCCTCTGTTATAGGCTGACCTGGTTTCCCTTTGTCTTCTTTCCCTAGACTACATTTGTCTACTGCCTGTCCTCTCTGCACAGTCAAGACTGGCTCTCCCCAGTCTGTTAATATTCCTGTCCACTTAAGTCAATATTTTTCCTCCCCTCCAACACTATTTAATGTTTACTATGTTAAGGCTGTCTTTCCTTTCTTCAAGTTTTATTCATCTCCATGAGGAAATATGTAAGTACTCTCCAACAGATCTAAATTTCCAGAGAACTGAGGGAAAAAGAAGTCAGCAAATATATAAAAGTATTGCTTGACTGTTGAATTAGAAGAGTCACACAATTTTTAAACTACAATATTTTTAATAAGGCAATCTCATCATGGGAATGAGACATGATCATTTATATACAATGTTGCTACTATGGTCAAAATCACAGTTACTACTGACATCCCGCTGATAAAGGACTTCTCTTGAGCCAATATTAACTCTAGTGGAACAGGTCTTCAACAGCAGTAATGTCCTTCCTATAATGAGATCTCAGCCTCCATGTTCTGCTAAGTCTTCTGGCTTGCTATTATGCATGAACCATTGAGCTAGTGCCTGCTCTGCCCATAAGCCTCCCACCAATTCAATATTCAATATTACTTTTTCAAACTTAAAAAATAAGTATTCTGTTTTAAAGTAGTTTCCTTTTATCATAATAGAAAGATTTCTTTTATTAAAAAAATACAGTTCTTGTTTCAATAAAATTCTCTGCTAAACAAAACATCCTATTAGAGATACATGATTAATGATATTAAAAGTTGCATTTCCTCATTCTCCTCAGTAGGTAAGAATTCAAACTGGTAAGTCTGACTTTATCTCACCAATTTTAATTCTGACTCCACCCCCATATGTAGTACAGTAAACAATGATAATGCAGTAATCTAATGATAATTTCCACCCTTAAATGATTTTTTACTTCCATACTATGAATTGTGGTTTGGAGATTTCTAAGAGCATTAATATATAGGCAAAGACCGGGTAGTGGTTATGATCCCCAGGGGAGAAGAAAAAAAGATATACTGGTTAATAAATGAGCTCCTGTTTATACCTCAGGTCTTAAATAAACTGTGTTAGCCTTAGGGGCACCTGAGTGATATAGTAGGTTAAGCATCTGACTCTTGGTTTTGGTTCAGATCTCGATCTCAGGGTTGTGAGACAGATCCCTGCTTCAGGCTCTGTGTTTAGTTGGGAGTCTGCTTGGGATTTCCCCTCCCAGTGGCCCTCCCCCTGCTCTCTCTCTCTCTCTCTCAAATAAATCCTTAAAAAAATGTATCAGCTTTATACCCCATAATTTGATGAGAGGAATAGCATGCAAAAATAATGACGAAGCATCTGAACACATGTTGAAGCTGAAAAAGACATGAATCACCAGCAAGATCACAAAAATCATCGTGTTTGTCAAAATACAGGCTTTATCTTTCAGGAGAGATCACTCATGATGCAGGCCTAAAACCCACAGCACCTGCGACTCAGAGCAGCAACAGAAAGAACCAATGGCTAATGAAGCCGAGGAAGAGCCATCATTTAATCCATTTTGCCTCATTTAGAACCTAATCTAGAAAATTTCCTTTATTACCAAGAAATCTAACATTTCTCCCTCTCTAGAGGGTTGTGTTTTTTTGTTTTTGTTTTTGTTTTTGTCCCTTAGCACAAAAGATGCTTGTTTTTCTTAACTTGAAAACAAAACCAATGAACAAAAATCTATCCATTGATTCCTTGACAAACTACTTAGACCAACCCATTCTTTCATTTCACCAATAAGGTTCTGAAGAGAGTTTTCTGCCTCACTGTCTCACCGTAAACTTCTCAATCTACAGCAAACTCATTTCATAACCACTGAAACTATTGTTACCAGAGATTCTTTTTTTTAAATTTCTTTTCAGTGTTCCAGAATTCATTGCTTGTGCACCACACCCAGTGCTCCATGCCCCTCTTTAAAACCCACCACCAGGCTCACCCAACCTCCCATCCGCCTCCCCTCCAAAACCCTCAGTTTGTTTCTCAGAGTCCACAGTCTCTCATGGTTCGTCTCCCCTTCTGAGTTCCCCCAACTTCCTTCTCCAGAGATTCTTATGACTAATGTGACCCCGCAGCCTCTCATCTAAATCTGTGAAAAGGAGCACTATTAATAATTAAGCTTCAACCTAGACTTCCCTGAGCAAACAAGGCATATGGTCATGACACTCCAGACCCCTAGCAGTAATATCTAATGGACTAATTGTTCCTTGCCCCTTTTGCAAATACTGATTTTCGTTGGCTGTTATTTCCTATATGCAGTTTTACCCTCCTTTATTTTATGAGATAACCAGACCAACCATCGTGGTTCCATTCTTTCAGTATCCTTTGCAGGTTTTTGTTCTCTTTATTATTTTGGTATTCCGGTCCCTAAGGCATGAGTCCTGAACAATGTCACTTCTCATAGCCACAAATTTGGGGTTATTATCATTCCCTTTCACAAATTCAATTTAATCTATGCCAATAATTCCTATTACCATGTTTCCACCCTTATCTTTTCCTCTGAGCTCCGGAATCATATCCAAATCCCCAACTGGCATACAGTTTTGATAAATCACAGCCATATCAAAAATAGTTGATTTTATCTAAAATTGTCTTCCACCCAAAAAATTCATCCTACCATGCGTGTATCAGAGTTTGGTGAAAGATATTATTTATCCATCCATATTCTCAAGTCACAAATTTAGATGGCAGTTGTATTAACCAGGATAACTCAGCTGCTATGTTAAAGGAAAAAAATCAAACAAAAAAAAACAGGGTAAAACTTCAAAGTATTAGCACACACGCACACATCTCTGCCATTTCTCTTTCTTTTTAGAGTCAGTATAGATCACTGGGGTTTCTACCCCAGCCAGACTTTTGGAGATGCAAGCTACTTTCACCTATTGGATCTGTCATCTTCTAAATATGGTTCCAACATCATCCTGACATCATCCAGTCGTCTACCTGAGAGATGAAAGAGAACACAGAGAAAACACTGCCCACAAATCACTTGCATACATTCCATTGGGAAGAACTTTTCATGTGGTTCCACCCCACCATAAGATATTTAAGAAACATCAGTTACCTCTGTAAAAGGAGGAAGGATTGGTTTGGCAAACATCTGGCTAGAGTCCACCATGCTATCTTGGTATCTCCCTTCACCTCATATCTAATCATTTATCTAGTCCTGTGCTGTTATTTTCTATTCTATATTGCCAACTTCTTATTTAAGAATCTCAAAATCATTACAAAATTCTATAGTTGGTCATTCTTTGCTTTTCACTCACAATGCTGATCTTTCAAGGTTTAATTGATATAATTATATCAATATATCATATAATCATATAATTATATAATATGTATCATATATATGACACATGTATGATATATATAATATTATATATATCATATAATTATCTTGGTTGGAATTCTAAGACTTCAAACCATAGCTCAAACCCCTCAGCCTGGAGCAAAACTCTCTTCTTACTGTTGGTGCTGCCCAGATATCTCATCACATTTCTCATAACATGTTGCAAGAAAATGCTCAAACCAGCTTAAAATTCCTGTAAGGGTTTAACTCTGTGTCTTTGAACATCTTAATCTCTCCTCAACTTTTTAAATTTTTTTAAGTAGACTCCACACCTAGCTTGACCTTGAGAGCAAGAGTCACATGCTCTACTGACTGAGGCAGCTAGGCATCCCATTTACCATTATTTTTAAATGGTTAGTCACCAGGTTCCTGGGTGGCTCGTTGTTAAGCATCTACCTTTGGCTCAGGTCATGATCCCAGGGTCCTGGGATTAAGCCCTGCCTTGGTCTCCCTGATCCACAGGAAATGTGCTTCTCCCTCTCCCACTTCCCCTGTTTGTGTTCCCTCTCTCACTGTCTCTCTCTCTCTCTTTGTCAAATAAATAAAATCTTTTTAAAAAATAAATGAATAAATAAATGTTTAGCCACCACTCATTTATCTATTTTATGTCCAGGTATCATTTCCTCAAGGAAGGCATCCCTCACTTCTCCTGGTCAGACCTCCCTATGTCCAACTATTGCTACACAAATCCATGTTTCTTTATAAATTATACTATCTCACTAAATTATAGTTGTTTATAATTGCTTATTTATCTGTTCTTTATCTAGTATACGAAGTGTATAAGTGTCCCCACTGAAATTCAATAAGCAGGAAACAAACAACTTGCCAAGTAGAGGGTCTAGATTATCTGTAAGAAGAGAACACAAAGAACCAAGGTATTTTTTTTTCCATTTTATTTTATTTTATTTCTTTTCAGTGTTCCAGCATTCATTGTTTATGCACCACACCCAGTGCTCCATGCAATACGTGCCCTTCACAATACCCACTACCAGGCTCACCCAACCCCCCACTCCCCTCCTCTCCAAAACCCTGAGTTTGTTTCTCAGAGTCCACAATTTCTCATGGAACCAGGGTATTATATAAGTAATTGAGTAAAATCACTGAGTAGTAATATCATCTCTGTAGTGTTAACAATGTACCTTTTCACTCATTTTTTTTTCCTAATTCCTCTATAAACACATCCTTCCTTTAAATATTCTCCTTGGATATATCTTTCTTTGCTCGTACAAGTTTTCACCAACTATTTCTGGTTTCATCCTATTAACTGGTCTCCCTGCCTTCTTTTTGTCGCAGGTGAGTACAATGTGCATGTTGTTGTAAACTAAAACTCTCCAAGGCATCACTTGAATAGTTGCTATCAACTCAGCCCACCCAGAAATTTCTGTTTCCTTGAAGGACATAATTGTCTGAAGGCCAAAACCTCTCTGCCTGGATTAAGCATTTAAGGTCTCCAAAATTTTACCTTGTCCATTTCCTCTGTCCATACATACTAATATTACCCAGCATCGAGGTTACTCTTAGGAAGATAAAGACTGTCCTCGCTTTTTGAACCAATATGCAATATTTACTTTTCCCTCTACTCAATTCCATCCCATTAAAAAAATCCATGCATTACCTTCTGATATACTTAATTAAATCTACTGCATTTAAAAAGGTAAGTTCTCCAGAGTAGATGTTGCTTATTCGTTTCTTATGCCCCAAGTATTGGGCACTTACACTGTGCAAACATGTTGTCACAAAACAAAACAAAACAAACAAAAAATATGAATAGAATGCTTCATTGGGAGGGAGACAAACCATAAGTGACTCTTAATCTCACAAAACAAAGGAAGGGTTGCTGGGGGGAGGGGGCTTGGGAGAAGGGGGTGGGATTATGGACATTGGGGAGGGTATGTGCTTTGGTGAGTGCTGTGAAGTGTGTAAACCTGGTGATTCACAGACCTGTATCCTTGGGGATAAAAATATATGTTTACAAAAAATAAAAAATTAATTTAAAAAAAAAACGAATGCTTCATTTTTTTCAAAACCTAGCACTGATTATTTTACTGAGTTGGAGAGACATGAATAGCACTAAATATGTGTTAGTTTCATTTAGTTCAACAAAAGCAATTCACCTAAGAGCTGCTAAATTCTAAAACAAAAAGCCAGAGATTCCTATTTTCTATATTCTATATATTCTATAGTCTATATTTCTATTTTCTATATTTCTATTCTAACAGGTGCAAAGTTATATCTTCTTGTGTTTTTTTTTTTACTCTTTTGATTTTTTAAATTATGTCAGTTAGCTAATATATAGTACATCATTAGTTTTTGATGTAGTGTTCAATGATTCATTAGTTGGATATAACACCCAGTGCCCATCACAGCATGTGCCCTCCTTAATACCCATCACCTGGCTACCCCATCCCCCTACCCTGCTGCCTTCTGTAACCCTGTTTGTTTCATTGTGGTTTTGATTTGCATTTCCCTGATGGTAAGTGATAGTGAACATCTTTTCATGTATCTCATGGCCATTTGTATATCTTCTTTGGAAAAACATCTATTCAGGCCCTCTGCCCATTTTTAAGCAGATTTTTGGTGGGTCTTTTTGTTTTACTTTTTGGGTTTTGTTGTTGTTGTTGCTGTTGTTTTTTTGTTTGTTTGTTTGTTGTTTTTAATGTTGAGTTGTATAAGTTCTTCATATATTTATCAGATATATCATTTGCAAATGTTCTCCAGCAACCAGTAGATTGCCTTGTCATTTTGTTGATGGGTTCCTTCACTGTGTAAAGCTTTTTATTTTACTGTAGTCCCAAATTGTTTAATTTTTATTTTGTTTCCCTTGGCTGAGGACATATCTAAGAAAAATGTTTCCATGGCCAATGTCAAAGAAATTACTGCCTATGTTTTCCTCTTGGACTTTTATGGTTTCAGGTCTTACATAGGTCTTCAATCCATTTTTAATTTATTTTTTGTGTATGGTGTAAGAAAGTGGTTTAGTTTCATTCTTTTGTATGTTGCTATCCAGTTTTCCCAGCACCATTTCTTGAAGATACAGTCTTTTTCTTATTGTATATTCTTGCCTCTTTTGTTGTGGAATAGCTGACCATAAAAGTGTGAGTTTATGTCAGGGATGCCTGGGTGGTTCAGTGGGTTAAGAGTCTGACTTCAGCTCAGGTTATGACCTTGGGGTCCTGGGATTTGCCCCACTTTGGCTCCATGCTCATCAGGGAGTCTGCTTATGTCTCCCCCTCTGACCATCCCCCAACTCATGCTCTCTGCCTCTCTCATAAATAAAATCTTAAAAAAAACAACCTTTTACTATTTGCAGATGACACAATACTACATATAGAAAACCCCAAAACTCCACCAAAAAACTGCTAGAACTGATCAATGCATCCAGTAATGTCATAGGATACAAAATCAATGTACAAAAATTTGTTTTGCTTCTGTACACCAATAGTGAAGCAGCAGAGAGGGAAATTAAGAAAACAATCCCATTTATAGTTGCACCAAAATTATTAAGATGCTTAGGAATAAATCTAATCAAAGATGTGAAAGACCTATACTCTGAAAACTATAAAACACTGATGAAAGAAATCAAAGATAACACAAACAAATGAAAGACATCCTATGCTCATAGGTTGGAAGAATATTGTTAAAATATCTATACTACTCAAACCAATCTACCCTATCAAAAAGCAACAGCACTTTTCACAGAACAAGAACAAACAATTCTAAAATCTGTATGGAACCACAAAGTTCCCTGAATAGCCAAAGTAATCTTGAAAAAGAAAAGCAAAGCTGAAGACATCACAATTCCAGACTTCAAGTTGTATTACAATACTGTAGTAATCAAAACAGTATGGGACTGGCACAAAAATAGATACAAAGACCAATGGAACAGAATAGAAAATCCAGACATGAACCCACAAGTATATGGTCAATTATTCTTCAACAAAGCAGGAAGAATATCCAATGGGAAAAAGTCTCTTAAACAAATTGTGTTGGAAAAACTGGACAGCAACATGCAAAAGAATGAAACGAACCATTTTCTTATACTGTACACAAACCAAAATAATTCAAAATGGATTAAAGACCTAAATGTCATACTTGAAGTCATAAAAATCCTGGGAAAGAACACAAGCAGTAACCTCTTTGACATCAACTGTAGCAAATTTTTCTAGATATGTCTCCTGAAGGGAGACAAAAGCAAAAATAAACTATATGGGCAACACCAAAACAAAAAGCTTCTGCACAAGGAGACATCAAAAAACATCAGAAGTTCCTGGTATATAACAGCTCCTCACAATACTTGTTTACTCAATAAATGCATCCTTCCTACAGGGGATATTGTGGTGCTCCACACACATCCTCCATCTTCTGTGACTATCAGCTGCTTATCACAGCTGTACGTCTTGCCATAATCACACATGACTGAATGTCCACCCAGAGCTTCCTGCAACATCAACTGAGGCTTCGATTAGTTTCTCCCTCTGCCATTAAGGCCTTCCTTAATTCCTTGCGGATGTGTCCTCTAAAAGCACTAACAAAACATGGGTGCACAAAATTTCATCTTGGAATCTTTTCTAAGAAACCCAACCTAAGACAGCTCCCTTGAGATGTTTTCAATCCAGTTGAGGAAGCATACTTAAAATATATTTAAAAAAATGATTTAAAAAAAAACTGTGCAGAGGAAGGAGTTCAAAGAACAATTGGTAATTAAAAAATAGAGAAATAAGAAAAAATCAAAAGAGAAAGTAAATTTCTATGACACAATAATCAAGTTGGTAATTGACAATGGGAGAAACAGGAAGTGAGCACACTGCTCAAGAAGGAGTGATGGAAGAGCCCAGAACTTTGGTTTAGCCTGTGTTAAATCACAGATTTGACTCTTCCCTTCATTATATTACTTCAACCAAGTGGCTATCATTCTGAACTGCTGTTGTTGTATCCCCATATGGAGAGCACAGTATATAATGGCAGGATCTAGAGATGATTAAAATTCATATGTGGAAGAAAAATGTCTGCCACATGACTGACACTCCAATAGTATCAACTGTCATTATTATTTAGGAAGTGAAAATAAAAGAAAAGGCTGCAAAAGGCATATGGTAAATCCAGGTTAGTTAGATCAGAGGCCATGTGCTTTAAATAAAACCAAGGAAAAATATGAACAAAGCTGCCTCAATATCTGTGTTCTTTTTCCTTTCCCTGCTATATTCTGTTTCTATATTACAATAAAATTTTCTTACGGTGCCTGGGTGGCTCAGTGGTAAAGCCTCTGTCTTCAACTCAGATCATGATCTCAGGGTCCTGGGATTGAGCCACAGTGGGCTTTCTGCTCAGCAGGGAGCCTGCTTCCCTCTCTCTCTGCCTGCCTCTCTGCCTACTTGTGATCTCTCTGTCTGCCAAATAAATAAATAAAATATTTTTTAAAAATAAAATAAAATGACCTGTACCCCTGGGGATAAAAATAAATGTTTATAAAAAATAAAAAATTTAAAAAAAAATTTAAAAAAATAAAATAAAATAAATTTCTTTTTATATATTAATAGCCTCAAGATGTAAAAGGGGAGGGAGAGATGTTTATTTTGCAAATTTGAAAGACAATATTACTTAGTAACATGTCTTCAGTGTGCCAAGAAATATTTCAAGAAGGACTTGATTCTTTAATTCGGAGAAACTAGTGTAAATCTTTTCCCATGATATTCTGGGGAAACTTAGCAGATGAATGAATGCTAAGAGAGGATGTGGGAATTTTCTTAGACCTAAAAGACTGAGGCAGAGAACTTAGGGACACTTCATTATTTAAAAGGTCACAGAACACATTCTGTTCCCTTTACTTCTAATTTGAATTCCTTTTTTTTTTTTTAATTTTTTATTTTTTATAAACATATATTTTTATCCCCAGGGGTACAGTATACAGGGGAATATTAAGAGGATCAAGAGTGTAAGCCCAGAAGTACAGGCTCAGGAACAAATCCTTCCCCCAAACTCTGCATGCTCTCTCATTAATGGTAATGAAACAAGTGGAGTGAAAAGTAGTGTAAACTGTTTCATCCAGGCCTCAGTTACCACTCAAGAAAACAAAGCAATTCTGTTGTGCAATATGATGGTCATTGATGCCAGTTACCTTCCTTGGGGAAAAAAATGAAATTCTAAACACCCTTCTCCTCACCCCCAAAAGTGTTTAGTTTTATTATATCCATGACTCTAGTCCAAAATGATTTATTGGTCATGGCTGCATTAATATTGTTTCAGTCATGATTAAACCCTTTATTGCTTAATTTTTCACTCTTTTACTTAGCTGATAACTATGCTAATTCTAACTAGCTATCTTGAACAAGTTCTGTATCCTTATGCTTCTGAAGGTTAAGAGGGATTTTGGTATCCAGTTCTTTCAGCAAATGATCAACATTAAAGTAGAACAGTAACTAGACACCATTTAAAACTCAGTGAAAACCAAAACATGGAAATTCTTTCCCTTGTATTAAATGCACACCTTATTATCTGAGCTGATTAGTCAAGCCCAATCAAAAACTGAGAAATAGATATAATTGAAGACGTGTTCAACTGTCACTGGATATATCCCTCCAATCAATTTTTTTGGCCCAAGAGCACAGTTCTAGACATGAATTAGGAGTCTACTGACCATGATGACATACGCAATGTGTTCCTCATTTGATCACCTGTGTGTAAATCTCAGTAACTTGTCTGTTACCGATTTCTAATTTAATCTCCTTGTGATCTCATTGCAATCAGAGAAACTTCTTTATTATTTTATTTAAAAATGTTTTTAGTGTTTTGAGTCTCCTTTTCCTTTTATGTCTTGGCAGATGGGCTCTCCCTGCATGAAGTTTCATGTGTATATGAGAGACTAAACAATTCACCTCCTCTTCTGTCATACAGAAGAATGAATGTTCTGTTGTTCCTGTGTAAAGTATTCTGTCTGTCAGATCTGGTTGTCATAGTATTGTTCACGTCTTTCATTTCCCTGTTGATCTGCCTAGTTTTTCTATCTATTTTTGAAAGAGGGTATTGAAATCTCTAACTATTATTATTGAATCGGATTTTTCTCCCTTTCGTTCGGTCAGGTTTATGTCTGTTGTTAGATGTATATACATTTAGAATTGTTAGATCTTTCTGATTTGACTCACCACTTTATCATAATAAATATCCCTCTTTTTTCTTAAAAAAAATTCTGTCTTAAAGGGTTTTTGTTTGTTTGTTTGTTTGTTTTGGCTTTGGTTTTGGTTTGTTCTAATAGAACAGAGACTCCAGCTTTCTTTAGGTGGCTGTTTGCATGGTACACCATTCCCATCCTCTTACTTTCAACCTGTTTGGGTTTTTTAAACATAAAATATGACTATATAGGCAGCATCTATTTAGAGCAGTTTTTGAGTGCCATTCTGCCAATCTCTACATTTTGACGGAAGGTTTGATCTCTTTACAGTTAATGTAATTACATAGAAAGCAATATTTACATCTGCCATTTCACTATTGGTTTTCTATACGTCTTATGCCTTTGTTTCCCTGTTCCTATATTATTGTCTTCTTTTGTGTTCACTAGATATTTTCTAGAGTTCCATTTTTATTTTCTTACCTTTTTTTTAACTACAGTTCCTGAGATGTTTTCTTAGTGATTTTCCTGACAATAGCAACTAGCTCCCTAACTTAAAACAATGCAGTTCAGATTAATGCTATCTTAATTTTATTTTTTTTTGAAGATTTTATTTATTCATTTGACAGAGAGAGTCACAGTGAGAGAGGAAACACAAGGAGGGAAAGTGGAAGAGGGAAAAGCAGGCTTCCCACCAAGCAGGTGGCCCGAGGCAGGGCTTGATCCCAGGACCCTGGGATCATTACCCTAGCCAAAGGCAGACTCTTAATGACTAAACCACCCAGGCACCCTTTATGCTATCTTAATTTTTGTAGTATACAGAAACATTGCTCCAATATAAACTTTTATAATTTCTGCATAGTCTTACATATATTTTTCTTTAAAAATACACCTACATGTATGTTTATGTATTTTTAAAGATTTGTCAATAATTTTGTTAAAATTCATCCATGAATTAGACCAGTAACATCAGCTAGACATAGGATTCATTTTATAGATAATAAAGCAAAGGTCATATCAATGAAGTTATTCCCCCAATTCTTACATACTGTTAGTATCAGTGCCAAGACATCTTATCCCTGGACCAGTGCTCTTTCAATCACATGGGATAACGGGACACTTTCATAGGAGTATTTTAGCTCAGAAATTCATTTTTACAGAGGTGTATCATTGATGATCTGGAAATTCTACTGACTCAAATATTCAAGAGTTACAACTCTGAGTCTCTGACTCTCTATCATTACTCTCTTCATTTGAGCATTTCCTTAGTCCCCCTGAGCAGCAAGGACCCTACCACAAGGAAATAATGATTTTCAAATCTTTCTTATTTCAATCAATACAAGACTCTAAGTATAAAAGTAAAAGTGTACACACACACACACACACACACACACACACACACACACACTCTACATCTCCTCCTCAAGCTGAGCAAGCGGTTAACGTATTGCCTACTTTATCCTCAACTCCTCAATCCCTCAGTGTGTATTCGTATTTATTATTACTCCACTGACCTAAGTACAAAACAAAGATAGCATTGGATTGAGGAAAAAAATACCCTTGAAATTAAAAAAGAAAAAGGAAAACCAGAGACATTATTAAAATAAATAAAAAGAATCACTTGACCACAGAAAACACATCTTCTCACACAGAGGGCTCTTAATCTGAGGGCTATTCATACCCTAGGGTTGAGAATCACTCAGATTCTGGACACTGGTTAATAGAACAAACTCCGAAAATATTGGCTTTTGTCTTGTCACATGCCTCAGCCAATTCACCCAGGGACGAACCTTTTATTCTCTGTATAAGATGTAAACGTGGTCATCAACTGCGTCATCTGTATGATTTTTTCCTGTTACATCAGCTTCCAGTCCAAACTTACATAGAATATCACTGAAGAAAATCTCTTAGTATTCTGATTTCATTTCCAAAATATTGAAAGAGAGTTCGTGTTTGTATCAGTCTGCTTAAGCCAAGTTAGTATGCGGTAATAAATGATACTAAAACAAGTCAGTTGAAACATTAAAATATTATTTTTTTGTCCTCATTAAATATTGATTATGGATGTGGTCAGTTCTCCTCCATGTCACCTTCACCCAGGAACTCAGAAGAGTCCCGTTTTCAAATGCTGTTTGCTTCAAGACTAAGGGCAAAGATCTCATGGTAAAATACACACTGGCTATTAAAATTTTCTCTTAGAAAGAACACACATTGCTTATGTTCATAGTTCACTGGGAGAAGCAAGTCATCTGATCAAACTGGATGATAATGGGGCAAAGGTATATATAATTCTCCTACAATGAATATCTCTACATACAGGGTACCCCATGAAGAGACATGCAGTAGAAAAGTAAGGAATATCATGGAAACTAATATAATCTACCACATTTCATTAAGTTATATCTTCTTTAGGTAATCAAAGCTCAAAAACAGTGCTGCCCAATAGAGTGTTCAGTGAAGATGAAAATCCTCCATGTTTGCAATATTCACAATTAATGTGGCTAGTGAATGAGAAACTAACTTTTTAATTTTACATAATTTTTATCAACTGAAATTTAAATAGCCACATGTGGATGGCAGTTACTATGTTGGGCACCCCTTCTCTAAAGCTTAGATTTAGAGAAAGGGAACCAGGGTAACCACCAGGTCCTAAATAAAATGAACATGTAATGATGCTTGGGAGAAAATAGACTGGCAGGAAGTGGTGGGAAATCACCCAAGAAAGCCTCCACATGGGTGAAAAGTTTAGTGGCAAAGCGGAGTTTGGTCTTGATAAGTTCTCCTGCAAAGATAGCTGGTTGCTGATAGATCATGGAAAAAAATGTCAGTGTGGCACTGAAAAATGTTAATGTGACCCTCAAAAACACAATTTTTGAAAACAAAAATTACTCTGTGCTTCTGGAGTGAAGACTAAGAACATTTCTCTCCCAAAACAAGAATTTGGAAAAGAATGTGTTTTGGAATTGCTGGGACTACCCAGAGTCATGAAATAGATTTCTCAGGTTTCAAGAGGCAACACTGTCCTATGACTTTAGCCAGAGCAAGGTTGTATTTATGTTCTTCTTGAAAGAGGCTTTCCAATCCATTCTCACTGTACACAGAAAGAACACAAGTGCTTGAGGGCTTCTCTTGACAGTGGGATACACACTACTCGAGGCACCATATTCTGAGGCTCTTCCCATTCTGTACGTTTCACAGAAATATAGCCCTGTATCTTCCTTACCTCTTCCCAGTCCCACCTTAGCTCTATTTCCAGGCCTAGGCCATCTGATAAAACCTGCAACATCTAGTCTTGAAGTGGAGTCTGAGCTTGTGTTACAGTAGGGAGTAGTGGTGAGGGATGAGGCTCTGGAATCAGAGACCTGGTTTGAGTCTCAACTTTGCCACTGAAAACTACTTGACCTGGAGTAGGTCGATGAACTTCTCTGAGTCACACTTACCTCATCTGTAAACTATAGATAACAGCACCTACATCATTTCTTCTGAGGAGTATATGCAGTAAGGCATGTGAAGCGTTTAGTCCATTTTCTGTCATAAAGAAAAGTACTCATGAATGGCAGGCTTACCTTCATAATCTATTCCAACACTTCAATTTTTTTTTAATTTTTTATTTTTTATAAACATATATTTTTATCCCCAGGGGTACAGGTCTGTGAATCACCAGGTTTACACACTTCACAGCACTCACCAAAGCACATACCCTCCCCAATGTCCATAATCCCACCACTTCAATTTTTTAAGGACTTATTTATTTATTTGAGAGTGAGAAAGAGAGAGCACGTGCAGGAGCAGGAGGGGCAGAAGGAGAGAGAATCTCAAGCAGATTCTGCACTAAGCATGGAGCCCAATGCAGAGCTTGAACTCACCACCCTGAGATCAGGACCTGCGCTGAAACCAAGAGTCAGATGCTTAACTGACTGTGCCACCCAGGTACCCTTCAACTCATTTTTTTTTAAGTGGGAAATGGCTTTGTTTAAATTAATTCATTTAAGTCTAAACATTACCACACCTGATCTATCAATAACGCTTCACTGTACCCTCCTTGAAATACTTCTTTTATGTATTTGCATTAAGAAAGATGCTAGAAAGACTTGAATGTGAATTCTAGCTCTAGCACTTCTTAGCTGGATATGTGCCCACACCACCTTCTTATCTTTAGAATGAATATAATCATATCTAACTCGCCTTGTTAGTATGAGGATTAAATGATTAATTGTAGATAAAAAGCCTATACCATAGCATCTGGAAAAGGTACTCTAGGAATTTCTTTGGATTCTTACTCCATTGCTATATTCAAAGAGATTCCAGATACACAAAATCATTCAATATCTTCTAATTTTATAGTTAACTTCTGCCTTGTTAAATATTTATGACCATACCTCTTTTTTTTTTAAGATTTTATTTATTTATTTGACAGAAATCACAAGTAGGCAGAGAGGCAGGCAGAGAGAGAGAGAGAGGAGGAAGCAGGCTCCCTGCTGAGCAGAGAGCCCAATGCGGGACTCCATCCCAGGACCCTGAGATCATGACCTGAGCCGAAGGCAGCAGCTTAACCACTGAGCCACCCAGGCGCCCATGACCATACCTCTTATTCAAAACAAAACTTGGGCACCTGGGTGGCTCAGTGGGTTAAAGCCTCTGCCTTTGGCTCAGGTCATGATCCCAGGGTCCTGGGATCGAGTCCCACATCGGGCCCTCTGCTCGGCGGGGAGCCTGCTTCCTCCTCTCTCTCTGCCTGCCTCTCTGCCTACCTGTGATCTCTGTCAAATATATAAATAAAAATCTTTAAAAATAAATAAATAAATAAATAAAACAAAACTCAAAAGAGTACATTTTAACAGCAAGGAGTCAAGCTCTACACAAGCCTAAGCATTTACTCCACTGGGGCAAAGAAAAATACAAAGTTAAACAGTACATTAGTTACATCGTAAAGAAGGGAAGGTTGATTGATGTTGATGACCCAGTCCTGATATAACATAGCAATACTCTTCTGGCTGCATGAAACCTAATTGTGTCCTTTGACAACATCTTGAGAGTGCTTATGATAAAGACAGAAACAAAGACATACAGAGAGAAAAACAGAGATACCCTAAAACTGCCATTTATTTCAGGTGCCACCAGTATCCTATAAATCTTTTGGGGGGAACATGCAATCTTGACTGACAGGGACTTGCCTGGTATACTGACTTGCTTGACATGAGGTCAGTATTAATCACATAACAAAAAATTTATTAATCGAACATGCATGAAATATATATATTGTGCAGGCTTTGGCAAGCTAATTTCCAGGGCCTTTATAGTCATGGCTGTTTAAGTAGAAGCATTGGTAACAGTAGAATTCATAAAAATAAAAAAAATTAAAAAAAACTATTATATATGTCACTTAGTTTCACCAAATTATTGAAACTCAACATACCTTACTGTGCTGCTTTATCCGTTTCAAAGAGGTAACATACTTTGAAATGTCTCTAGGAGATCTAATTGGAGACTGATTTCATTGATTTATTCACTTTATTATTCAAATATATATTACAAAGCTCCTGTATCTCAGATACTGACAAAGCACTGTAGATCTTAAACAAACATAACACATTTCTGGCTCTAAAAGGTTTTAAATGTATTGAGATGTGGTGGGTTTTTTTGGGGGAGGGGGCAGGAAGATGGGTCACCGCAGTTCAATTTGGTATACATTAATACACAAGTCAAGGCTTAAGAATAAGCCAATCCACTCAGTCATTCCCCCATCCATTTCTGTTCCATCAGAACACTTGCTTCTAAAAGAAAGAATCATTATAAATGTAATAAAATGTGAAAAAAATGAGAATGCATCCACCAATGCTGGCATAACAAAATAGCACAGACTGAGTGGCTTAAACATCAGAAATTTATTTTTTTCACAGTTCTAGAGACAAGAAGTCCAAGATCAAAATGCCACCATGATTATTTTCTGATGAGGACTCTTCCTGGCTTGTAGACAGTTGCTTTCCCACTGTGCTCTTACACAATCTTATCTCTAGCTGTGCTTGAAGAGAGAGAAAGCCAGAGACACACGCACAGGGGGAGAAAGAGAAGGAAAGAAGGAGAGAGATCTGTTCTCTCTTTCAAATGAGACAAGGGCAAATGCAGAGCAGTTGCAAATAAACAGGGATTGTCTATAAGGAAGATGTGAGGAAGTGAATTCATGAGTGTCATCGAGCTCTCAGCAATAGACCCACACCAGTTCTCTCCTCCTCTCCTTATAAGGACACCAATATTGTTGAATTACAGTCCATCCTTATGATCTAATTTGACCTTAATTATCTCCTTAAAGACTCCATATCCAAATACAGTCACACTGGGGGTTAAGGCTTCAACTTAAGAATTACAGAGGGGGTACACAGTTCAGTCCACAACAATGGGGATATTGAAAGATAGAATCTTGAAATTTCATTGTGCTTGGATTAGGAAAAAGCAGAATATTAACTGAATGCTCATTTTAGACACCACATCCACTAAAGACATTTGTAATCACTTAACTGAAACACAACTCATTTTTTAAGTAATTTATAAGCAATACACTCCTCACTAGGGCTTTGAAAGTAACATTTGCTTTCCATCCCTTCAGCTCATATTTGATTGTACTGGCAGGAAATCAAGACTCACAGAGCTACCTCCTGTCTAATCAGAATTAACATACAGTAATAATTGGAGGGCACTGACACATAACATTGAATGGTGCCAGTCAGAAATATTGCACTGAGCTCAATGTGTATATTTTTTTAAAAAGGCTGGAGAAGACAATTTCAGTCTCTATGTCAAAGAGGAAGGATTCTTTTTCAAAGCAGGAAGAGAAGAATTACTGAAAATCTTTCTTCATCAGTGTATTTTTATGATATTCCCAAGATTAATCTATTCAGGATCCCTGAGGTATCTCAGGATCCACAAAAATGCAAACATATTTGTAAAAGTGTTATGAAGAGTGAAAAAGCCAAAACTCTTGAAGTTATGTAATTTTTCTGGAAAGTGCCTCAAGAGAAGAATGTGATGAGAGGTTTGTGCATGGTCTTAGGAAAAGTCATCTTCGTTCCTGTTAGAGAAGCTAAGAATTCTGATTAGAAAATGTAATCTGACTCAGGAAAAATCATGTGTTTTTTCTATTCAGCTACTTCTTTTCTGGGTCTTCTCACAATCTGTCTTTGCCCATGTTTAAGCAAAGGTTATCAGATTGAACCAGATATTTTATTTTTGACAAAATGGCTGGGTCTCTAGCCTGAACTAAGAGTTAAATAAATATTCTCTGAGAAAGCAACTTGGTGCCAAAATTAATCCCCTGTTTCATGTTTAAAAAAATTTTTTTAAAGATTTTATTTATTTATTTGACAGAGAGAGATCACAAGTAGACGGAAAGGCAGGCAGAGAGAGACAGATAGAGGAAAGCAGGCTCCCCGCTGAGCAGAGAGCCCGATGTGGGACTCGATCCCAGGACCCTGAGATCATGACCTGAGCCAAAGGCAGCGGCTTAACCCACTGAGCCACCCAGGCTCCACTCATGTTAAAAAAATTTTTAAAAATTACTAATTGAACTGAAATTTCAGTTATTATTTTTATTTTATTCTTCAGTTATTATTTCATTTTATTCATTTCTGAAGGTTCAGAAAACAAATGTCAAGAGTTAATGATGCATATCCACTCTATTAAATTCAAAAGATATTCTTACTTAAATGCAATGAAAACTGTTTTTGTTTAACAGCATACTAACACAATGAATTTTCTAAGCAATTTTTAATGAGAGATAACAAAAATGTTAGAAAAGCTTATACAGTAACATCCTTAACTACATAGTATAAGCTAAGAGGCTCAATGTCAAAGAAATAGGGATATTGCTTCTATCTACTGAAGTAGCTTACATCTTTCATTTTCCAAAAATCATGGCATTCTTTAAATTCAACATAATGCAGGGCTCCCACTTTAAAAAAAAAAAAATAGCTTTTCAAAAAGTACAGAATGTCAGATGTCAGATGTCAGGTTTTCTATTGTATTTTCATTGTATTTCAAATATTTGGAAATAAACAGAAAGTAACTTCTCCTTTCATTGAAGAGGACAGGCAACAAGGAATAGTGCGGGAGGAAGGGCTAGGATGTGGTGTCACACCATTGACGTTGACAAAATCACTTCATCTGGGGCATAAAGACAATAGAGTTTGCAATTATGGTTCAAGCAAATAAGACAAGGGCAAATGCAGAGCAGTTGTATATAAACAGGGGTTGTCTACGAGAAAGATGTGAAGAAGTGAATGCCTGAGTGTCTGCCAGGTCTTGGCAACAGACCCACACCGGAGAATGCATGGAAGTGAAGGACAATTGAAGGCCCAGATATTCTGGTTTCCAACAATGAAAATGTAGTCTGCAGACCAGCAGTCACCCGGGAACATATTAGAGATGCAGAACCTGAAGACCCATCAAAGAGCTACTGAATCAGAGCCTACATTTAACAAAATTTCTTGAGTTATGCATATGCACTCTGAAGCTTGAGAAACACTGTTTTCATTTTCTGCTTCCTGCTCAATCTCTCTGCCTAATGGCAGAGCATTCCTAACCTCAGATCTCACATCTATTATCTCTCAGAACTCCTTTTATTCCCAGCCTTAATCTCTAATGATACACTTTTCTTCTTCTCTTAGTAAGTGTATTAACATTTTTTAAGTGTATTAAAATTCTTATTGAAAACTTAAAACAAATGCTCATGTATATGTGTGATTTGGGGCATCTAATTTTGGTCAAATGATAAATGAAAGAAATTATTATTTAGTAATTACTATGGGATTAAATATTTTCCTATTTGAAAAAAAATGATTAATTTTTTCCACCATAGATGGTATAAAAAGCAATTTTCAAATAGAGTAAAAGTTAAGTGTGAACAGAGAGCCACAGAAACCTAGACAAGATGTACTACCTTATCTCAAAGTAAAAAAGGCATCTACAAACATATTTTCAAAACTAAGAAACAAAAGGAAAAAACATTGATCTTAAGATATAAAAATTGGAGTCTACTATATGTCAAAATAAATAAAAGTAACAGAGAAATCACAGGCCATACATAATACTTACAAAATAAATGGTAACCAAAAGAATAATATGCTTATCAAATCTAACGTTTTCACAAACCAGTAAGAAATACAAATGTCATGATAGAAAGCTAGAACACGACATAAGTAAGCAATTCATTAAGGATAGAGTTAACTGCTGATATTTGAAAACCTATTCTAGGGGCACCTGGGTGGCTCAGTGGGTTAAGGCTCTGCCTTCTGCTCAGGTCATAATCTCAGGGCCCTGGGATCGAGCCATTGGTCTCTCTGCTCAGAGGGGAGTTTGCTTCCCCCTCTCTATCTGCCTGCCTCTCTGCCTACTTGTGATCTCTCTGTCAAATAAATAAATAAATCTTAAAAAAAAAAAAGAAAAAGTAAAAGAAAACCTACCCAATACCATTAGTTAAAAAAATATATAAATCTCCAAAAAATGATAATAATGAACCACACTACCAGATATCAAGACCCATTATATTCTCTGAGTAAATATGGCAAGGTAGTTGTGGTGCAAAGAGATATAAATGGATTCTGAAACAAATTGAGGCCAGAGAACTACACTTCTATGGCCAATTGATTTATGACAAAGGACACTTGCAGTGCAGAGGAATAAAGAATGGTCTTTACAATAAATTGTATAGGGTGAACTGGACATTCTTATTGGAAAAAAAAATGCATCTTGATTTCTACTGCATACCATAAACAAAAGCTATTTTGGATGGATTGCAGACATAAATTTGAAAGATAAAGAACTAAAAATTTTCACAGGAGAGTATCTTCATGTCTTTGGAATAGGCAAAGATTTTTCAAATGGAACAAAGATCTGCAAACTACAAAAATTGATACATCAAATTTGTTAAGATTAATACAGTTGAATTTCATCAACAGTTATCATTAAAAGAGGACAAAGGTAAGCTGCAGACAGAAAATATTTTAGTGCATTTATCTGACAAATGACTCATTGAAAATACATAAATAATTTTACAAGTCAGTTCAAAAAGAGAGTTAAATGAAAAAAGAATGAGCAAAATATTTAAATAGACATGCCACCAAGAAGGAAATCCAAGTGGCCAGTGACCATATAAAATACATTCAGCATGGGCTCCTGTGTGGCTCAGTTGAGCGACTGCCTTCGGCTCAGGTCATGATCCTGGAGTCCTGGGATTGAGTCCCACATCAGGCTCCCTGCTCAGCAGGGAGTCTGCTTCTCTCTCTGACCCTCCCCCTTCTCATGCTCTCTCTCTTTCTCATGCTCTCTCTCTCTCAAATAAGTAAATAAAATCTTTAAAAAAATACATTCAGCTTTATTATGAAAACCACAGTAAGATATCATTAAACCCCAACCCAAAAAGCTAATATATCTGTGTACACACACACACACACACACACACACACATGCATACATATACACATGTAGTGTTTCTAAAGTATCTTAGACGCTAAAGGTTTTTTTTTTTTTAATTGACTCCATCTCTCTTTATTTCCAAAGTTTTCTCTTTTTAGTATATTTTTAAAACATGAACCCAAAGTGGAAAAAGTATGGTTATATTTCAATCTTCATAGTATAGGAGTCATGTCCAACATCCCTGATTCATATTGCTACATTTTAAATAGCACCATCAAATCCATGTCTAAACTGATTTTACCCATGGAAAATCTGATTCCTAGCACTGAAGTAAGATAATGGATCCAACTTTTGGGTTGCAAAGTTATTCATCAAGTCAGCAGAAGATCAGCTACATGTTGAATACAAGATACTGTACAACACACCTCTCAGTATAGCTAGCACAATAACTTAGATTACCAACTTCCACTAGATTCTTCACTTGATCTTAGCCAAAAGGCCGAAAAACGATCCACTAGATTCTTAAAGATGTGTGCATACTGTGATAACATTTTCACTTGGAAAATAATGATTTTCCTAATCTTTCTCATAAGTTTTGTCATTAACTGTATTATTCAAACACTAGCCCCAAAGTCAAATGGTCTCATTGGAAGGTTAAAGCCATTATCATGGACAGGAAATTTTTTATCCAAATTGCTTAGGGGATGCTGAAAAGAGACTGCCTTATAGTCTGCACCTACATTAATCTGGGTGCAGGCAACCTAAGAAGCCTGGAGTTAAGAGTGGTCACATCTCAGAAAGAACAGAAGTTGGCTTCTCTGAGATGTTCTTAACTCTGTTGAACACGGACTGACCAAAGAGTTGAGGGCCAGTAATCCATGTAAAGAGAAATGCTATGAACTACCGAAGACAGCTACCAAATGGAAGTTACAGAATCCTCTTGGAGACATATGTAGTATGAGCAAAATAGGAGGTGAGATTGAGTCTGCTAAGAGAAGCCACCAGACTGAGCAAGCTGAGAAACTGGAAAAAGAATCATTCATATGTTTTAATACTGTGTAAGTAATCACACGACCATGTAGTGGCTTACTTGCTCACAATTCTATGAGGTAGGAATTCAGCAAGAGTGCACTGGAAACATCTCCTCTCTATTGCGTGGTGTCTAGGTCCTCTCCTGGGGTGGCCTGATAGATTGAGGCTGGCTGGATTCCTGAATGAGGGTCACTTATCTGAAGTCTCATCGCACTGCCCAACAGTGCGCCTCCAACCTCTTCAACCTCATGTGTCTTCTCCATGTGTCTTGGGCTTCTTCACAGCGTTGTAGTTATAAGGATCCAAATAGGATTATTCCAGGATGACTAGCCTCATTGTGAAGAAGTTATAAAAACATGCTGATAATTGGAGAAAAACAACTATCATATGATCTCTGTGATATGAGGAAGTGGAGATACAATGTGTTGGGCTTGAGGGGTAGGAAAAGAATAAATGAAACAAGATGGGATCGGGAGGGAGACAAACCATAAGAGATCCTTAATCTCGCAGAACAAACTGAGGGTTGCTGGGGGGAGGGGGGTTGGGAGAAGGTGGTAGTGTTATGGACATTGCAAGGGGGGGGCGGGGGTTGTGCTGTGGTAAGTGCTGTGAAGTGTGTAAACATGGCGATTCACAGACCCGTACCCCTAGGGCTAAAAAAAATTATTTATTTATTTATAATTTAAAAATTAAAAAAAAAAAACATGCTGACATTGTACTTGCTAATGCTAAATTGTCCAAAGCAAGTTGCACATCCAAGTCCATAGTCAAGGTAAAAGGGATTATCCCAAGGATGTGAATTTCACTTCTGTCATTTGGTGACTGTGACATATTGGTAAATATTTAACAACCAGTTCTCCAAGAAAAACAACTCTGATTTGTAGCATTTGCCAGTTTTCCTGCTGTGACCCACTGAGGTTACCAAAGTGATAAGCCAAAATAACAAAATATGGAGCTGGGAAGAAATGCACATGGTTGGTTCTCACGAGCCAGTATGAGCTGTTTCCAGCACACTACTGTCAGGACATGTAAGCTGTGACAGTGCTCAGTAGGGACCAAACCTAGAAGACCAGAAAGACAGGAACATCACTGGTGATATCAGAAGAGCTGGAATTAAAAAATGCCTGTACATTCCATCCACACCACTCACCTACCCAAATGCCATGACTTAGAGGAGAGAGGTGGGAAGGATTTTAATTCTGAAAGTACAAACATTAACATATTTAAACTGATGCATCAAACTAAACTCAGTGGATTGATCTAATATATATCATTCCCTTTGCTCCAGGAGGATGTGGGATTGCGACACAGATCAGATCAATTAGAAAAAAAGAAAATTGTATTTAGAATGAGGATATTTATTAGAATGGACAGTGCTTCTCCTATAAAACCAAGGACAGTCCCTAAAGAAGAATTTGTGATTCTAATTCTAGCAAGTCAGTGTTGGGGGATGGTGCAGAAAAAAGATTAATCACTTCTCTGAATAATAATGGGAATTAATAATTACAAGGAAAGGAGAAAGTGCAGTACTAACGATGAGACAGTTAAATAACTCTGCTTCTTCATTATGGATTTAGTCCAGATTTAGACCTCAAGCCCTGAGGCCCAAAATGGCAAAGGAAGGGTGTTAAACACAACTTCCTTCCCACACACATGCGCACCCAAGACCATACACTGACAAACCACACCCCATACACATACATGCACACACCACATACACCACACACACACACACACAATTCACACACTCTACACATGCGCACACATGAGCACGCAACACTCCTCACACCACAGCCCCTACACATAGATACCCACATACCACATGTATACAATGTGCACGTGCACACACATGAGCACACAAACACTCCTCACACCACACCCATAAACATACATTCACATACACCATACACCACACACACGCATACACCTGACACACCATACAAACCACACACACACACCCCACAATGCACACACCCCACACATACACACATATGAATATGCACACACACCCCACACTACATCCCATAGACATACTTGCACATACACCATACAGTCACACCCCACCACACACACACACACACACACACACCACACCACACATCACAATCACACATGCAGTAATACATGACATTCCACACTTAGCGTTAGGACCTGGGGGATAAAAGGAAATAATGGGGATGTGGCAAAATAAAGATGATATGCCCAGTCCAGGGTGCTGGCCTCTTTTTAAGCCTATTTTTACCAACTGGAATGTGAGCTCATTTTGCTCCATATTCTCCTTTTCAAGAGAACCTGGACATATAGATGTTTGAATGAAATCTCTAGAACTTCATGGGTGTCCAAGTAACTCAAATTTCTGTTCTTTTTTTCTTCTTTTTTTTCCTTCCCTCCTTCTTTCCTTCCTACTTTATGTTTGTGTGTGTGTGCATGCATGTGCATGTGTGTGTGTGTGTGTGTGTGTGTGTGTGTGTGTTTAACGTCGTATGGTTCAATGTTAAATGCTAAAACCAAGCAATTTCGCACGTTTTGGTCAAGTGGTTTGTTACTTCTGGTTTAGACAGCACTATGCCTGCAGATCAACTTCTGGGCTTCTAAGACGTTCATTTATATATTTGATTTAGTCTCTATGAGAGTTCATAAACATACATGTCCATGCTGGGCCATACACATGCTGGCAGGAGTTAGTGATTAAATCCAGGCCATACAACTCCACATCCAATATCATTTCTACTGCTACATGCTGTGTCTTAGACTATGGAAATATGATTCACCAATTCTTCATTAAAATGAAACATTAAAACATGATACTTTATAGGAATATGAAATTTTAGGTCTATAGTCATGATCAAATATATTTAATTGATGTATTTGGCATACATGCAGAAGGCCTTCCTTAAAAAGATTGGTAAGGAGTATTCTGCATCTATCCTGTACTCTTTGGTGTAGAGGATCATCCAGAGTTCCACAATGACACCACTCCAGAGCCTCAGGACCCTGGAAGTTCTGTGCAGAGCAGCTACCAGGAAAAGTCTGGTGATGAGTGGCAATGGATCAAATCCCAGTTCCAATATTAACTAACAATAGAAATTTGACAGGTGTCCCAAACTCCCCAAGCTCCATATTTCCTATATTTTGAAGATACAGGTAATAATGTTATGTACCTCAGAGTGTTATGTAGAGGAAAAAAGGAAATAACAAATGTAGAGACCTTGGCATGGGACATGGTATATACAAAGCACTTAATTTTGTTATTTTATTCCAGAAGTTGTGAGTCAGCTTGTGGCAAAGATTCTGAATATTCTGATTACTCTGAGAATTTTAAAAAATTATATTTGCTACTGAAATTAAAGTCAAGATGATATAACTTCCATTTTTACTGCTGCTGCTTTCCATTCTGACTTACTTGTATAAACACCCTTCACCCAAAAAAGGGGAGGGAAAAAGTCCGCAAGAAATTCCTGTGATAAGGTAATTGTGTGTGTGTGTGTGTGTGTGTGTGTGTGTAACACATATCTATATTTTCAGACCGTATTTGGAAGTTTTCTCATTTGCATATAGAGTATATTTCTATCTGCAGGAGTCCAGTTGGACCCTGTCCGAATTTGGAAAATCATTTAGGAGAACTCTAAGTCAGCTTAAATATCAAACAATTCTTTTCTCGTTGATGGGATTATAGGATCTTTGGCTCTTTAAAACAATTTTCTTCTGTTCCTCCCCTTTTTATTTTTTTGCATTTTCTTATTTAATAAACATGATATTCTTAAAACCACAAAAAAGTGACATATTAAAATGAAAATAATTGGCTCAAGAATGATAACATTTACAGGTGCTTCATTGTTCCTTATATGAGTTAACATAATTAAAATAAAGCTATATCAGTACTTGCCAGTATTGAGACATTTTTGGTTTTCAGAATTTGACCAGAGGGACTTTGAAATGCAGACGGAAATTTTTCTTAGGTAGAGAGGAATGAAAATTCAGGCCATTTGCATATACCTGGAATTGCATAAAAACAAATTTATATTTTTTATTGAAAATGTGACTTATTTGGGCTACTACTCAGAGCAAGTGTTTTAACTATTCTTGCTTGTGACATAATAGTTTAAATCCTATATCACTTAGCTGCTTCTGTGTAATAAGTCACTCCAAACTTGATGATTTAAAACCTAGAGATATTTTTAGCTTGTGAATCTGTGAGTAACCTAGTGGTTCCTTTGGTTTAGGTCAAATTTAGCTGATTTCAGCTGGGCTCATTCATGTCCCTGTGGTCATGCAGTGGACAACTAGCCTAGAATGGCCTCACTCACGTGTCTGGTGATTAGCCGGCTGTTGGTCTAGTGAAGAGGGTGATGGGTCTCCACTCTCTCCTCCTCCAGTAGGCTAGCCTGGAATTGTTCAGATAGTGATTGCAAAGGTCCCAAGAGAGTAAACCTAGGTTTGGCATTGGCACACCATCACTAATACTAGGTTCTTCTGTTCAATGAAAGTTATAAGGCAAAGCCAGGTTTAAGAGGTGAGGAGTAGCAAGTCATATTGCAAAAAGCATCCATACAAAAAGTAAACAATTGATGTCATTACTGGAACTAACCAATTATAAACCTTGCTCATAGTTACAAATATGGAATCAAAGCCCTCATAGAGTCAAATTTCTGGGGTTCAAACATTAATGGTATTCAAAGAACAGGGACAGTGTGGCAATGTGTAGGGACAGCAACGTTTTAGGTATAAAATATATCCAAAGCCTAATGACAATGCATTCCTGTATCATCACTTTTCCATTTTCATGGAAATGGAAATGTCACATTTTTGTTTCTCTTCTCAAAAGAAAAAAAAAAGTGTGTGGGGGGGAGCAATTCTGTTTAGAAGGGCCTCATTCCTTCTGCATGTCTTTAATGTAAAACCTCCCAGCCAGGACCAGCAATCTCTTTCCTCTTCTCTTTGCAAAGTTAAAAATCAGTCTGTAGGTCTTTGATATGCTATTCACAATTTTACTCAGTAACTTCAGCAACAACTCCAAACAGTAGTTGTGTTTTGATGTAGAAAATCAGTGATGTGCTTTAAATGAACATAAATTTAGTGGTTGACGACAACTATAAATTGAACAAGATTATTTTGTTAGTGAGAACTAAACTTCACTTACCGAGAAGTACAGTAAGCAATTAGCAAATGCATTTTCTGTAGGTAATACTAAGTTTATAAGTTAGGCAGTAGTTTATATGTTAAGTTTATGTACTAAGACTGCGTAAAAAGTGGAAGCTAAACACCAAAGCATCTGATTCTGCTTTCCACTTGCCTAACATACTTTCCTTCCCATCTAACACAGTCTGGGGGAATGAGGGTGTGGTTGGTACCAAAGTGCCCAGCACGGGGGGCTCAATCATGATTTGTCTAAGCCTACGTTCCTGAACTTGCCCTTAGTTTCCTCCTTTATAGGCAGATAGGTCGCCATGTCTGCAGTTAATAAAAAATGGAAATATCTGCTGAAGGCAAGAATTTGAGGAAATTTGTAGTTTTTTTTTAAGATTTTATTTATTTGACAGAGAGAGATCACAAGTAGGCAGAGAGACAAGCAGAGAGAGAGAGAGAGAGAGAGAGGAGGAAGCAGGCTCCCTGCGGAGCAGAGAGCCTGATGCAGGACTCGATCCCAGAACCCTGAGATCATGACCTGAGCCGAAGGCAGAGGCTTAACCCACTGAGCCACTCAGGTGCCCCAAATTTGTAGTTTTTAAAGACTGTATAAATGCATATTTCTTGCCCTTTCATGAAATATAAATACATTGAAATATATTACATTATATATATCATATATTACACAATATATATTATAATGTGTGTTACTACATATGTATTACATTACTGACCTTATAACACATAGAAATGCAATATATTTGATAATAACAACAAAATGGAGGTGGGTGGGCAAAAAGTGTGTTGGAGTAAGGAAAAGACACCATATGATAACTTGATTCTACAGGAATAAGTAAAGAAAACATGAAATTGTAAATAAAAATTATAAAATAAATGTACACTTGCTCTTATTTCTTCTCTCAGCTTTATTTAAAGACACAAAATTATATAAAATTATAATTATAAATCATGTTATTAAGTTTGTAACATATACAGATAGAATATTTATAACAATAACAATACATAAAGGGTAAAAGAGAATAGAACTACATAAGAGTAATGTTTCCTTTTTTATTAAGATTTTTTATTTTATCCCAGGATAGTTAACATACAGTGTTATATTAGTTTCAGGTGTACAAATTAGTGATTCAGCAATTCTATACATTACTCGGTGCTCATCAAGATAAGAGTACTCTTTAATTCCCATCCCCGATTTCACCCATCCCCCAACTCCTCCCATCTGGTAACCATCAGTTTGTTCTCTGTGATTAAGAGTCTGTTTCTTGGTTTGTCTCTTCATATATATATTTTTTTTCCTTTGCTTGTTTTGTTTCTTAAATTCCACAGAGGAGTGAAATCATATGGTATCTGTCTTTATCTGACTGGTTTATTTGGCTTAGCCTTATACTCTGTAGCTCCACCTATGTTGTCACAAATGGCAAGATTCCATTCTTTTTTATGGCTGACTAACATTCCATTGTGTATAAAAATACCACTTTCTTTTCCATTAATCTACTGATGCCTATTATGGGCACGTCCATATGTCTATTATAAATAGAGTTGCAATAAACATAGAAGTGCAGTTTTTCACCTCTAGTTATCCCAGTAAATTCAAAAGTTCACTTTTGAATTAGTGTTTTTATATTTTGGGGGTAAATAATCAGTAGTGTAATACTGGATCATAGAATAGTTCTATTTTTAAATTTTTGAGGAACTCACAGGAGCAATGTTTTTATATTTCACTAGAATTTACCATAAATCAGAAGTATATATTAATAAAGTATATATAGAAAGCCAACTAAAGGAATTAAAATATTATCCTTGCTTACTAAAAATTATAAGACATGTTGAAAAAAATTGAAACAACCTAAATAAATGGAAAAACTTCCCATGATCATGATTCAGAAGACTTATACAGATGTCAATGTCCCTAAACTAATACACAGATTTAATGCAAAATCTACCAAATTCCCAACCAAGTTCTCTTCATAAACAGATAAACTGGTTCCAAGTTCATATGGAAGTTCAAGGGAACCAGAATAGCCAAAACAACATTGAAAAGAGGGACAAGGTCAAAAGAGTCATACTTTTTCTTATTAAAACTTACTACAAAACTATAGTAATCAAGACACTGTGCTCTGGCGTAAAGATAAATATATAGACCAATGGAATAGAATTAAGAATCCAGGAATAAACCCTCATTTCCCTGTCAATTGATTTTCAACAAGGTTGCCAAAAATATTCTATTGGAAAAGAGTAGTCTTCAATAAATGGAGCTTGGAAACTGGATAGTCACACTCAAAACACTAAAGTTGGATTCCACTCCACAGGAGACAAAAATTAACTTGCTATTGATCACAGACCTAAATGTAAATGTTAAAACTTTAAAGATTTTAGAAGAAAATATAAGACTTTGAGTCAGGCAAAGGCATATTATATATATGAACTCCAAAGACCAAGCTACAAAGGGAAAAACAAATAAATTGGACTTAAAATTAAAATATTCTGTTTCAAAGGATTCCAACAAAAAAAGTGAAAAAAAAAGACTATAAAATATTCTCAAATTATATATATGATGAGACTTCTATCTAGAGTATATAAACAAATATTAGAACCCAATAATAAAATGACAAAAAATAAGACAATCCAAATAGATGTTTCTATAAGGAATATAAAAAATGGCCAATAGGTATTTGAAAAAATGCTCTCCATCAGTAGTCATCAGAAAAAAGCAAACCGAAACCACTAAAAATACCACTTCCCCTGACAAGCCCACAGATAATAATAAATGTTGTCAAGGATGTGGAAAAATTGGAACCCTTATACCTTGCTTCTACAAATGTTGCATGATGCTTTGCAAAAACTGTTGTAGTTTCTCAAGATATTGAACAAAGAGACACCATATGATCTACCAACTTCAATACTACATATACATGCAAGAGAAATGACATTTTTTTCATAAAAAACTTCTAAGTAAAATATTTACAACACCATTGTTATAAAAGCCAAAAGGTGGAAACAATCCAACCTGCCTTCTTATTAGGTCATGAACATGCTTAGGTCCTGGGATAGGGTCCTGGGATCAAGCCCTGTCTTGGGGTCCCTGTTCAGCAGGAGAGTCTGCTTCTTCCTTTCCCTTTGCCCCTGCCCCTGCTTGTGCTCTCTCTTTCTCACTCATTCTCTCACTTTCAAAAAAGTAAATAAAATATTTTTTAAAATGTGGTATACCCATAGAATGGAATATTATTTGGTAATTAAAAGGAATAAAATACTGGTATTATGACAGCATAGATGATCCCTGAAAATATCATGCTAAGTGAAAGAAACAACACAAAAGATCACCTGTTATATGATTCCAATAATATAAACTGTCAGCAAAAGGCAAGTTTATAGAAACACAGTATAGATTAGTGGTGCTCTATGGCCAAGAGTGTTAGGGATAAATGAGGCATGCTTACTAACTGATATGGGATTTCTTTGGGATAATTGATGAAAATATTCAAAAATTGATTGTGAGTATGATTGCACAACACTCTGAAAGTGTGAAAATCATTGAGTTGTATACATTCAGTGAGTAAATACATGGTATGTGAATATATCTCAATAAATCTGTTACCAAAAAAAAGTCATCCCAGGGGCTTCTGGGTGATGCAGTCAGTTGAGTGGCCAACTCTTGGTTCCTCTTAGGTCATGATCTCAGAGTCCTGATATAGAGCCCCATGTTGGGCTCTGTATTCAGTGCAGAGTGAGCTTCAGATTCTCTCTCTCCCTCTGCCCTTTCTGCTCATGCTCTTTTTTCTCTTTCTCTCAAATAAATAAACAAATCTTTAAAAACAAGCAAATAAATAAAAATTTAAAAATCATCTTAGAAACTGATAAAATATGTAGGTATAGTCACTAAGTATTGATGGCTTAAAGTTAACAATTGAAGTTTTTGCTTAAGAGAATGTAAATTTAAAATTCTACAGCTTTAAAAACATGAAGGTGGGGTATAATAGAAAATTAAAGCATGTTAATTTTTCGAGGTTCTAGAATAGAACTACTGCTTATAATTCTTTACTTGTTAAAAGAAATTAGTTACATATTAAATTTTTTAAAGTTAATGTTAACAACAAAACACTCACATGTATTCCACATTAGTAGAGAAAAAATCTAAACAAAAAGCAATGCGAAGAAGCTGGATAATTAAATAAGCAAAGAAATACACCTGGTATGATAACATAAGTCCAAATATATCTGTGACTATAATCAATATAGATGGATTATAATCATTTAATAGGAGTCAAGGATTCTCAGATTATTAAACAAATAAAACTGGAGTAAACTACAGAAACAATAGATTGATGTGCAAGGGATATACTAAATCAAAGAATATGCTAGGTCCTGGAGAAATATTTATAAAAAATCTGTAAAGAAACGTTCAGAGTACAATAGAAACAACATATCATACACATACCAAGTAAAATTTATGCAATATCAGTATTAAGCAGAAGTTCTATTATTAATGAAGTGTCTATCTTAACACAAGACATAGATAATATCTCATCTAACATAAGATTGACATATCCTAATGCCTAACATATGTCTATATGTCTTATATGTCTAACATAACATAATATAATGTCTTAAACATACATAGTGTCTATCTAATATGAGACAGACCCTACAGAAACAATCTACCAAAAAAATTAATGAACTCTTAATCACTTAGCACTTCAAAAGATGTATAAGGCATAAAATGAGAGGCTTACAGTGTTAAGTTCACTATTCTACAATCATATTGAAATATTTTAACATCTATATCTCAGAAACATATAGATTAAACAAACAAAATGTTAGGAAAAATACAGGAGATATGAACAAAAGTAGTATTATCCAACATCAGCTCCCCCACCAAAGTAGCACACAGATACATTGTTTAAAGTGTATAAGCAGCACTTATAAATATTAATCATGTACTAAACTACAGATTTTCAAGTTTTTGTGAATAATTGACAGTATGCTGGCCATATTATCTAATCACAGTAAAATTAAAATACAATAATGTAGCCTAAAAATAGTTGACAAGAAGAAGAAAATAATACATTGAGATTTTAGATATAACTCAAGGAAGTCCTGGTTTCAACAGGCAATCATAATACAAATTATAAAATATTTAGAACTGAGTAACAGTGAAGGCAGTTATATAACAGTATTTGCAGGATATACAATAAAGTAGCTCAGACAGAGATAGGCATTTAATTTTCAAGGTATTTATTTGAAAACAAAAGACAGTGAAAATAAATGTGTTAATCTTTTCATTGAAAAGGTATAAAAAGAAGTGAAGTATACCTATAGTGTAGAAGAATGGAAATAATAGTAAAAAGCAGACTTTCTGAAAAAAAGAGATGAATTAAATCAAAGGCTGAATATATTTCTTATGTGTGAACAGTAATTTAGAGACAATTAGAAAATATCATAAGAGAAAACCTGAATAAGAGAATAAATATACTATTCTCATAGATGGACATAAACAATATGCTAAAACCACAAAATATTCAGATATTAATGTACAATCCTAATATAATACCATTCAAAATCACATAAAAGTTTTCATAGAGAGAAAGTTCATAGAGAAAAAAATGGGTCAAGAATAACCAAGATATTTTTGAAGGATAAGGAGGAAAACTACTCATTATCCCAGCTATTAAAAACTTAATTGCAACCCTATAATAAAAATCTAGAATGCAAAAAGCACAAGAATAAGTAGACTGGGGCACCTGGGTGGCTCAGTGTGTTAAGCCTCTGCCTTCGGCTCAGGTCATGATCTCAGGGTCCTGGGATCAGGGCTCTCTGCTTGGCAGGGAGCCTGTTTCCTCCTCTCTCTCTCTCAGCCTGCCTCTCTGCCTACTTGTGATCTCTCTCTGTCAAATAAATAAATAAAATATCTAAAAATAATTAAAATAAAATTAAGTAGACTGATCAGTAAATAAGAAAGTCCGGAATAAAACCCGGAGTAACTAGTAATATGACTTCTGACTTAACAAATTATGGAGAAAGAATATTTTGTTCACATAATTTCATATTCACATGTAAATATAAAATAAAGTATCTAGTTCACATGGTACATAGAATTAAATTCTGGGGAGTCAAATGTTAAAATTTTAAAGTTTAAAACTTTCAGAAGGCAATAAAGGGCAATCAATATCCTTATGATCTTGATATCCTGTAGAATTCATTTAACAAAAAACATAAAATAATCATACATGTTTTAAAGTTATGATAAATAATTTCAATTTAATTTAAATGTTTGAATAATATAAAACACGGACAAAGTGAAATAGAAACCATCCACTGTGGCTATTCATGTAAAAGACAAAGGTTTATTCTAGTATAAACTTTTCCGGAGTCAGTTGGACTAGATTTATAACAGAGAGCTGTGCAGTCTTAAGCAAGTAATGTAATTCTTCAATACCTGAATTTCCTATTTTTATAAAATGGGAACCTACCTCAAAAAGTTAATAAAACAATTATTGTATTCACAAAATACTAGCCAATAGGATTCAACAGTACATTAAAAAGATTATTCACCAC